>NW_004955409.1:31353730-31388896 GCF_000276665.1 Chinchilla lanigera
TTTCCAGAAGAATTAAAAACATCATAGCACGGCAGTGTGTGTGTACCCATGTTTATAGTAACACAATTTGTAATAGCTAAATCTTGGAAACAACCTAAATATATATATATGATAGTTAAGATATACTGCTCATTTCTATTCATTAAAAACGTTTGTGCTTACATTGTATGATCAATTTTCCATGCCTATATTTTGTAATCTGAGCACCTATTTCAAAGATAACAAAACACAATATATTAACAATTGTTACTCTCCAGCTCTCTTGTTCTGAAATTTTGTATCATTAGTTTTTCTCTTTAAAATAAAAAATAGCTTAACATCTTGAAGTCAAATTTCTTTAAAGCTTTTCCATCACTTCTATTAATAAAATTCTATCATTTTATTCCTTAAAAATTCTTCTCATTTCCGGTTTCCTCTTATTTTCCCCATCAGTCCACGTTTGTTGTTTCTTTCTCTGTGTGCAGTGCCACTCTGAGCTCTGGTATTAGAAGAGATCAGGGATTCTTGAGGGACTTACCTTATGATTATTTTGTTAGATATCTCAATATGAGGCAGTTTACATTTGGTTGAAAGCCCTTATCTTCTATTCTAGGAATGCATGGACAGCTCATCTTCTCCACCTTGTCTCCTCCATTATGAATACAGCCGGAAAAATCTTGTTTCCTTCCCCCAAAAAACTGTCAGAAGCTCCAAATTTTCTGTTTTATCAAGCACAATTTCTTGTATTCAAGGCTCGGTATAATTCTATTATCTGCCTCCTTCTCTCATTTTCCTAAAATATGTCTCTCTACAGTTTGGAAATTATCTCTGCCTTTCTTCAGATTTCATTCAGCTCCAATGTCCTTTCACTTCCTGTTGTGCACTGATCCCAGCTCCACACCCATGCTGTGTTACTCTCAGTACATCATACCTCCAGCATATCTGTATTATATCTGTTCTCCTTCCAGGGTTATTGCCTTGACCATTTTTATTGGCTTCCTACTTTCTGATTTTGCATCAAAAGTCCATACCATAAAGTTTAGCACTGAAATGCTTCCTGACCTGTATCACTTTATTCTTTAGTCTTTATTCTCCAGTCCAGAAGTTGGGCTAAGGATTTGGCTTCAATATTATATAGTGCACACAAGATGCTATTCATTAATGGATTCCTGTAATTGGCAATCTTATCCAACTGTGTTTATCATTTGTTGAGCATTTTATAATTTAGTATTTATAACTCAAATTTACAATAGTAGTGCCCTGGTGGTGGAATTATGCTTTCAGACACAAAACTGAAAAAGTAATTATAAGGTATTTTATCAGTAAGTAATTTTTCTTTACACACACACACACACCCTTTCCCTTCAGAGTATTTAGAATTTCCTTACCTTTATCTCAAGCCCTACTGGATTCCTATAATGATGATAGAAAGCACTGAGACCATTAAGAAGAAAGAAGTCTTACATTAGATTAGCATGAACTTAGGACCTGACAAAGTTTTTGACAACTGTCTCCCCACGTGATACTTCTTAGTGTGTTCCTTAGAGCTGCAGGATAGTATTTCAGTTCCATTTATCACAGCTAATATTTCTGACAGTGTTTCAGCATGAGAGAAAGGTTGGTGACAGACACATGTGTTAACTTCATACTATCAAGAAATTTTTAGGAAAAATGTTTGATTTGTATTTCTTCAGATAAAATATGTTGATGACCTTGTTTACTCTCCTCACTAAAATATGTGGAGATTGATCAGTTGCAATGATTTACTGATCACCTGATAAAAAATGATTTGTAAATGAAGAACATTATTACTGCATTGGTAAGAGCACTCAAAGTATCACATAAAACCTTATACATGCCCTCAGAGGTCCATTATTATAGATCCTCTGCAATAGTAATATATATAAAATATCTCATTAAGACAATTGATAATTTTGAAAGCTATTAAAATAATAAATTAAGGATAGTTATTGATATTGTTTTGGTTAAAAATAAATTGATGTAGGCTATCATGAGTTTCCTTGACACTCACTCTGTGTTTCTCAGATGCAGTGTGCACTCTTACTTTACTTTTACCTTCTTTTTCTGTTGTTTGGCCCACGTTTGCTCTGCAAAGCTGTTTATCCCATAACTATTCACCCTACACTTTTCAAATAAATTTTTGGGGTTCTTAAATAAATAGGTAAATTAATATGGAAAACTAAAATGTACACTAAAAATAAATAATATAAAAGGAATTAGTAAAAAATATTTTTGATTTCCAAAAGATAATCTCAGGCAGTGAAATTTAGTTGACAGATAATATTAAGTTTGGAAAACAATTTTCATTTATTTATTTAAACAAATGTTATTGAACAACTTTAATATGCCAGGCATTGAAGAACATGCAAGAGTCTGATAATAGAAAGCAAATTCACCAAAGTTACTATCATAAAGTTCTATCTGAATACTTGAAATAGAATATACAAGGTACTATGGATGCAAAAAGTATTGCACAGACTGGGTGACACTCAATTTGTTACTGATAGAGGAAGGACAGTGGGGAGAAATCTCCAGAGAAGAGCAAAATACCTTGGCGTGGTGGCATATGCCTGTAATCCCAGCACTCGGGAGGGTGAAGCAGGAGGGTCTTTGCAAGTTTGAGGCCATCCTGGGCTGCAAAGTGAGCTCAAGGCCAGCCTGAAATGCATAGTGAGACCCTGTCTCAAAAAGACAATACAAAAAGTAAAACAGGAAGAGCAGAAAGATATTTCTTAAGAAATCGCAAGTTATCTGGGTGATCACACAGCAATGACACTTAACTGGAGATATTTCCCAATAGTAATATTGGACGTCACTGGATTTTCACAACTAAGTGTAATAATAGTTCATTTTCTGCTGCTAGTAACACAATACCAGAGACTGAGTAAGTTATAGAGAAAAAAATTTAACCTGGCTCATGTTTTTTCTCTGTGTCAAGGGATTTTTATCTGGTGATGGCCTGAGACAGTATAAGGAACTACAAGATGAGAGAAGACAACTCACATATGTGTGTGTCTTGATGTCTTTCTCTCTTCATTGAATCCACTCTGATTATGTTATCTAATTTGAATCACTTCCCAAAGTCCCACCTATAATCTCTACAGTTCTATTATGTGTCCATGGTGAGAGTAGTGGCTATGAAGGCTAAATTGAACTCATATACATAGTACTTAGATGTCACAGTAAATTCTAGATCCACCTTAGACTTTTCTAAAACTTTTAGGCCCATAGGACTAATTGCTGTATTCTTTCTGAAGGTCTTTCCAGCTCCTTAAATGGACAGTTCTCCAAGTTAAACTCCCTACTTCTCCTGTGCCCTTCCTCCTTGATGTGACAAATAAACTTTTATGCTTCATTGAAGGAACCACAGCAACTACACAGACCAATCAGAAATCCCATATGAGCTTTTCTCTTGAGGCTCAACAGGTCATCTACTGTTTTGTCATCTTTGCCTCCCATACATTTCTTGGAAATTTCTGCTTCTCTAAATCCCACTATCTCTATCGTCTAAGTCAGCGTTTTCTCACTTCTCATTTCAACTACCAAACAGTAGTGCTGTAACTGACCCCTGACTCTGGTGTTGTCTCCTCCCACTCATGCCTTCACATACATCCTGGAATGGTCAGCATTCCACTAGCTTTTAGGTTCTCATATAATTAAGTCTAACCTCTATATAAATGCTCACTGCCTGCCATTCTCTATCTTGAATCCTGATAGAAGATGTTTTTTTGTTGTTGTTGTTTTTTTTTGTTTTGTTTTTGGTTTTTCTCTGGTACCGGGAACCGAACTCACGACCTTGCGCTTGCCAGGCAGGCGCTTTTGCTGCTGAGCTAAATCCCCAGCCCCCCTGACAGAAGATGAAACAAGGATGGAGTAGTTTCATTTTCTCCATATTCTCTCTGGCAGACACACTTCACCTAATTCTACTCATCCTCTTCCCTCCACAATATATATAATTTTTTTTCTATCACCCTATAACATCCTGCTATTGAAATTATCTTTGAGTTGAATGGTGGTTTTTTCTTGAAGAAAAAAGATTTATTTATGACATAATCCCAGCATGTATCAAACAGCCGAGTATAAGGAAGGTGCTTAAATGTACCTAGAAATACACTTCCAATTCACATCATCACAGAAGAGGTAGTTTTTATTTGTGTTCTATTTTGGTAGTTCAGGGAGTAAAATCAAGGACCTCATATATGCCTGATAAGAGATTTTCCACCTTCCACAGACCTACATCCCTAGCCCCAGATAGGTGGTTTTTAGTAATGAAGAAGTGAATTGAATAAAAAATCTTAATTTATTAAGAAAGGATTAGGGAAGAAGTACAGAAACATGAGAAAAATCAGCTTTTGAGGAAAAGGATAAGGAGGAAAAAGAAAACATAGAACACCAAGAAAATATTGCCAGAGATGTGAGAGTATAACCTTCAGAGAACAATAGCTTAAAAGACAAAGTTAGACCTTGCATTTCAGGAGAAGGTCAACCATATGAACCTTCACAGAATGGAATGGAAAAATTCTCCAAGATACCCATGAGTCTAGGTTATACTTGGTTTGTTTTTGTTTGTCTGTTTTGTTTGTTTGTTTTTTGTTTTCCGGTACCAGGAATTGAACTCACAACGTTGAGCTTGCCAGGCAGGCACTGTGCCACTGAGCTAAGTCCCCAGCCCCTAGGTTACACTTGGAATTATTAAAATATAATTCTATACCCAGAAACCCAATTACTGGGTGTTTAGACATAAGGTAAAGGGGAGGTTATAGAAACAGCAAAAGCAAATCACTTTTTAACAGAAGCCGGGAAAGTTAACATATAAAAAAAAGATAAACTCAAGCATACTTATATGCTTCTTTCATTTCCATTAAATGAGAAATCTATAGTGTTCATAAGCGGTCATATGAATTATTTTAAAAACAGTCAACATGTGAGTAAACCTTATATTTATCTATAGCTATCTTCATTAGAAAGTTTAAGTTTTTCTTTCTTGAATTAATTTAATATTATTGGAACTGGTCTCCCTAGGCTCACTCCTTACTTCAATCTATTCTTCATAGAATCTCAAGAATTATTTCCAGAAAAGTATCAACAGTAGATTTGTTATTTATAAATTTGAAAATCTCCAGTGGTTCCATGATGCTTATAGAATATGATCTAGATTTTGCATATATGATGTGTAGAATCTACCTCCATATGCCTTTCCGGTCTCATGTCCTTAGATTACTGTTTTTTTCTACCAGTGTACAACTTAGGTACTCTGTACACACCGACCGCTTTTCTACTTCCTATAGTATCTATTTAGTCAAATGCCTGATAAGCACTCATTTCTGACGTAGTGTATGAATGAATGAAATATTGGGTACAAGAATCCATAGTAGAAAACTCAGTTGCTCCTTCAAATCTACATATCATAGCTATGTAATCTGTATTATAGCTTTGTACTTTTGTCAGGTTGTTTTCCTATTTTAAGAAACAACTCTAATTTCAGCAGTGTGTGTGGATGTATGTGTGTGTGATAATCTCCGTGGCATAGCCAGGCTGTCTGTTCTTATGCATCTGACTGTGAACTCAGGAAAGTGGTGTCACTTATCAATCAATGAAGAAAAGTGCAGAGTCTCCATGCACCTGAGAAGGCTGCCAGACTGATAGTAGCCATGACAGAGTTTAGAATGGTCACCTCATCTCACAGTGGAGGGAGAGAAGAATACACATGAATTGAATGAGATCCATCTGATCTGAGAGAAAAAATAGGTCAGGTTTTAAATCACATGGCCAGGTAATATAAATAACAATTATTTTTATTTCCCAGTAGAATGTATACATTTACAAAGATCACTTAAGAAATTTTTCTTGGCCATCAAACTTCCAATCATGAAAGCTTTGTGGAAGGTGGACACCTGAACATTCAGAGTCCCTCACAACTAGTAAACGAGTTCCCATGAAGCAGACAGTGAATCAACTCAGGTCTGCTTCTTCATTTTAGCATAATTAAGATGTAGAAAAAGTGAATATTCATGTCTCATTACTTTGTCATTTACAATGAGAATCCAAAATAGAAGATTTTGGGAACTTGGTATGAATTAAAGATTTCAGTATTTTTTCTTGCCTTAAATCGCCCCATGCTAGATTGGCATACAGCTTAGGGCCACATCTCAACCCTGAATTCCTACTACTGAGTCTGAGGGAGCTCCAGACTCTTCTCGTTATTTTCAGCCTGGTCTCCAGAAGTGAGGGCTGGGACGTAACAGAAATATGAAGGAGTTATTCACTGCATCTGTCAAGAATGTTATAATTTTTGAAGGAGTTCTACAAATTTTTGTATTTCTTCTAAGGTATCAACTATTATAATTCTCATTCACCATAGAGAGATGTGAAAAGTGGATCAAGATTAGCTAGTCATTTGATTTATAAGTACTAGTATGTGCCTTTTGTAAAAGAAAAGTCCTCTCAAAGAAGCATTGTATAAATTCATCTTTTTTTAAAAGTGGTCCCTAAACTTTACTGTTAACATCATGATTTTCTCTCTGTATGTATATATATATATATATATGTGTGTGTGTGTGTGTATACACTTTATAATCATATATGTGGAAATATTTTATAATTATATATATTGAAATACTTTAAAATCATATATATATCTGTGCTGGAGATCAAACACAATGCTTCATGTATAATAGGCAAGCATTCTACACTTTGAATGCTGTATTTGTTTCTTTACTTGTTCCTTAGGCTATGCTGGTCAAAGTTAGACAAACACATTTTGCAGTCATCAATGTCTCCACAACATTCCTACAAATGCTTACTTTTATCTGGATTAGCCTAACTCTTCCTATGGATAGTTCTGTAATAGAGCCATGATTACCAGCGAGGAGTTGCTGGCCCCAGAACAAAAGTATAAATTGTTTTCAAATAGCAATCCAAACATTCCCCCAATAGTGTTACTTGATTGAACAAAACATGTCTCCCACACACTGATTAGATGGCTTTTTGAGTTATTTCTCTAATGACACATAATAAGCTTTTATGATTCTGTAAAGAAGGAAATATTTTATAACCAATTGAACATGTGGTGAAACTGATGCACAGAAAGATTAAATTATTTGCCTCCCAAATTTCAGGTAGCAATTAGTGGATGTTACTATGCAATGGTTTGAACATAGCTCATCTTGATCCACTTTTCACATCTCTATGTGATAAATGACAATGCCATGTATGGCTATTTTGATATTATTGGCAGGTGTTCATTGACACCTTCCAATAATTTTGGTATTGTGAAACTTACCATTCTAAATAGAATGACAGCATCTATATACAGCTTGAACCTTATTCTGAGAAGTACCAGAATAAACATCCTAAAGATGTCTGTAATAGTTTCAAAGCATTCTGTGTACCTTTCCCACACTGTCATCCGGCACTAACTCACATGTGCAGAATAAAACTCATAAGACAAGCACAGATATTTTATAGTGGTCCATATGAAATTATACACTAACCCTTACGATACTGTGGAATGGTAGAAATGATCAAGTTATGATTCTAGACTTCCCCCAAAGAGAGGTCTACCATGGACAGCTCCCACAGTCTCTTTTTTTTTTTTATTTTAAGGATAAAAGGAGGGAAACATTAACAGACATACAACATTTTACAACATATCACAAGCACAATACAGACAATACAGAGTTACAAACAAAGTGGTAGGGAATTAACAATGGTGGTTGTATTACATATTGATATCTTCAAAGCGGCTTCTCATGAAAACAGATATAGACATGCAATACTGGTCAACCAAAGACTCATTGACAGTTTCTTTCAGCATAGAAACATAAGATAGAAGAACAACCATGTTATCTATCCTGTATATACATACATACAAAATTTCTCCTTCATTCCCTTCTCTTTTCCCACATCCCAGAAGCCCTTTACTCTTCGGTGGTTTCCTATCATTTCACAGTGTCTATCATACCTCCGAGTTTAAATTAACTCTTTCAAGTTTTACACTAGTGACACAATGCGGTGCTTGCACATGTATGTTTGATTTATTTCACTTATGAGTATGGTCTCTAGTTGTGACCATTTAAATATAAAGGCCTCGAGTTTATCTTTCTTTACAGCTGAGTAATATTCCATTAGATAAAAGTACCATAATTTTCTTATCCAATCCTCGGTGGATGGACATTTGGGTTGCTTCCACATTTTAGCAATTACAAATTGTGCTGCTATGAACATAGGTGCACATATATCACTGTGATATGATGTTTTTAGATCTTCTGGGAAAATACCCAGCAGGGGGATAGCTGGGTTGAATGGGACCTCTAAACCTAGTTTTCGGAGGAATCTCCAAACTGATTTCCACAGTGGTTTCACCAGTCTGCATTCCCACCAGCAGTGGAGAAGGGTTCCTATTTCTCCACAGCCTCGCCAGCATTTGTTATTGGTTGATTTCTTAATGCTAGCCATTCTTACTGGGGTAAGGTGGAATCTTAGTGTTGTTTTAATTTGCATTTCTCGAATGACTAATGATGTTGAACATTTTCTCATATATTTATTTGCCGTTTGTATCTCCTTGTCTGAGAAATGTGTGTTCATCTCAGCTGCCCATTTTTGGATTGGGTCTTTGAATTTGGAGGGGCTGAAATTTTTTAATTCTTTATATGTTCTAGATAGAAGCCCTTTGTCTGAGGGACAATCAGCTAAAACTTTTTCCAAGTTTTTGGGTTTTCTTTTGACTCTGCTGGTGATTTCTTTAGATGTGCAGAAACTTTTCAGTAGGATGAGATCCCAGTTGTTGATTCTTTCAAGTGTTTCACGTGCAATTTGGTTTTTATTCATGAACTCTCTGCCTACCCCTATGTCTTCGAGGTTTTTACCTACTTTCTCTTCCAATAGATTTAGTGTTTCTGGTTTAATATTGAGATCTGTGAACCATTTTGACTTGAGTTTAGTGCATGGTGATAGGCTTGGGTCCTCCCACAGTCTCTCTTTGTAATTGCGCATAAATATAGAGGTGAAAACAGCAAAACATCAGATAAATCGGACAACTTCCCGGGGTCTGTGTAGGATCCATGTTACTTATGCTTATCCTTTTTATCCCCTGGCCTTTATCTTTTCTTCTATGACTTTTAAACTTTTCAACAGGGGCAACTCTTACTTTGATTTGCATTTCTTTTTCTAAATATAAAGCATTCTAATTTCCTTGGAGGAAAGGTGCTATTGAACTGTAATACAGGGATCTACTAAAATTAGAAATATCATCACATTAACATCTTTTTCCCAATAGTTTGGTACTTTTGACAATGTACTATTTTAGTGTATCATGGGGTTTCACAGTGATTGTAAATTAAAGCTTTCCTATGAAGACTCCAAATGTGCCTGACTTAGTAAATTCTCAACTTTCTGAGAACTCCATTTTAAGGAATCAATGTTCACTGTCTTTTCTTTAACCTTAATATGTTAATTAGCAAATAAATACTAGCAAAGAATAGGTTTAACTGTAAACAAGTAGACAAGTCCCCTGTGTCAGATGATTCATGACAGACTTCTGGGCCACTAACTCAAACGAATGTTTTTAGAAATAGATTTTGTTTTAAACCAAAAGGAAGAGTTTCATGCCTTTTTTTCTCACCCTTCCTAACACCTTGCCTCTACATCAGTTGGATGATGCAGGAATATTTTTCAGCATTTGTATATTTACTCTTCTATCTACTTAAAGTTATCTATTTTACTTAAAATTAGCAATATATTCATTGACTTTGAAACTTCCAAATTAGCAGTTGGAAACAAAAAAAATTGTTTACTGGCCTGCTTTGCAGGATAAATAAATGTCTGTTCAGCCCTATTTGTCTTAAACCCATGATTTAGGATCTTTTTAAATGTGCTAAAATTAACAAGACTTAACTGTGGGTACAGAAAATGATAATACAAAATAATACGTCATGCTGAGAATTGGACATCTGACAGAATTTCAATTTTTAATCTGGCCTCCCAGTTTGGGTGATCTTTTCTTTGTGGCAACAGATCAGAAAATATTTGCTTGTCAATAAATGTAGGCAGTTGCTACAGCACAGCAGACCTGGGTAAGCCTGAAATTTAGAAGGTAATGCCAAGCCAGAAGAATAGCAGGAGAGAATATGGTTTGATTTTCTAAGCCACTAAGTGATTTGGTAATTGTAGTTTATATTGGCAACTGAATTCAAGATGTCACAGTTTAGTACACGGCCAAGGTCAGTTATTACTTCATTATAATTATTCAGGGGCATCATTATACTATATTTGGTTGAATTTCCTTTAACAGCTAAAGAATTGTAAATGTTTCTCAGTCTGCATATATTTAGAGCAAAGTAACTAAAAGGAAATGCTAATTTGAACTCTTATTATGTACTACTTACAGTAATTCATGTTAAAGTAAGCTTGGCCTATCTGCATATGAAATATCTTAAGTTTGTAGGACATACTTGTTATGTAATTAATAATTTTACCAAAAAGGTTTTCTAATTAAGAGAATAAACTACATATAGGACCTTTACATTTGACATGTATGCTCATCCTATTAACATAATAATTATATCTCACATTTTCCATTACTTAAGATTGAACACTGTGAGTCACTATTCAAATACTAAAAATATATTTTTGAAGATGTTTTTGAACAAATCACATAGGCTATTCCTATTTAGGGAATTATCACATTTGACTAGATTAGTAGATCATCACTGTTATGTAATTAATTTTTGCATCATCCTAGATAAAATTATAACTGATTACCAACAGCCTATCATATGAAAGAAGCCTGGGTTTTGCAGTACATGAGGGTATTCCCAAGCACAATTGTTCTGTTTTTATTTTTGCTTGTTCTGGGGATGGCACCCAGGGCCTCACTTATGATAGAGCTCTACCACTGGGTAACATCCCCAGCCCCTAAAAATATAAATATAATAAATAGTGTAATGATATTTTTACCAATGACTTTAATATCGCGTCCAGTCATTTGCCAAAGTGAGCGGCAGAGGAAGCATTATAGGGTAGTGTTTACACAAGCACACACTCTAGAGCCACAGAGCATGTGCTCAAGTGCCCCTTCACCTGCTGCTCTGATTCACCCAGCTCGGCTCTATTGGCCTAGCCCTAGGCCATTCCTTCTGGAAATGCAAACCACTTAGAAAAGTACATTTTACTTAAAGGTGGCAGTAATTTTTTTCATCTTTAAGCTTATAAATTAGTATTAACTTGCTTATTAGTCTGCTTTGCTGAACAAAAATCATATTTTTAATTATAATAGGAGTCTAATACTTATTAGCTTTGCACATCTGAACACTTTTTATATACATTAAAATCCTCAAAATGAGTTTTAATCTGCTGAATGTGGACTACAGGAGGTATAACATATGCTAAATAGCATAAAAAGTATTTTCAAAATAAAAGTTGTGATATAGCAAAAATAAAAGGTGGAATAAAATTATAATATTAAGCATTCCAAGTTGGACACTCTGAGGTTAGGCATTTACCTCCTAAACAACCAGAATGTATGTATGGATCAGTTTCAAATATAAAAATAAACCATACAAACATCTTTGAAATAAAAACAATTCTAATTTTGTTAGCATTTTAATTTTGAAGTTGCATTTTGACTTAACATGTATGAATTCCACTTTGATTTAAACAGTGAAATTTTAAAAATATTATTACAATAACTTAGATTTAACAAAATCATTAAAACATGTTGCAAGGTTTCCAAAAATTTAAGGGATATTTTGGATACAACTGCATTGTTTATTTATCATATGCACTGTCTTGGAAATCGGATATATCACACATTGTATATACTAAATCCCACTTCAGCCAAATATAGCTTTCACTTAATCAGAGTAGCTTATGTTCCAACCATTCTGGGAAAAATGAATTTTAATATTTTGTAAATTTAAAACAGTGATATTCTATATTTAAAAATATATGTATATGTGGGGATATATATATATATATTTATGTGGTATGTGTGTGAATATTTATACAAATTTACGACATATGTATAATTAAAATATACCAAGTCTCTTGGGATTGAAGTTGATGGAACAGAAGTGAGAAGGAAAGTTCAACTTTTTCTTAGGTTTTCAGGTACTGCAAGGATGACCAACATGTGTCAGATCCCCAACAGTGTTATCCTGAGCCTAAGATTCAGGGACCACTGTCTGAGTTTTGTTTTTGTTTATTCAGTACATGTTTGCAGTGCATGCATTTTAAAATTGTGTTGTCGAGTGGGTACACATGCACAATAAAACTTCTTTTTTAATACCTTTCCCCATCCCTACCTCCTCCTCTAATTCCCTGTTCACACTTTATATTGTTGTTGATGTTATTAGTCTGAGCTCATATTTATGGCATATAATGTTTGCACTCCCTGAGGTTATCAGGTTCCTGTATGTAGCACATCTTTCTTTATTTCCCCTTCCTTTTCCCCTCAACACTCACCTTTGGTTTCTTGGAACCTTTCCCATTTGCAAGAGACCCACCCCCATCTCTATCCTGTGTTCATCTATTTGTTTGGAATACTACTCGGCTATAAAGAAGCACTGCCGTTTAGTTACTTCTTGTGGGCCAAATTATTTTTGCATTTTTTCTTCTAGCTTGCTAGTTTGTCCATCTTCCCTTCTGCTGGGAATGAGGATTCTCCAGAAGTGCTGACCTTCCCAAGGCATTTTGCAATAAGCACATCTAGAGAATGCCTTGTAGCATTCCTTGTTTCATATGTCATACACAAATCATGCATACACACCTACAAAAATATGCATAACTTTCTTTCAAATTTAACACTGCTGGTTTGTCCAAATGCATGCAAGTTTTCTATAGAAACAGTTGAATTCACCCTTCAGGACGTTGAACAGCAGTATTTTTATCTTCAGAATTTCCTTTTGGGAAAAATAATGAATATAGAGGTTTCAAATTACCTCCACCCATTCAACTCTTTTGAAAGTTCTCTTTTTGCATAGCACTTGCAGATCAGTGTCATCCGCTGGAGTAAAAACATCATTGTGAGCAGATTGAGACTCTTACTCTGACCACAGACACTGAGGGAGATCAACAAATGCTTCTGCATGTGGGCCTCCTCGCCCATTAAAAGATAAATAATCTCTCTTCTCTGGCCATCAAACAATTCCTATCACTCCCGTCCATTCAGCTCACCTCCGTAAGTGTCCTGACACGTATGTTCTAGCACCAGGGTCCCCCTGAGGAAACAGCCTAGACTCCAGCGGGACCTCACACCCTGCAATTTTGTCAATCTGGGAGCATATCAATTTCCAGAAGCTCTGAATAGGAGGCAGTTCCCACCATATGTGCCTAAGTGTACCCTTGTCACTGCATCCTCCTCAGTGGCTGTCAGGACTGTCATCAAATATTTCCCAATACCACCAGCGTTTAGGAGACACTTGACTCTACAGAGCAAGTGGTGAGCCAAAGGACAGTTTTGTTTCATATTCAGGAATATACAGAATTATCCTCACCTTTTATCTTGCTATAACATTCAGTATAGCAGAAAGAGGCCATTTTTAAGGAAGAACATAATTTTGGAGGAGACAAATTTTATTTATATCCCATTTTAGCTGCACTTATACAATTACATTGAGTAAATTTCTTCTCCTGTTCTATACAGTAACAAATCAGAAGAAAGTTACAAATATAAGAAGTAGCTTATCTGAATACTTTAGAGTGGTAATCTACTTCCATGTAATTGTTGATTTTGTTTTCCAACATTAACAGTAATAAAAAATAGGAATACTATTTGACAATTTGGACATTATTTTGAATCTGAAAATATGAGATCTATTTCAAATAAGTTGAAATTTTACATACATTCAAAATAAGTTTCCAAGGGCAGAAAAATTTGATTTTTTTGAAATGGAAGCTGCATAATCATTAACATTTTATGTCTACATTGATATCTAAATCTGAGTTGTTGAAATTAGCTGTACTAAAGTAGTGTAAAGGAATAACTACATTAATGTGTTACAATGTTGTACTATTTCAAAATAAGTGTGATAAGGATTGTAACTTTAAAGCTGGCAATGATTTCTAGAAAGTACTTATGACTATGCTGGTTGCATATACTCAGGAAGTTACACATTGTGATCAAAGTACAGATTTTTTTTTTTAAATTCACATAGTTATCCTCTAATTTTCTTCAGAGCAAATTAAGAGTTTTCTGTGGGAGAGAGCGGCCACCGTTCATTCATGATATATTTGCTGAGCATCTGAATACCACATTATAAGAATTTGACGAGGACTCTATCCTGCTGGGATCAAGACCATAGCAGCCATGGTCCTGGCCACGGATTTCTTTACACCTAATGTGGGATACCTATAGGAAGTGTCCAGGCAATCAAGTATTGTGCCATCAGGTGTCATGGAGGAAGTGAATGTTACTATGGGAGGATATCGAAGAAATGGCAAAAGCACAAGCAGGGTGTCAGAGGAAGGCAAAGTCTTCTGGAAGATATATTCTGGTCAAGATCAGAAGAGAGAATAGGAATGAGCCAAAGATAAACTGTTAAAAAAGAATATAGTGGGGCAGTGTAGTAGTGGGAAAGTAGGGAACCTTACAGGTGGGGGCTCCAGATGAAGCTGGAGAATGAAGAAGTGAAGGCCCTGGGAACCATGTGAATGAGGTTGCATTCACTTCAACTTGTGGACAATGGGTGACACTAAAATAAAGGTGGTGCCTTAATCAAGAGAAAGAAATATCACTGAGGCTGCGCTGAAGGGATTAAAGGAAAACAAAATGAAATGAAGCCAGTCAAAAGGAGGCTGTATTCAGCTCGGTTAGCAACAGAAGTAGCCCAAATTAAGTAGGGTGCCCTTGCACAAGGATTGAAACAAGATATTTAAGATTTGATTGGTGGTGAAGCATTGGTGAGAGAACCGTCTAATATAACACACAGGTTTCTACTGGAGCAATAGATGATTGAGAGAAAAGAGAACAGGAGAAAGTTTGAAAGAGGAAACTTTATCCATTCAACTCTCTTGTATTTCATGGCCACTATTCGCCAGTTACTACTGGGACAGGTCCTGGGAAAATAGCATTAAAACAGAAAAGACAGAAATATCTGCCCTCAAGGAGTTAGGTCATATTAAGTGGGATGGAGTGTTAAGGAGAAAAAAAAAGCAGGAAAATAAGATGGGGAATGTGAATAGTGGTGGGGAGGAACACTGAAAATTTTCCTATGGTAGCCAGGAATACTTTCACTAAGAGTGAGAATCTGAGGGAAGGAGGGGAGCAAGTTAGGCATATGGATTGTGAGGGGAAGAGAACTCCAGACAGGAAACAGCAAGCAGCAGGGCACAATAAGTGCTTCCTAACTTAAAGGGGTCAAATTTGTGTCCTGTTTATGAACATTTCAACCCCAAGATTATTACAATATTTTCTTATATTATTTTCTAAGTGTTTTATTATTTTGTCTTAAGCATTAGACCCGAAAAATTACTTGGAACTCACTTTAGTATATGGGATAAGAGAGGAACCATGGTTTATCTTTCTAAATATAGATGTGTTCCTAGGTCTGTTTATTGAAATTTGATCCTTTACATTGGTCTGGAATATGAATTTTCTTCTAAATAAAGCATCTGAATATGTGTAAATTTCTTTTATTGGTTTTCTATTCTATTCCACTGGTACCTTTAATTAGTTTCCAATTTCAGACTGCTTTAAATTACTGTGACATTAGTAGATCACAATATCCAACAGAATATATTTTTATACCTTGCTCTTCTTCAAAAACAAGGCTATTACTGGTCTTTACATTTTTTCTATTATAGACTCATACTGCCAAGTGAAACCCATGAGTTGGAGATGGTATGATATGTGTGTGTGTATATGATTGTGTGTGCCTAGCCCAGAAGTGATTTATATCCAGAAAGTACTACAGCAATGACAATAAAACCTGTACAAATAAAATTTTAAAGGGCAACCCAATGGAGACATGATAAAAATGATTTAATGTTACTTCCGAAAAAAATAAATTTAAGTGATATTTATGTGCATGTATATATATGTATATATATAATATATATATGAAACACACATATATTATATGTATTATATGATAAATATAGGTGTATGTACAGGAAAAGAACACAAATAGGATATCAAAGGAAGGTGGAAGTTATACATATAGACATATAGATGGGCAGCCTCATTAATAATAAATAGTGAAAAGAAACATATTTTACCACCAAAATACCAGTGTGAAAGTGTGAAAGTTGTATAATGCATAACACTGAGAAGATTGTGAAAAAAATGGGAGTTTTTACCTAGGGATGAATATAAAGCAGGGCAAAAACTTTGGGAGAGATATGTTAGCATTTAAAGGTGATGATTAACAGCAATTCCAGTCTACAGTTCTAACTTAAGAAAATGTGTACGTATGTACACCAACAGTGCTCAGGCAAAAGTGAGCTTACTTATACCTCCTTAGAGGACAATTGCCAATGTTGGGGGATTATATATTTGACATATACAATTTGGAAGATGGTGCAACTGACATTTAATGGGTTGAGCCCAGAGTATTGCTAGACATCCTGCAATGTTTAGGAGACCTTCCTAATGGCAATGAAGTATTCATTCCAAAATATTAATAGTTCTGAAGGTGGGATATCCTGAGGTACAATAAATATATGTATGCAGTTAAAACATTACTCATATCAGTCAAAAAATGAAACAAAAGCAATCATTTGTCACATCAGGAAGAGTCAATTGTTCTGTCCTCATAATACTGTACATTAACACAATTAAAATATTTTAATAAACTTTTTAAATGTAAATTCCCATGAATTTGTAAGATCTTGTGTGCCTTTTATCCAATTTTCTACTATGATAACCTGTTGTTAAAATATAATGTACAATACCACAGCCAGAAAATTAACATCAATTCAATTCTACTCTCCATTCCTGCCCCCCCCATTTTACATAGATTCATGCATATGTGCATTTGTATGTATTTAATCAATCCTAGGCAAGTTTACCAAGTATGTGGGTTCATGTAAACATCACTATGTTAAATATTCAGAACAGTGCCATCACTATAAGGGTCCCTTCTGCTTTCTTTTTTTAAAAGCACATCCACTTCCTTCCTAGTATCTTTCCCATACATATCCCCAGCCAGCAGTAATCTGTTCTGCATTTTTATCATTTCCATTCAAGAATATTTTTAAATGGAAACTTATAATATGCCACATTTAGGGTGAGTATTCTTTACATTTCATAATTGCCTTGAAATTGATTCGGATGGCTGCACTAGGTGTGATGTTACCTGCTTGTAATGCCAGCCCTCTGGGTAGCTGAGGAAGGAGGATCCCAAGTTGAAATCCAAGAACTTATCTACTTAGCAAGAACCTTGCTCAAAGTAGAAGAAAACGTGGTGTGCATACACAATGGGGTACCGTCCTGCCATAAAGAAGAATAAACTTGAGCCAAATATAACTGTGAGTTCTATTGTTAAGCAAAATAGACATAGCAATTTAAATAACACATGGTCTCTTTCATATGAGAAATCCAAACTATAAATGAACACCACAATATAAATCATAAGAAGTAGGGTAAGTTTTCCAAATGAAAAAGGGGAATAAGAGATGGGGGAAGGGAAAGAGAATGAAAGGAAAAGGTATTTAAAAAGAAAGAATCAAAGAAAAATGGAAATAGAACTGTTTCAAATAGGAAGGAGAAAATTTTGGAAGAAGCAGGGAGGGATGGAAGAAAGAAGACAAAAAAGAACTAAGATGTGTTATGTACAGACTTCCCAGGATAAATCTAATGATTACGTATTGCAAACATGTACTAATGAAAATAATAAAATTTTTTAAAAGGACTGGGTTTGCAGTTCATTACAAAACTTCTGGGTTCAAACTTCAGTACATAATAAACATACATAAAATTCATTTTTATTTCTGAGTAATATTCTCTGGTATGGATATACCACCATTTGTTTAAACCTTCACCTTAGTGAAAGACATCTGGGTTGTTTCTAGTTGGTAAGCTCTTTGAATAAACCTACTATGAACACTTGTATCCTGGTTCTTATATAAATGTAAGTTTTTATTTCTCTGGGATAAATTCTCAAGAAAGCAACTTCCAGATTTATTTGATTTTTTTAAATGTGCCAAACTCTTCTCCAAAATGTCTGCAAATTTCTGTATGCCTATCAGCAATGTATGAGTGATCAAGTTTCTCTGTATCCTTGCCAGCATTTGGTATTGTCACTGTAATTTATTTAACCATTTTATAGTTGTGTGGTGTTGTCCACTGTTCAATGGTAATTTCCTAATGACTAGTGATGTTGAGTATCTTTGTGTGTGTTTATATACCATCTGCATGAGGTGAGGCATTGCTTGACGTGCCCAAAGACAGCCATTGTGGCTGGAGAAGAGATGCTGAGGAAAAAAGTAGTAAATGAAGTCAGTGATATAGTGTGGCAAGTTCCAAATAATATAGGCTTCCAGGGCATTGCAAAGACTTTGGATTTTATTCTGAGCAACAGCAGATGAGCTCATAGGTTGAACTGACTTTTAATTAGATCATTCATTTTCAGTGTGGACAGAAAGGATCACTTATTTTGAGAACAAAGAATCAGGAGCAAATCCATTTGTGAAGCTGTTGCTCTTAGCCAGGGAAGTGACGGTGATGAGTTAAATGAAAAGGGTAACAGTGCAAGTTGTGAGATGTGGTGGAATTCAGTAATTCCTTAAGAGTGGAATCAGGAGAAATTTTCTGACAGATTAGTGAGTGTAGACAGGACCGATGCTGACTCATACTTCTTGGGGAATCCCGTGGGAGAAGCAGGTCTCAGGATAAGCTGATCTATTTCACCAAGCTGGCTTCATTTTTAAAACATTCTCCTCTCTACCTTCAAATGAGGAGTGTCTATTAGTTTCCTCCACCTTGTGAAGGAGTCACTAAAACTTTTACTAACTCTCTCTCTACTCACTAAAATATAGTCAAGGTCCATCCTAGGCACTCTTATCTTTTTCTCTTTCTAAAGGAATTTTCAACAGTTCATATACTTCCCTTATGGGGGTTTGGCTCCTAAACAGAAAGTTTCAGGTTCCCTCAGAGTACTGAGTCATGCACTCCTTTATACAACTTTCTACATAACATCTCCATTTTCATATCTAATAAGCACTTTAAATTTAGTGAACTTCAACTAGAGACCATACTCATAAGTGAAATAAGTCAGACTTGCACATGTGAACAATGTATTTTCTCACTTGTGTAAGAAACTGAAAGAGTGAATAAAGATTAGGAGGTATGATAGACAGTGTGAAATGAAAGGAAAATGCTCAAACAAACAACTAGGATGAGGAAAAAGAGAAAAGAAAGAAGGGGAAAATTATGTATATATGTATACTCAGGATAGCTAACATAGTTGTACTACTGACTTCTATCACTTCATTGAAAGGAACAGTTAACGTTTAATTGCTTGATCAATCTTACATGTCTATATTTGTTTTTGTGTAACAAACTTGAAGATATCAATATGTAATACAACAACCATTGTTAATTTCGTATCACCTTGTCTGAAATTCGGTATCACTTGTGCTGTTTTTGTGTTATTTTGTAAATGTGTATGTGTTTTTTAATATGTTTTTGTTATTTTATTTTAGAATTTAAAAAAGATAAATTTAGCAAGCCTGAAAGGAATCAACCCCCTCTTTGTCCAAACGTGTTGTATCTCTATCTTCTCTCAAATCAAATCTTTCCAGTAGCTCCAGCTTAAAACTTGGGCGAGTGCTTATTTCTTCTCTCATATCTGTAAGCAAATTTTATGTATTTAAACTTCAAACATATCTCAAATTCATTCTCGCCTCATTTGCTGCCATTTTATCAGGATTTTATTATGTTATGTCTTCTTATTTGATTGATCATTGTATCTTGTATATGTGCCCCAAATTCTCACACGGTATCTCATATATATGTACAATTCAATTTATAATAGAAATAATATACAACAATGTTTAATTGTCTTTATCATAGCCACATAACCCATCCTCTTTCCTTATAATCATGCCCACTTAAATAATACTCTAAAGAGCAGCCAGGATTATCCATTCAAATATATGAAATTTATTAAAGGCAGAGGGACCAGTGAGTAAAAGGATGTGGTAGGTTTATACTGTATACCAGTTACCTGAAATGACTGACTCATCATGTGACACAAACATATGCTCATATAGAGCCATAGCAGGGTGTGCACAGAAATGGGTTCAGCCCTCAATATTACATGTTATGCATTACATATGCTACATATAGTACATATTAACAATCACAATGAGAAATAAATAAGCAAGGCAAAGGAAGGGCTCTTGCTTATAGTACCATGCTTTCTGCTGACCCATAAATGTAAAAGCAGTGCTGGGCTTATAAAATGATCACCTTGCAAACACCTTTGTAAAGATTGGCTCAGCCAGGAAATATCAATTGGAACTATATCTAGAAGGGACAGATTCTGATGCAGCTATGCCCAGTTTTAACATTTGGTTCCACAATTTGTAGTAGCATGGGAAGAGCTAATAACTGTAAAGCTGGAGAAATCAGACAGTGTTGTAAAGAGCAAATGTATGTCATGTGCCTCCAGGTGTGATAACCTGAGAAGGACGTAGCATTACTGCTACAGCAATTCAGGCAGGAATGATAAACCAAAAGTAATGAAGAATTACCAGACAGCTCAAAATTAAGGAACATTCTACTGTAAAGTGCAACTGCCCACTTCAGTAATTTCAATGTCCCAAGTAAAGGGAAAAACAGGGCTGCCACGTGTCTTAGAACAAAGAAGACTAAAATATGAAAACTAAATGCAAAAATATCACCTTGTGTTGGAACAAAAATGTTATAAGGATGCTATTAAATAAATTGACCAAATCGAAATAGTAACAAAGATTAAGAGTTATATTACATACCAATACTATATTTACCTAAATGGAAAGCTGTGCTATAGTTTTGTAAAATAAAATCCATAGTTTTAGGCAATCCACAGCAGAGAATTTACATCTGAAAAGGGGTAGATATTTAGAATATATAAGGAAAATTCAATTCAAAAAGTACATAATCTGACTACAGTAATCTAAAGTTGGCAATAGATCTAAATAGACATTTCCCCAAAGAATACATAAAGTGCCAATAGGTAGGTGAAAAACTGCTCAGAGTTACTAATCATGAAGGAAGTGAAATTAAAACCATAATGAGATGTTACTTAACTCAAATTAGGATGCGTTTTATCAAAAATCAAAAGACAGCAAGTGCCAGCAAGAACACAGACAAGAGACACGTACGCTACTGAGGAGAATGCAAATGAACATCGCCAGTATGGAAAACAGTACAGAGTTTCCTCAGAAAATTAAAAAAAGAACTGTCGTGTGATCCAGAAATCCCACTTACGGCCATCTATCCAAAGGAATAGAAATCGGTATGCTGAGAGACATCTTCCTTCCGTATTCACTGCAGCGCCATTTATAATAGCCAAGAAGCAGGAAGAACCCGAGAGCCCATGAACTGATGGACAGGAAATGTGGGACTCACGAATAATGAAATGCTGCGGATGGCACTGTCAGGAGGGGGGCCCTCATCAAAAGACTGGGGTTACTGGGGGGGGCACATCTCCCTTCCTCCCTTCTCTCCCTGCTTTCTGGGATGGGCGTCTTTTCTCTCACCAGGCTCTTCCACCATTGTGTTTCTGCCATGGAGCCAGCTGAGCATGAACTGACACTGCAGGTAGAGGTTGTGCTCCTCCTTTATGTTGTGGTATTGGATATTTTGTCCCAGCAATGGGAAAAGCAATTAAAGCTGGGACATTCTGTAAGTATAAGATAGCTGTTAGTCATAACATACAGCATCGTGCTGGGCCAACCAGCTGTAGCTGAGGTATATGACCCACCTGGCTGAGGGTTTTCCAGAAGACAAGGCACTGGGGCAAGACGCTACTTTTATAAACCTTAAAATAAAGCTTGTTATTATAAGAATAGCCTTAAATTCCCTTTAAAAAAGAAACACCAGGTAACTGACTCCGACTGAATACAGATACAAGAATGCAGAAAGAATCTCCCAAACTTGAGGTGTTTTTTAATTTGATCAACTGATTGGATAAGATCCATGCTTCTGGCCTGCTCCTGCCATTTGCCTTGAAGGAGTGATGCCAGAATAGGGAGTCTGAGCCCCACACGGTGTCTGTGAGTCATTTTTGGCATGAATCAGACAGAGGAGAGACGCCATCTGGGGAGATGCTGGTTAATCAGGACCACTAGAGACCCTGAACATGACAAGAATCTACAGTCGACCTGAGGTAGTCTTTAGGCAAATGAACGTACTGATCCTAACTCCCTTCTTTACATGTCTTTCTCTTCCACTTGTTGGGTACTTTCTCCACCAAGCTCTAGATGTGATGGTATGGAACTGAGTGTTATGTAACTGTATTAAAATTGGTATTTTCTATTTAAATATGCTTGAGAATGCTTTAGTATAGCACATTATTTCTAATAAGCCTTTTTGAAAAAAAAATTGAAAACCTCAATACAGCGCTGTAGCTGGGCGTGGTGGCACACACCTGTAATCTCAACACTTGAAAGGCTGAGGCAGGAAGATTGTTGTGAGATCAAGATCAGCCTGGGCTACTAAGTGAGCTCAAGGCCAGCCTGAACTGCATAGCAAGACCCTATATCAAAGAGCCAGGAAAATAATCAATACTGCCCTGTAAAAAATACTTACCACGAAAAATATAGAAAATTACTGCAACTATATTAAAATTTCAATTTAAAAAAATCACATCTAAAATATGTAGCATGTTTAACTTTTAGTTTGTACATATTTTCACTTTCTAAATTAATATGTTTTTAAAATAAGAAAATTTAGCAAATATTTGTAATTCTTGCTTTAGGAAAACATCTTAAGGTAGACGTACATGGATCAAAGAGCATTCATTTTTGTTTCGCTACACATTACCAAATTTCCTTACAAAAATAGTTTGCCAATTTGAGATAATGCTCACAAAAATAGACACTTATTTTGAAGAAAGAACGTGTAACTCTTACCAAAAAGACCTTCAGTTATCATGGAGATGAGAGAGAGACGAGGGGGGGGGGGACAGTGCACAAGAACAAACAAACAAGAAACAAAAAAGTCAACCAGCACAAAAAGCTTCAGGATTTTGTTGACTTTTGGTGCTCCTTAGAGACAGGGTTTTCTCCCAGGAGCAATTCCCAATTCATGAGGGAAGAAAGAAGGGTTGCAAATAAGCCAGCTTTCTTCCTCATTCATGGACCAGCCCTGAGGTTATGTCAACACTGACCCTCAGAAGGTCTTCAGGCAGGCTGGGCCCACTCCTGATGCCCTAATATATGCCTTTTATTGGCCTCCTTTCTTCCTACTTCCCTGTCTTCCTCCATTACCCTGCTTCCTGGGTTTATCGACATCAGCTTGCACTTAAACTTTGTATCAGGATCTTCTTTGCTGGAAACCCAATCTAAAATTTCTAAGGAATCACACTTGAGAATATGTTTTTCGTTATTTTTTTCTTTTCTGTTTTTAACCAGAGAAGTGAAAACACATCTCTAAAAATTTCTGACACTTTTTTGAGTCACTACTGTATTCCTAGCACTATGCTAAATATGATACATGGACTAACCTATTTAGATGTGATAAGAAATTCAAAGTGCAGTACAGAATTTATGAACAGATAAATCCTTCACCTATTTATTCAGCTAATAATGGATGCCTACTGTGTGCAAGGTGCTTCACTAGCATTACAGAATAATAAGGAAGATAGACATCAAGCTAAAAACCAAATTACTACTTTACTTGAGCTAAAGGAAAGGGACAGAGGCTAAGACTCAGTGTCATCTATGTATCCATTTCCCTGAGGAAGATTCTCATATAATCTAAGAATGTGATGGAGAAAAAAAATGTAACAGTTGAGAAGAGGAGGAAATGCATTCCCGTCAGAGGCAATGACAGAAACACTGAGAAGGGAGGAGCTTTGCACTTCCGAGAAACCCAAGGTTTGCAAGGTAGGGGTATAGCAAGCAAAGGGGAATATGGACAGACATAAATTGGGGATTTGAGAAGTTGCCAGAACACGTGAGCCCTTGAGGGCTGTGAAGAATACTGTACTTAACAACAACCAGAAATTGAAGTCACTGAAGGATTAATAAGCAGCAATCTGGGGTTTGCTATTTTTCAGTACATTTCAGTTATGGATTACCCTCTGGTGTCAGAACAAGATCCAGAATCTCTGTAAAGAGGAGACCATCAGATTGCAGTATTCCCCTGGATTTCTGCCATGTTTCAGACATTTTTCCACTGTAAAATATTGCCTGCTACTAATGTTTCTGTCTTGTCCTATTAGATTGTGAGTTCCAGAAGGTAGTGAATGTGTTTACAGAACAAGGAAAATAAATGAATGAATGAATGAATAAATAAATAAATAATGAGCTTACTTTGGAAGACAATTTTAGTTATTTTCATAACTTTAAAATTACTGTTGCAGGACTGTGGTGGGAAAAGAAGAAGAATCAAAACAGAAAATCCTAAGTATGAGGTGATATAAAAGACATGTGAGGGAATAATTACTGAAATGCCAAGAGATGTCTCAACAGGACCTGAAAGGATAAGGGTTAAAAGTAACCGAGTGATTAGAGCAGCTCAGTCTAGAGGGGCAACAGAGTGAGCAGATGGGAAGGAAGTTGTCTGTCCTGTGTTCACACAGTTCACCAAGGCAGAAGTCAGCAGGAATATGCCGCAGTCTGTGGGAGCTGGAGGACTGACTTGTAAATCCTTACACAGAATGGGAAAGAAGATATCGAAGCAGGAAGTTAGGACCACAGACTCAGCAGCCATATTCTGGGCCTTGGAAGTACAAGCAGGAAAAGTAGACTGTGTGAAAGATCTAGGGATGAAGACTGATAAAGGTTATGTATTATATCTGTAGTACTAAGAGTTGATAGGAGCACTGCTATAGACTGAATACATTTGTTTCCCCAAATATTTATTTATTTAAATCCTAACTCCTTAAGGATTAAGAGGTACGGGGTCTTTAAGGAGTAATTAGGTCACAGAAGTGGTACCATCACAAATGGGATTATTACACTTATAAAAGAAGCCTGTGTATCCTCCTTTAGCCCTCACAGCATGTGACAATACATTGAGAAGCTGTAATCCATAAGGTAGGAAAGAGGCTTCCCCAGACACTGAATATAGGGAAGCCTTAATCCTGGACTGCTCATCTTCTAGAACTGTGGGAAATAAATCTTTTATTTATAAGACATAAAGTCTGTGGTAGTTTGTTATACCAATGGAAACAGAATAAGATGATCGTATGTTAGGTTCGGGCAGTGACTTGAGATTTTAGGTGAATTCTAAGTTCCTAAATAGATGAATTCAATGCCTGAAGTGCTTTGAACTCTCTAAATACATAATACAAAAAAGTCATGTTAGCAACATAATGTTGGGGAAGAGAAAGAGAAAGCTCAAATGCTGATTTTAAGAAAAAATCTTTTAGATTTTCTGATTTAATACCACTTAAATAATAGAATCAAGTACAATTTTCTTGTTTTCTGGGATCAAAAGAAGTAATTATAATCATGTCTCACATGTACATTATTCTGTATTTACAAAATATGTTGCCTTATGTGGTGGATTAACTGATGGTCAACTTGTAACACCCAGCTGAACTGAATCGGCGTGGTGCTGGGTGTGGAAAGCCCACTTGGGGATTGTTGCCGACGGCATAAAAGGAGAACTGGAAGGGAAGATGGTGTGCTGTTGATTCTCCTGGAGAAGCTGGTCAAGCTGGTTTTCCTGATATGAACTCAGCTATCATCATTGGAGGAGCTCGGGTCCTCACTGTCACTGATGTTGGCTGTGGTTCTCTTCAGGGGAGCTCTTGTCCTTACCTTGAGTACCACTTCCTGGCTCCAGTGCAGATTTCTCAGCCTGGTGGCACAGATCCTTCATCCCTCTGTTGTAGACTTTCTAGCTTCCATCACTGGCCTTTGGGTCTTTCCAGTGCAGATCCTTGATACAGACTTGCATGAGACATTGTCATGGGTTCTATGCTTCCAGCTGATCTCATAGAGGACATTGCCATGGGCTCTAGGTCTTCAGCTACACTCATGTAGGACATTGCCCTGAGATCCAAGCCCTCAGCTGGATTCCTTGGGTCTCTAATGCATGAAAATATCTCTTGCATTCTGCATTTGACCTTTTGGGTGAGTATTATAAAATAATCCTATAAATTATATATCCTGTTTAATCTCTTCCCTTGCAAACCATGACTACAAGAGCATATATCATTACCATTATGTTACCTAACTTGAATATTTGATTGTACTGCTTGGGTTGCTTTGTGTCATATTAACAATGAGAAAAAAAAAAAAAAACAGCATACACTTAAACACACCCACACACAAATATTTCCTCTATCCCCATTTCTTCTTGCTGTGATACTTTATAACTTCTGCTACACTGTTCTATTTTATACACATTTAAAATGTTCTAGAAATCTCTTCTAGAACAAAGTAGTGGTAAAAACATACAAGTGTCATTCAAAATTACGAGGTTTATCTTCTGAAAGATTTTGATTATTTTAATGATCATCCATTTTCTTTACAAAGACAATAGTGGCAAACTTTAAATGATTCACAAAAGATCCCCTTTCCAGTTAAATATCATTTCTCATCTGAGTGCACCAAATATTACAATAATCATTTCATAGGTTTGAAATATTAGGAAATGTTAAAATGTACATACACCTGTGCACATGACTCTGTTTTAGCAGATTCACATTAAGATAAGAAGTTCCACCCTTACAAATAATTTTGCCATAGTTTTGTTGGTCTATGTTTCGATTATTATACTAAGCAAAGATAGGCCTTGTTCTTTATTTCAATTGCAGGACACAAAGAGAAGGAAAGAAAGAACCCCTGAAGCCTTGATCTCTGTTAAACTCCCAGTATGGTTCATTTACAGGCATGACTGACTCAATGGCAACTCTAAGCAAGACGTTTAAAATATCTATACTCACATGAGTTAATACACCTGATAAATCATGAAGCATGAGCAATAGGCTGTATATAGTTGAACCAAAAATACTGGACTGTGCCATCAGTTTAACGAGAACTGGAATCAAAACTGTCAAATCTAGAATTTTTTAATAAAAGGAAAAAGGAGGAAGGAAGAAAGGCAAAAGAAAGGAATAAGGGCCTGCAAAGATGCAAAGATATTTAGGATACATAAGCTAGATTAAGAAATCAAACAACTTACGATCCTTACTAAACCTGAAAATGGAAAAACATTCACATCTTCCTTGGCACAACATGGGTTGCAAATCTATATGACATCGCTTGGCTCCATTTTTAGTCAGCATAATTTTGGCTTCCATTCTTATGTGGATAACAGCCAAATTCATCTGTCTTCTATGTCCAATCCTCGCATCTTTGTTTAGTTCCTCGACTGAGATTCTGTTTTAAATAGGCTGAAAGATTACTGTAAAGAAAGAGAGATTTTCCTGAGCAATTTGAGGTACCTTTGTCAAATCACACAGTTATCATCTGAAACTTTGTTTTCATTTCAGGGGTTTGAAGATTGTGGCTTTCTTTCCATAACTTGCTTAGAGATTCCCATGCCTCTTTTCACCAGAAATTGCTTTGATTAATATAATTCTCTTTCTGCTGTGATTTATTTTGCTGGCCACTGCCCTCTTTGATGAGGGAAAAATGCAGGTGCTAGATTTCTTAGGAGGGCTGCGTTTGAGGGCAGCGTGTGCATTCCAAGTTTACTGCCACGAGCTGCTTTGCATGCTGAAGTTTTCATACGTGCTCATAAAACCCTGAAAGATCGTTTTAGAGATTGCAGGCCTATTTCCCAGCAGATCCATTCCTCAAACTTCTGATTCCTGAAGGCTATTTTCCTTGGCTTTTAGACTAACAGACCATTACTTTGCATGAAAGCAAAGAGATGGAAGGCAGAAAAGGGAAACAACTAGAATATTCCTTTCATATCCAGCCTCACTGGTGAAAGCCAGTGATTCCACTTCGGGTGGTTCCACTGCCCTAAGACAGGCCACTATGTTTGTGTCATCCACAGTGATCCCGGGCTCCAGCGGTATCATGTGCTTCCATCGTCTTTCTATATAAGGATATCGATGAATTCTTGATGGTGTTCAGGGGTAGGATAATTTATCATTACCAGTTATTCTTCTCAGCAGTCCCAAAACCTGAGCAGTTTACTTCCCATAATGAATTGCCTTTCTGTAAACTCGTGAAATGGATAATGTGTTGCTAAGTTGAACAACTATTAATTCTCAACTAAACATAAATGCAGTGATTTTAGCATAAGAAATTTATTACTCGAAATTGCAGGAAACAAATTTATGAAGGCAAATTGAATCACCTAAAAAATGATAATCATGCATTTAAAATAAAATCTATTGCTTGGAAAAATTTACAATACATTCCTAACAATAGGATTCCAAGTCAAAAAGATTAATTGGGCTGCATATTTCCAAATATCAAGTATTCATCAGTTACTTGAGATATGTAATATTTTCCAGGGCAAAAATTGAGACCTTTGTAAGATAACTTTATATAATATGCAAAAACATATTTACTTTTCTGAAGTATAATGTCAGCTTTTTGTGTCCAACCATTTTCTTTTGAATGTTTTCATCACAGAATTTCCCAATTTAACTTATATAAAATATAAACAAGGACAATGAACTATAATTCAACTATAATCGAATCTGACAACTAAGAGATATAAAATACAATAGTCATGCAAATGCCAAAAATGTATATGCATAATTAAATTAAATTATTTATAAATAAAATAACTGTCCAAGTCCTAGTAATAGAGCTTTTTCATTTATAACTATTATTTTTCTGATTTGGCTCTAGATTATTATTATATCACAAAAAATTTCATTATTTACTTTTAAAAGTATTACAATGTTCTTAAGTGTTTATGAAAGTTCTATTAAAATAATTTCGTATCTTTATGTCCTCTGAAAAGACTTTGTTTTCACGCTTTGTATTTGTTTTCACGCTTTGTATTTGTATTTTGCTTATAGAATCATATGTTACTATGAAAAACATTTTGTCAGTCCTTGTGCATGACTTTACATGCCACTTGCATGTACATAAAGTGCTTCAAGAAATTTCCTTTATTTGGTCTTCCATGCGAAAGAGATAATATTCAAACATATTCACGTCACAGGCAAAGGCAAAACATAACAAAGAATATGTCTGATTTTTTGTATAACTCCTTCCTGATCACAATCGGTGTTCTAGACAAAGAAATAGGGAAAAGAGGCAAAGGGGCAGTGGTCAAAGTGTTGACACCCACAAACAGGCCTCATCAAAATGTGTCTCTGACTTTGCTGATTCCCTCACCTATCTGAAGCTTTGGAAAAACACAAGACAGTTTTAAATGCCTTGGTTTCCAAATAATCATCTTGGTGTGAACTGATTCTACTTATACGTGATCTAGCACAAGACCTCAAAGGAGTAAGTTTTCTCATGTTCTTGGGACACTCATAAGAGATGAATTACAGGAACTGACAAAGCTCTTCTCAGAAGTCATTCTGGTCAACATCCTTTACAAATCACATAATAAATAAAACCACAACTTCTTTTTGATGTGGATTTATATGATTATATTTCTGTCAAACTGATGTATTGACAATGGTAATATGGCTGTTTTTCCAAATGAATGTAAACCCACAATATCTACACAAACATCCGGCTCAAAACAGGTACTTTTCTGTGTTAGCAAACAGTACCTGACAAGCAGCCTGTGCTCCGTTTGAAGAACACATAAGGGCTGGGCGGGAAGGCCCTCTGCTCCATGTCATTATCCCGTTCTACAGCTCTCCATCTCTCTCTTTCTCCCAGATATCATGGCAGTTTCTCTACTCAGTTCAAGTTACAATGGTGCTTCTTGAACTTTAATGTACACACAGATCACTTGGGAATTTCGTGAAAATGCGTGTTCTGGTTCCACAGAGCTAGCGTATGGCCTGAGTCTTGAGTTTCTAGCAAACTCCCAGAAGATACCCACACCACATTTGAATAGTTAGGAAGTAAACGTCTCATCTCCCTTCACTGTAAACAGTATGCTCCTTAAAGACAGGAACTATTCTTTGCTTACTTTGGAGAATGCGGTAATACCTAGTAAGCAGAATATCAGAATTATTTATCACACAATGTTTTAAGATAATACAGGCTTTGTTTCCTATATATAAAGGAAAAGGTCTTCCTTGTGAGATAATATTTATATCATAAAAGTATGCATACCAACCACAATTATTTTAGCCTTAAATAACTGTTATAGATACTGCTGAGCAAAAGTACAAACAGTACACATTTCACGATTGTATTCATTATACCTTAAGCTCTATCACAGTTAGCTTCTTGAATTTGAAGTCTGAATGCTTTTGAAATCAGTCATAGGAAGGTGTATGGGAGCAAATCCTGGTAGTGTTTGTTGTGTCCTGTTTCTTGATCTGGATGCTGCTTGTATGGAAATTTATTGTCACTATGTTTATAACTCACTGAGTTTAAAATTTATGCTCTATTCCTTATGTATATTTCATTTACAACTTCATTTTAAAAGCATATATTTGTCCTCTTTTAACACAGTATTGTTCAAGACTTTCATGCATTGGTTACTTTTTAAGAAAAATATCACATATTCCTTTAAAAATGCCATTATAAATGTCATTATGTTTAATATTGTATATTTCTAAGTGTCCCCAAATAATCCACATTTTTTAAAAATGTATTATTTTAATAGCTATTAAATTACTAGTACAATTTAAAATTCTCAGAAAGAAATATTTTATTAATTCTTCACTGTACACATTCACATTGTAAGAACAGGAAGGAATGAAACATAAATAATAAGTATGAACAATCTTGTCTTAGAGAAAAGAAAGATATAATGCTGGAGCATGCATAATCACACATCATAGATGCCACTGTAGCTTGAAGATATGTAATGGATTCTTATAAAATGTAAAAGACATTATTGAATTAACAAATGTATTTTAAAACTCTATTCCCTGGTTTTGAATTTAGAATGACAAAATAAAATTAACTTTTCCTTAAACATTAGGGAAACAGTAATCTTGTGCACAGAACTTTTTTGTCTGAGAATGAAAGAGGTTAGGCTAACTCAAACTGATAGGCCTCTCTTGTCCCTGTATAATAAATTCCTAGATTCTTTGGAGTTTATGTGCAAAGATGAGGTATCTTATGCTATAGAAGTGGGAGAAAGGAAAGCTTCACAAAATAACTCCTGCCATTTTGCTTAATTTGTTAGCATGCAGGTGCCTATAATTGGAAAATTTAATTGTTTCTATTGGGCAGTTTTTTTTTTTTTAAATGCTAAGCTTTTGTGTATATTGATGGCTGAAACACAACTCATTTGTACCACTGAATATTTTAGCAGCAGGGAAAAATGTTCAGGCTCCTGAATGTTTTATCTTAATGTACCTACCGCCCCATGGTAAAGTATGGTTTTTTCGTGCTTAAAAGACTTCTATTGTTGTACGGAAGAGTTTTATCTGGTTTCACTTCATGATTTCCTCATTGGGACTTTATGCCCATCACTGAAGTAATTTATTTTCAGACTAAATTCCAATCACTTTATGTGGCAGAAATTTCATCTATGTGAGTAAAATTAATAAACTGCTTTCTGTCAGTCATATTCAAAAAGTGGAACTTTTGCGGCAAATAAAAGCAAAGTATATCAATGTTATTACCCATTCCCATTTAAAAAAATTAGAAACATAAACTGTAGGATTCATGTTTGTATTAACATTTACGATCAGATTCATAAGAAGGAATATCCATACATGCATATCATAAAGCTATCAATGTATTAATTTTCAATATTTAATGATAACAGATAATGATGTATGTCCATAACTCCATAAGTATCAGTAATTTTTTTTATTTGTTGTTTGTCCTAATCTAACTTTTGTATGGACTGTATTGGATAATAAGACCAAACATAATCACATTTAGAATTATCATCCATTTTTAGAAATTGGTAATACAAGTTCTATTCAAGAACATAGTAACTAAGGTTTCAGATATAAAATCAAAGTATTTTGAACAGGAATGAGTGATCGTGTATCAAGATAAACTTAATATCTCAAACACTTCATTTCTAAGATCACTTTAGAGAAATAAAAAAGCATCTAACAGCTAGGAAATCCTATCCTACAGAATCACACACACACACAAAAATGACTATCAGATCAAAAGATACAGGTTAGTGTATCTTTCCTGCACTATGTCTGAAATATGTTTTATTTATAAAGACAATCTTCACATAATAGCATATATTTTACATGTTCAAGAAGACTTATGAATACATAATTATCTAACATTTTTTGACTATTCAGGAAAACAGCAAACTGTCTATAATTTGGCTACAATTTAACCGTTATTTTACTCACATAGTGAGGTAAATTGCTTCAACAGAAATATGACCTGATTTTATGTTCCCAATGTTTAGGCACAAACTAATATTTTCCACTGTCTTCTTCCTTGTAGCATAGAATTTTACAAATCTACAAGGAGAGATTGGGTGGGTTAGTATGGATACTACAGCAGCCAATGATGGAGAACATTTTGGTGGAGAAAAATTCCAAACTTCTCTAAGTAACATGTGGCTGATCTGCTTTCTCTGTTGTGGCTCTTTTTGCTAAGAAATTTACAGACAATTGATTTACCAAGACATCACAGGAAGAAAAAAAGAGGCATATTGATTAAAATTAGACAAACACAGCAGTGAAAAAACTTTAAGATATTACTGGCAAGTTTATATCTAAAACTATTTAGAAGGCTAACTTTCAGAAGACGTTAAAGGGTGCCAGCATACAGTATTCCTAGTGCAGTTTTCTCCCATTGCTATGGCTATTCCTGTAGCCAAATCTTAATTTGAGAATTGATTAAAGAATTTGGAACTGAATGTAACATTATAGAATGCCTCAGAATTCTTCCCATGTACTATTCATTTCAAAATTTACATTGTAACTTAGTGATTATATCCATTATTATATGTTTGATACTGTATGAGGTATAAAACATATTCTGACTGGAAGAAATTGAACAAACCTTTGAAAGAGAAAGGAACAATTCTAGAAAATCCTGTGACACTTAGTCCAATTAAATGGCCCTTCCTTCTCATTATCAGCATTAGATTAGCATCACTGACCACAACTTTCACCAGACGCATGTTGATGAATAATCTCAACTGGTCCTAAGACTTGAGTAATTCAGTTTCTCTTCTACCATGAACTTACACAGCTGTTTAGTTCCTCTGTAAACAGGGAAGGCTGGGCATTCTCACACAGATCTTTTTAGCATATGAAACATATTGACATGAATATAACATATGTGCCAAAGCAATGTTATTCAGCTAACATTTCAATGAAATGCAACATAAAATTTTAAATTACATATTTTTGCAAGTGTTTGATTCTTGTTTACTGTATCTGATCCAGAGAAAAAGACTCTTATCATGAAAAAACAACCCTGATATTGTTCCACTTTAATAAAATTGGAAAAGAATGGATTTCATCTTACATTATCTTATTACTGACCTGAGGTCACCAGCAATGGCAATTTTAGTTGATCAAGAATTTGGCTTTATATGGAACTTATAAGGAGGTGCCCATTCAGAGGGCACGGACCGACACGGGTATGGAATCATGGAAAACAGGGAAGATGACTGTGTTTATTAGAGCAGCAAAGCAAAAGATTGAAGTCACTCATCATCTTAGTTTCTCCCAATAGAAGTACCAAGCATGTTTTCCTTTTTCAAGTATTATTGTCTGATTATTGATTACTTGTTTACAATGAGAAAAACAATATGTAGTTTATTAAATAATGTATTTTTCTTTTAAATTTTATTTCTAAATCCCCATTTATGAATTTTATTATTTAACACTATCTTTGGTTGTCAGACATAAAAATATTCCCTAGGGAAATATTTCACATACACTTTTTGTTTTTTTTCATTGTATTAATATGGAGGATTGTCAGTACCCTAACTAAAAGATAGTGTTACATTACTGTTTGGTTTTTCATAATTGAACAAGTGGATGTTTGCTAGAATTTAATTTTCACAACTCTACAAATCACTAAAAATGTCAACAATATGTCCTTTCATTACTGCAATACTCTACCTAAATAAATACAGTAACATATAAAAGAGTCTTGCAAATTAAGTAGATCCTAGAAGTCAAAAGTAGGCAGCTACTTTTCCAAAATATTAGTTTTACTATCAATTTTCAGGTGTTGAATACACACTGAAAGAGAAAAAAATGCTTCATTGGAATCTGGAGTATGCATTAAGTCAAACACATATAAAATGTCACATTGAATTCCATTTCATTTTTACTTGATAAACAACCATTCTTATGAAGCTCTTCTGAAGAATATTAATTTTACTTTTCTTACCTTAGCAAAAAGTAAAAGTTAAAAAATCACTAATGGCATCTAGTGCAACCTGACCCAGGCAGCGAGGAAGGACAAGGAACTGATAGCAACTAAGCCCTGAGCTGCCTGGGAGGGGGAGGAAAATAGTCTCTCTAAACACCAAAGAACTGACAGGGGGGTTCCATAACATGAGATATTTTGCAATATGCTACTCAACTCTCTCAGTAAAGTGCTACTGTAATCTGATCTCTCTCTGTGTCTCTCTCCTCTCTCTTGCTCTCTCCATCGCCCATCCTGTGAGACATTCACTGGCTTCCTTGCTTATGTGACTGTTCCAGGATCCCTGAACTTGAGAAAGTATCGCTACCTCTGACTTACGTCATGCTGGTTACCATTTATCCTCGTCCTTCCTCAGAGGGAACTTCAAAAGAAACGGAGAGTTTTAGATTAAATGAAATGCTCACTCCCTCTCCCCACAACAGGGCTGACTTTGATTCTAATTAAGAGAGGAAAGAGACTACTTGAGACACATCTCTGACCTCTGTGATTTTCTTAACAATCTTACCTCTGGCACTGTGCTGTCTCAAGGAATCTGTATGGTTTTACTGAATTTCACTTAAGTACTAAGAAAAGCCTGAGAAATTCCAGCATTCTTGATGGGCCCCAAGAGTAAAATTTTTTTTTTTTTTTTTT
>NW_004955409.1:31388996-31391707 GCF_000276665.1 Chinchilla lanigera
AGCTAAATCCCCAGCCCCCCACGAGTAAAATTTTTAAAATATATTCAGTCTAAGGGAAAAAAAAATTCCATTCATCTTTCCTTGCAATTAATTGAACAATGGGATTCGTTTTTCCAAAAAGATCCATGCAGATTCACTGGATACTTTCTTGAGGGAAGAACTGAAATGGCAATTCAATTTCAGCTTCAAGCAGAAACGCTGTGACTTTCAGCCTGATATTTATTACTCCATCGGGTTGTTAGCTTGTTCAGGAGCCTCTGGTGTCATTACATAATTTTGTGCTGTGTAAAAATAGGGACCCCAATGTTTGGGCAAGTCTACAATCTGACTATGGTTTCTGATTTGCTTCCTGGAAGGAGCTTTGTTACACCTACAGTGAAGTGCCCTGAATGAAACCACTGCTGCTGGCTAAAGGGCTTCCTGTGTGTAGTTAGAACTTGGAGAGGAGGTTAATTGAGACCCTTCTCACTATGCCCAGGGGAAGCATTGCTAACATCCAGGAGAATCTGGTTTCTGGAGTTTCTGTGAGCACAGATTCCATACTGTGCTATCCATTGCTAGTGGGATAAAAGGGGAGGTTTTTGAAAGGAACTGATACCATGAGTCTCATATGAACAGTGCTTGGTGTGATACGTATGACCAATCTAAAGGTAAATATTTCAGAAGGAAAGAAAACGTTAATTCTGTGTTATGGTATAAAGCATAAGTCGGGGAAAGAAGATTGTAAAAGTCTCATTAATTTTATTGTAGGCATTAATTCATCTTAAAATATACAATAAAAATATCAACAAAATATGGTCAGCAATGATTAGAGATGATATCTTAAAACCTGGCCAGAAGTGTACATTTCAAATTTCTTGTTTCAATAAAAGTCTTGTCCACCTATTTCTGATATCTCTCTTGTTCACACAAACATATTTTATATATGATATAAATATGATATAAAATATATGATATCATATATATATGATATAAAATATATGGATAGGGCTGGGGATTTAGCTCAGCAGCAAAGCGCCTGCCAGGCAAGCACAAGGTTGTGAGTTCGGTTCCTGGTACTGGAGAAAAACCAAGAAAAAAAATATATATGGATATTACTTACTTTTAGGCTAATACCTTATTTTTCCACTAAGATTTTATTGAGATATTCTAATACTTGCTGAGAAGATACCTCCATATATTCATTAATCTTTAAATCTATAGTTTTCTAATTTATTAGAAAGCACAGTTACACTCAATTTAGTTTCATAGAAATGAAATTGTTAGGTGTTGGGTTGATAGCTGTTTACTCAAAACCAAGAAGGTAATCCTGTAATTTATTCCACTAAATCTTTTAAAAATATAGTGAGCTGTACTAGGTAAATTTTAGGTGATTTTTGAAGTGTTACAGAATTCTTTATCAGGAAATACTTTTAATAATTATTTTAACGTGTAAACATTTGACTCCGATGCAGGAACTCAGTTTCATTGGATGTTAAGATTAATTGCTATTCTGCCTACAACGACCAGCTACATACACTCATGAACTGCTTTATGAGATCTCTTAAATCTTCTGTGATTATATTCCAAAATCAATTAGATTCTTAATTATCATATAATCATAAATATGTTTTCTATCTCTCTCTTAACTTATGAAGATAAAAATAAGAAAAACCTAGGGACTATCCTGGGGCTTAGAAACCTTTAGAGGCACATGTTTATATTTGATAGGGCACATTCTCTATTGACACCTTAGATGGGAGGGGGATATGCATGAGAGGGAAGGTTTGCCTGCCTGTGATAAGCAGAAAAGAGAAACAGACTCTAGAAAAATTAATGCTAAATTTTCATCTGCCTTTCCAAATGGGTAAAAATGAGTAGAATGAAACAAATTTGACCTCAGTCAATTATGACTCTCCAATTCAGCATGCTAGCTCAGAGGCACACTTTCACAGCCTCACTCAGCAGAGCTCCCTGCCCACTTCTAACATTTTGACATATTCAACACAAATAATGAGTCAGAAATCCAAAAGCAATTAAGCGGAGCGCAATTAAACTTGGTACGGCAGTCTTATTTTCAGGTCAAAGCAGAAATGAAAATTAGAGAAGGTGCCAACTTTGACTGATCATTGCAAAAAGAAAGCTTAAGAGTTTAAGTTTAACTAGTGTATAGCCACGTGAACCTAAAACTCTTAGAGACATAATGTTTTGAAATATTGAAATGATTCTTCACATTTGAGAAAAATAAGTTACTCAATATAAACTTCATTTTTCTTTCATTCTAACTTCTACTATACTTTATACCCCATATGAATGTTCATCTCCTCTTCAGAACACTTTCTGGTCATTCTATCTTACAAAATTCCCTTGTTCATACACAATACTGGACTCAAATGCCTGCTCCAATCATTCATTTTCTATAATTACTGCTGTCAAATATATATTCCTCTACTGCTTTAGGGAACAAACTAATCCACTTACATGTATCTTCTTTGTGCTAATCCATTCCACTCTACTTTTTATTTAATGCATCTATTTCTCCTATTCTTTATTGTTCTCTATCTTTCTAACTTGAGGTTTTTTGATCATACAGGTGAATATCTAACCCCTCAGAATTATGTATTGACATTTAATTTAGAGGATGCTAATTTATCTTGTATCACCTAATTCACCCACCAAAACCCACAAGGACAGGAAAGCCATAGGGTTATAAACAGAGATACAGATATAAG
>NW_004955409.1:31391807-31407354 GCF_000276665.1 Chinchilla lanigera
TATATATATATATAATGTATATATATACATTCTAGCATTTGGAGAGCTACCAAATAAGATTTGAAGAATAAGCTCAATCCTAGGGAGAAAGTATGACTTGTTACCTTGGGAATTCGTCAACTACCAATAAGCAGTTGGGAGACCAAGAAGCTTATTAGAGACATTAGAAGCAACAACTGGCTGAGGAAACAAAATTCAGGTTTATGGCCTATCAAGGAAGATGATAGGTTTGAGTTGGATCTGTAGGCAGGAATTATGGAGCGTACTAGAAATAAGTCATTTCTCATAACACTGAACCCCAGCTACAAATTCTCTAAATCCTAATTGCAATCTGAGTTGCTTCTGCCAGCCTGAGACAGGCAGAGAAAGTGACTTGCAGGATTGGAGAGGGGTCACTAACTGAAATAGATCTGGGCAACCTTCCCTTATCTTGACTTCCTGCCAGATTAAAAGTAAATATTCCCTAGAGAAAGATTATACCAGTGAGATCTTAAGCCATAAATTATCAGTCTATAGAATTATCTTATATAATTCTTGGCATTAAAGTTACATGAATACCAGCCACAAAAACAAACATCTCCATTTTGAAAAAACAAACAAGTAGAATGAGATACACAGATGAAACCAGATTTGGAGTTATCAGACAGATTTTTTAAAAATAAACGTCAGTAACATGTTCATAAAAATAGTTGGCAATTGAAATTTTCAGCAAAAATCTGCACTTCATAAAATAAAAACATGGATATTCTAAAACTGAAAAAACACTAAGTAATTGATAACTCAAGAGGTAAGTTTAACAGTAGATCAGCTTCTTTTAATTGTTGTACCAAAATAAAAAAGGAAAGAAATAAACAGTTGCACCTTCTTTAGAGTGAAAGATTACAAAAAAAAAATCAAAAATAAATTATAAGGGGGCTGGGGATTTAACTCAGTGGCACAGCACCTGCCTGGCAAGCACAAGGTCATGAGTTCGATTCCCGGTACTGGAAAAAAACAAAAACAAGCAAACCAAAAAATATAGGGAAAGATTAGCAAAAGTTAATTTAGATTGGGCAAATATTGTAAAGAATGTAATTGCTGCAGAATAGATGATTAGTTAATAAATCTTTTCTAAGGAGAAAATATTCAAACCAAAGTGTCAAAAGCATGAAGGATGTATAATACAGAAAGCAATATAGAAGCCACATGCAACATGGTATAAATCCTAAAAAATAGTATGTATGGGGTATCAGAAATATAGAAGAAAAATAATAGGGAAAAGAACTATTTGAAGTTCAAGTAGAAGAGAATTTTCAAAAAATCAAAAAATGATATTAAGTCAAAAGAGCATAAATGCTGCCAACTTCAAAAATAAGCACTTAAAAACAGTACAATGCATCTTAATCTAACTGCTGAAAATCAAAGACAAATAGGACATTTTAAAAGCATCCAGAGATTATGGATATTATAATCCAGTCATTATGAATATATCACATTCAAAGTAGTAGAAGTATGACTAATAAGGCACTCTTAATAGTTATAAAGAGAGACAGAGGATAGCAGAATATGTTTTAATGTACCAAACTAAAATCTTATTAACACAGAAAAGTTTCATCAAAATAAAGGCTAAGTACAGACATTTTCATAGGCTAAGCAGACACACATTAAAGAAATATCTAAACAAATTTAGGCAAGCAGAAGTAAGGATACACAGAAAGAGTCATAAAACAATAAAAAGAACACAGTAAGTCCAAATGAATATCGATTAAATCAATAATAATTTTTCTGGGCTCTAAAAAATAAGAAGAATTCATTTAATGGTAGACTATATTGTCTTTACCAATTAGAAGATTCAATATTGTTATGACAATTGTCTGAAAAAAGTATCTAACTTTCAATAGAACTTAAATCAAAATCCCAGATTATTTTGGGTGTGTAAATTTAAAAACTGATTTAGATATTTCTAGGGAGATTCACAGGACCTAAAATAGCCAAAACAATGTTGAAGAAGCCAAAGCTAAGAGAATTTTACTACCTGTTACAAAGATCTGTTATATAGTTGCAGTAACTGAGATAATCTATTGTTGATACAAGGGTTGGTATAAAGGTAATCTTATCATTCTAAGGGATAACTGTGGTCTTTCCAAATAAATTAGGGAACTAATTGACTACCTATAAGGAAAACACAAATTATTCCCTGCCTTACACCATATACAAAGATTACTGTGGTTTAAAATGTACAGATCACCAAGAAATGTAAAACTTAGAACTGATTTTCAAAAACAGTGGGAAACCTTTCTTATGACCTTCATCCATGAAATATTTCTCATTTAAAACATACCACTAGCTTCATTTATTCCACTAGGGAGATAATACGATGGTTACACATATGAGTCTGATATATCCACTCATAAGTATGGTCTCTAGTTGCATCTTTTTACTTATTAAAGCCTGAAGTTTATCGTTCTTGATAGCTGAGTAATACTCCATTGTATAAAAATACCACATCTCTTTTATCTATTAGTTAATAAGATCCAAAAGGTAAAATAAATATTGTAAAAAGGAAATAACCTGTTCAAAAGGAAAGAACAACTGAGATGGAGGAAAGGAGAAAAGAAGGAAGGGGAGAAATACATACACACACACATACATGATAGCTAAGATAATTTTACTACTAATTTCTATTACTTTATTGAAAGGAACATTTAGTGCTTATATTGTTTCATATCTGGTAATCTGTGTAACTAAGTAGACAGCAATACGCAGTATAATAACCATTGTTAATTTCTCATCATCTTGTTTTAAAATTCTGTATGTTATTAATTTTTATGTTCTTTTATTCTCTTCAAAAAAATCCGTATCACTTTCAGTTTAAAATTAGGTAAATTAGACTTCAGCAAAATGAATAACTTCTGTTCATCAAAACGTACCTTAAGAAAGTTGAAGAGAAACCATAAAAGAACAGATACTGCAATGCATGTGTCCAAGAAAAAGTTCAAGTCCACAACATATTTGGGAGTGCAACCATGAAAATATTACAATTTAATTTTAAACTGGGGAGAAATCTCAACAGATAGTATTTTCTCCACACAGATATCCAAATAGACAATAAACATAAAATATATTTAATATCATTAGTAAACCAAAATCACATTGTTACAACATAATACAGCCAAAGAATGCCTAAGATAAAATGATGGATATTAGCAATATTGTGAAGACTGAGTCAATTTTAAATTAGTACATTGAAATAAAATCTGTTCATCCTTACCAGCTAAAATTAAATACACCTCTAGTTGATTATCAAATAATTTCACTCTTCAGTGTTATTCATTGTAAAACTCATCCTCATGCCCACTAAAACAGATGTGTAGACACAACCTAAAGCACAAATTGCAGGAAGGCAGCTGGACAAAGTGACACAAGTATACATTCATACGTATGAGCAGCGGTACATACATGTATTAAAACTTTCAGAAAATTAGAAGGGCTTCTGGATCACACGAAAGAGGATTCTAGACCTGCCTATGGAATAAAAGTGTGTTCAAGGCAGAGAGGAATATTTTCAAGGTGGATAAATGGCAAAGTGCCTTACATTGTAATCCACATTTATTTAAACATACACTGTATATTTTGATCACCCACTGTCTGATCAGACAACATGGCACATTGTCGTATTATGGGTGAGTAGATCTTCTGATAGGTCATTACATTTTTACAGCTCTTTTGTTTTACATCTTCTCTATCTCCAGCATCTCCCTCTCCAAAAGGTCTTTTCTTACTCTTTAAATTGAGTAAAGTCTTACCCTCAAAACATAAGCAAAAATAAAAAACAGAACAGAGTCAAAATCCATAAACCTTATTTTAACCTCAAATTCTTGTCAGAAAGCATTTTATGTTTGTTGAGAAGTAAGTCTGAATTTATTATCTCTTTCCTTCTTTCAGGCTTTACGAATCAGGCTCCAACTATGTAAATGTCTCAATCCCCAAACTCATGATCTTGTGTTAATCTTTCTCATATCCCATAATCTAGCTAAATTGTCCCTAAAAAACTTCCCCTTATGTTGATTCTCATCGTTATAACCCGTCTTTTTTTTTTTTTTTTTTTTTTTGGTAATGGGAATCGAACTTAGGATCTCATGCTTGCCAGGCAGGTGCTGTGCTACTGAACTATATCCCCAGCCCATATCCTGTCCTAACATACCTATTGTATCCTATACATTTGTTCCATAGGACAACTCTGCTTTGTCCTTTCCTTCCATGTAAGCAGACTTTCAGAGATGAAGATAGAATTCCCTACTCACCCTACACACACTCTCTGCAGACTTACAACCCTGTCAACAGCATCTATTTCTGAGAAAAAGTCTGAAGTTTTAATGATAGCCCTGTACTTCCTACGGTGTGCTAGACCATGCCATACAAGTGTCTTACTAAGTACTTATTGAAGTCCATTCATTCCAGCCCCTGTGATGTGTCTAGCTGGAATCCTTTCCACTTTCCCAGTGTCCCTACTCTACCTATGAACTCAAAAATCTCTCAGGGAGTATAATACAATAGATATTTAATTTTTGGCCTTCACCCTTGCATTTCCAAATAACCTAGGTAGAAATGTATTTCCTACAGTGAACTATTAGAGATGAATACCAAGAGCTTTTTCTTTTCTTTTCTTTTCTTTTTCTTCTGGTACCGGGAATTGAACTCACAACCTCGCACTTGCCGGGCAGGCACTGTGCCGCTGGGCTAAATCCCCAGCCCCCAAGAGCTATTTCTTGAAGAAAGAAATTTTAGGGTCAAAAAGTTTGAATCATGCTATATCATAGAGCCTGTCTGGGGAAACACATAAAGACTATTAGCACACAAAAGGCTCAAAAAAGTAATGTCTTTAAAAATGTACCATGGAATGATGTTTCTGTGGGATATATATGGCATAGACAGTGCGGCTGTACCAAAGGCGCATTCTCTGTCTGCAGCACCAGTCCTCCTGCAAAGCCCTCAGTCTGCCCTGCAAAGCCCTCAGTCCACCGTGCATTGCCATCCATTTAACAACTTCTTAAAAGAAAAACCTACCTCATCTATCATTTTTATTTTCCAATGGTGATGATCATGATTTATGGCATCATTAAATATTCAATAAATGCTTACCAATTGAGGAAAAGTGCAATGCTTCACTATGTTTTAAATTTAGAATTTTCATTAGTATTCAAAAATCTGTGACATTGCCTATGAAAATATCAGACAGTGTGAAAAAGTTCTTAACCCAGGCCACCAGTGAAAATCATAGTATACATTTCTGAAGATTAAATAATTCTGTACAGAACCGAATGAGTTAAACCTATTCCCAAAGCACCTAAAACTCTGGGAGGAAGTGATTTGCTTACGTTCATGAACTCATTAATTAAGTGCTCACCATGCTCTATGCTTTTACCAAAAATAGAGATGATTCAGTCCCTTTCTGATGAGACCATCTACAGTTTCTGTCTAACTGATACCATTAGAATACAAATGTGGCTTATTGGTACCTGCTATCCCTAGGGGACAGTGAAGCATATCACAAAGAGAAAATATTGGGATATTGGCATAATGGTTGTCTCTAGCTAAACTTGCCTAAGAAACAGAAGTTACTGTCAAATAGTTTGATGTGTGCTGGCAGAGTTATCTGAGAAGCTTGAAAGCCTCTTCCTGCATTATGTTTAGCATGTCAAGCTCTCGATTTCATGGGGGATATCTGGTATTCTATCGGGCCTTTCATAATGAGTTTAAGGTAGCCCAAAGCAACAAGTGTCCCGATGGTAATATCATAAGTATGAAGGCAAATATGACAGTATGATGACTTTTTAAAGAGAGGCAGCATTTGTTAAGGCATGAGAGATGCTTCTGATTTTTCTTGAACTATGGCATGGTATTTTTCATCTACTCATTTATTTACTGAGGATTCTATTTATATGCTGTGGGTTAACACGTCTATTCTTTTAAAAGACTTAATCTTTTTTTACATGAACATCTTTAGCTATTCAATAGAAATCAAATCAGTTAGGAAAATGAGGTTAATTTCTCAGCCCTGAAAATGAGAAATTAGATACTCAAGTCCTGTTGAATCCCTAATCTGTGCATCTTAATCTTTTTATGCCCTTACCTATTTACTACAGAGTTGTGAGAGACAGAGAAATTTCAGTGTTTCAGCCATTTCTTTTTAAAAACTTTCTTGTGTAATCCAAATCCATGGAATTGCAGAGAAAAGAATAATCCTCCTGTAAATGAAGTCATGATGCTTTTGATGATCAGGTCAGACCAGCTGATAAGCTCTCAGTAGAAACGCAGCACAGCAATTGACTGTCATAAAGATTAACATCCATTTGCTCAGCTAATGAGTGCCACATGCACAGCATATCCAAAGCTCATGCTTTAAAAGGTTGTATCCATTTTTATCGTCACATCTGGAAGCACATCCAGTGTGATATACAGCTGCATGACTGATTTTCATGTTTGTGGTTTGTAATCAGTCTCGTTAATTTTTAGTCACATCCCATACATGCTGGTGTACTTGGAAATATGTATCATTGATATCTAGAAAAGTTTCACTCTTCAGGTGTTTGTGAATGTCTTTCAGCGCTATTTTCTTTCTCTACTGTTTTCTTTTTCTTTGGCCTTGAGTAGTTTCCAAGGCTAATTTTGACGTGCATAATACCTTATAACAGTTCATCCTTCACAGGTGATGATGCAGTGAATGCTTGCACAGAGATTGCTTTAAATAGGCATTTTCAGTTACCAAGGAGTCACATGACCCCATTTGATCTTTTCCAGTGTTATTAAGGAAAGTGAAAAGGAAATGCATTCACAAAATGTTAAATTAAATGTTTAAAATTAGCCTTTGCTATAGTTTGCTTTGAAATACCTGCATGTGTACTTTTTCTTTTTAAGAAATGTCTAAATGATGTGTCATGTTATGTTGAGTATCTTCTTTCAAAATAAATCCTGCCCCTCAAGGATATCTATATCCGAAGTAGCTATGCCGTAATGTAGACTATAATAGCCCTTCTGTGCTAAGAAGAACAGGGATAGAAATAGATACTGGATGACTAAATGCTGATTGACAGCTCCATCTCAGGCTTGGTGCTTCTTTAGCTCAACTGAAATAAAGAGACTTCATATCATACCATTCAACAGATAATAAAATAGCATAAACACATGTAACCTTGTGGAAAAAAAAACTGTCTGCTTGATTATAACGATAGCAAATTGAACATCTACTTTTTTGAAATGACTCACACAAAGATCACAAAAGGAAGTGTTGACTTGTAAGGCAACTTTCTTCTCAGTTATCCTTCTAAATGTTTTTACTGATAGAAAATAACACTGGATACTCTTTAAATATATGAAAGCAAAATATTTTCTTTTTAAAATTTTTTTAATTTTAAAAATTTAAAAACTGACAATGTTTAAAATGTAAATGCTGATTGAAACGTCTTCCACGTATACACGGGAGACAGCCTGAAAACTCCTACAAAGGGAAACCATTTTTCAAATCTGTCAAAATTTACTGCATTGTCATGTTATTGGGAGGGGAAAAACGTGAAGAATTCTTGTCATCAAAAGTTTTATACAATAGAATAAGTAGGATGCCTTCAAAAGCAAAAGCCTTCATTACACTTGGAAAATGAATTGCATCATTATTATGGTAACATAGACTTATCTAAAGGCATACTTGATACCATCCACAAAAATTCCTTATCAGTTGTAAGAATTTGTATAAATATTTATGAAGTAAAAACAATAATTTAAGTCTCTAGTATTGACCATACTTAGTAAATTTTTGATATATTCAATATATGCTTTTGAAGTTACTTCCTTCTGGTATCTTTTCATTGTGTTTCTATTTCCCAAAGTTATTATATCTGCAGCATAATCCAAGAGTTAGTATTGGGTTAAAAGAGTTACTACTGGGTCGACTATGATAGAAGCTGCAAGATCTGTATAAATTCTGTTTCTTGGATAATTTATGGAAAAGAAGTTTATCATGTCTATTTCTGATTCAATGTTGAATATATTTTTAAGTAATAGAAGTTGAAAAAGAGATCTGCAGCTAAAATTTGTATCTGTTTTAGTCCACATGAAGGAACTGAATTGGGATACTGTCAGTGATAGAGCAGAAGGGAGTGCAATTAATGGCAGACACAAAGAATCCTTGGGACATATAGAGTTTCTGAATCTCTGGATTCAGCAGTGCCGTCAGTGTTTTGGCTGGCAGCCTATAGCCCCCTTTTAACCTGAGCCCAGCTTACTCAGCAAGCTATGGCATATGACTGCTGAGCTGTTACTTTCTTATTCCAAAATACACCTCCAGTTGAGAGAGGGACACGCTCTTCTACATATGCTATGGGATTTTGTTTGGGAACTCAATTTTCTATTATGAGTTTTTTAAAGAAATGTGCAGCAGTGACAGTGGGGAAAAAAAGAAAAAGCCTTTGGAAAGGAAAGAGGGAGGATGAACTCATAGAAACTGAGATGCACCACTTGTTTTGGCCAGGCACACAAAAGTTGAGAAACATGTTGTAGGTGGGCCAACAAAATTTATCATCTTGGACCAGGACTACAGAGTTCTGAGCTAAAAATCTTTCCATCCAGGCTGAAAAGACACCACCACTAGCAGCCAAACAGAGCAGCTTTATTCCACTCTCCCATACATTACATAGCCAAGGAACTGGTGTCAGAGGGTTGGTGAGGAGAAGCCGTGCTCACACTCCTAGGGTATGTGTAGGAAGGCATGCAAGAAAGAGTGAAGAGAAAGTAGCAACTGAAGTGTTAAGCCACCTCCTGAAGAATGATGACTGCAATGACAATGATCACAGAACTCACTCTCAAGGAAATGGCTATTTTCCCATTACTAAATGCACTCAAGTAGGCCATTCAAACAATACACATATTACATTAATTAATTTATTCAGCCAATCAGTCAACCAGGTAACCATGCATCCATCTTTTCATTCAATCTACTAATATTTATTAAGAACAACTCCTGTGAGAGATACTGTTTTATTTCTTTGGACAGAGTTCTTGTCTTAGTTACTTTTCTCATTGCCAAAACAAAATATCTGACACTCAAAGTTAAGAGGAAAGGTTTATTTAGCTCACAGTCTTTAGAAGTTTTGGTCCATAATCAATTGGGTGGCATGGCAGAGAGGCAACTCTTCATGGTAGCAGAAGTAACCAAAAGCAACAAGCGAGGAGAGAAGAGCAAGATTCTTTCCCTCCATTGTGTTGTATGTAGGCTACCTACCCTAGGGCCGATGTGGCACTCACGCCCTTAATCCCAACATCAGACCATGAATCATTCACAAACTCTAGATTCAGCTGCCTCTGTGAAGCCCCCTGCAAGACTGCGTGATGCTTTGGGAGACATCCAGACACAAACTGTAATGGTACTGAACAAGATGAAGACTTTGATCTCAAGAAGCTTACACTGTAGTTAGGAAACACAGTTACCAAAGAATGAATGCTCAGTACATTTCTAGCAGTACTAAGTGCTTTTAAGAAGCATAAAGGAGGGTAAAGGCGCTAGATACTTACAACACACAATGAAGGGAGTGGACACTATTCCCTATGCATTGTTAGCACAGTACAGTGTGGGGAAACTAATATGAATAGAAATGCGAAAGTAGTGAACCAGGTGAAAATTTTAAGAATTTTCTTGGAACCGAGACTAGCAAATACAAAAAACTGAAGTAGAAATAAGTTTGGTCTACAGTAACAAGACAAAATCACTGTTGCTAAAGTGAGAGTCAGTCAGAGAAGTAAAAGGACACAAAGGCAGAAAATCAGGCCAGGACTAGGGCAGACAGGGTTTCCTAAACTGCGTTAATTACTGACTTTTATCATGAGGGTGATGAAGAAGGAGTAACGATTTCTGTGAGCAGGAGAGATACAAATTGGTTTAAATTTGTAGATAGCTCCAGAGTTCTGGTCTCAGCAAACAGACAGATGAATGTTGTACTTGTTTTCTGGGTAAAGAAAAACAAAAAAAAAAAAAACAGATTGGGGAAGGGAAAAAGAAGGTCATAGAAAACGTAATGAGATAAAATAATTCTTATTTGAACATGTGTATTTTGATGACAAGAGGGGACTATTGAGCAGGAAGCTGACTATACAAACCTAAGTTGAGAGGAGAAATCTTTACTGGTGGAGAAGATTTAGAGAGCATGAGGATTTAGGTGATATATTTATGACCACTGGCCTAGAAGGCAGTATGCAGAATGATTGTGGATATAAAGGGGAGAAGCAAAAACCAAGTCCAGACTCTTTAACATAATCATAGAAGAGAAATCCACAGTGGAAATGTAGAACATCCGTCAGAGAAGGAGGAAGAGGAACGATGTAGTGTTTCACAAGCCCAGGTCCATATGCCAACAGCAAGGTGGTGGCAGCCCAGCCTCATTATTCAGAGACGCCAAGTTCAGAAAGGGTTGAGAATAGAGGATTGGATTTGCAGATGATAGGTCAAATGATGTCCTTGACAAGATTTCAGGGGAGTAGTAGGAGACAGAAGCCTAGACTGAGAAATTAAAGAGCAAATAAGAAGTAAAATGATGATTTAAAACAATAGATTTAAATGAGATATCAGTGTCTCTTTTTTTCACTTTCTTCATTAATGAAATGCAGAACTTCCTAATATGCTGAGACTTCCTTATAATCATTTTTTTTCACTTTTATCATGAAATTGAGATCTTTCCATGTCTTCCCTACATTCTCAGTTGAGGAAATATTATCAGAATTTTGTGATTTATACCACAACCCCATTCTGGTACTGATCTTTCAATTTCACAGGTCAAATAACATCATTACTACAATGCTATGCCAGTTCTTGAGTTTTTGTTTTAGAATTCTTGCCATTAACTGGAAAGTATTTTAATTTCCTCATGCTCAATATTTTCTTCAAAAATTATTTGCAAAAAATACTTCCTTAATGAACATCTATAGAGAAATATAATTGATAACTTTACAAAAAAACTTTAAAATATATTCAACAGACCTTAGATCAGTTAGTAAAATGTTTTTCATTTTCACTCAAAATAGGAAAATTAGGTGGGCATGGTGACGCTTGCCTATAATCCCAGCACTTCGGAGGGAGGCTGAGGCAGGAGGATCATTGCAAGTGCAAGACCAGCCTGAGCTACAAAGTGAGCTCAAGATCAGCCTGAACTGCATAGCGAGACCCTGTCTCAAAAAATACCAAAAAAAAAAAAAAGGATAATTATCATCAGCAATATCATAGTTTGAACAGAGGTATTTAGAAGACAATCCTATCTTAGTAATATGAACATCCACGTGAGTGAATTACTTCTGCTAGAAGAAGAGAACAAAAGCCGCTTATTTAGGTTATCTTTTCCATAAATAACTATGAGAAAAGTGAACAACTCTGACCATTCAAACCAATACTACCACTATGAGAACTGAGTAAAAGGGGAGAGGAAGAGGAAGAGGAAGAATTGGTGAAGAGGAGGAGAAGTAGTGGTTAGTGAAATGTTAGATGTGATTTTCTTTCAAGCAAAATAAAATCAAGTGATCATGCAATGCTTTGGTTAAGCTTTTACCCATGGTTCATGTGGCTGCAAATCCATCAACATTGAATGATTCTTTAGAGCAATTGCATTATGCTGCTAGGAGAGGGCTTGGTGAAAATTCTGGTCTTACTGTTACTGCTCTGTGGGTCCTGCTCTGAATTGTTAAGGAGATAACCCATACAAGTGCTGTGGTGGATCCACCTTTTCAAACACATGTCTTCTCCCTCACTATAAACTATTTCTAAATGAATGAAAGCTTCTTTTCAGGTCAATAACAAATAAGGTAGGGTTCTAAATCATATTTGTTTCCCTCTTTGTATTATATTTTGGGATATTGTGTCTCAGTATAAATTCTAGGGGATGATTTATTTTGAAATTTGTGAAAAGATTTTCCTTGCTTAGAAAAAATGACATTTCTGGTCATTGCAAGTCATAGCAATGCATCGTTCATCAATAAAAGTAGTACTACAGAATTATTCAGAATGTGTGTATAAAACATCAGCATTTGTCCTTTCCGTCTGAGTTGTACATGTCAAGGGTCTTCTCTTAGAGCTCAGGTTGAACAAACCAGTATTTTCTAATTAACCAGTAGGCTGGCAGTCACACTCCATCGGCCCTACTCTCCTGTCCTAACAAGCTCTGTCTATCCTTCCGGCCCTGCATCGAGCTCCTGTGGTTCTCCACATAGCACTGACTTCCTTTCTGCCTTCTCCCAACCCATCTTTGTTTGGAGCTGTCAACTTTGGCTTCCTGTGACTTAGCATTGAATTTCATAGAAGAGTAAGTTGAACTCCATTTCCAAGCCATTAAACGGGTATCTGCTTAGGTGAAGACTCACAACTCCACCGAAATCCTTCACGTTTCCCTCTGGGTCTTGACCCATTCTCTTGTGAAGTTTGCCGGTCTTCCGTGTACAGTCACAATAAAATCCAAATCAGGGTTAAATCCCGACCTTGCTTGGGTCTGAAAACTTTTCCAACTGTGGGCTCACATACAGAAGCTACAAGGACTGAATCTGATAGAACATCTCTTCTCCAAGTCATGTGCAGAGATAGATTAAAGCTAAACGTGGCTCAGATCAATCAAAAGTTCAGACTACTGAAAACCACTGTTCGACTCTGCAAAATTGGTGCAGCTTGCTATTAAGTAAAAATCTATGAACTGAAAAGACTACCATGAAAAAATGCTGAGAGAATACCAGGGAATCTGATATAACCATGGATTATGAGAGGGTAATGCAAATTTCCTTTAAATATGTTAGATAACATCTTATTTGAAAATTAAGATGTGAGAGGAAATATATAGCAAGTCTTTTGTCTTTAATAACAGGTGATATGTATGCTGTTTCAATCCATTCACATTCACGCATGATGTGTTATTACACTTTTTTGTTTTCTTGGTTATATTTTAGTGTTTAGTCAGATAGGGATATTGACACCAAAAAAAAAATTTGGCACATTCTTAAAATGGGCTAGAACACAGCTGCCAAAATTTTCCATCCTAGTTTTTCATAATGTCAACAAAACAAAAGTCTGTCCTACTACTCATCACAGTTATATATAAAATAAGTGACTCAGAAGCTTAAAATCTAATTAGAAGAAATATTATTCTAAATATGATCTCTTATGCCCTTCTGATCTTAGCTTTAATCAATTTTATACATTACCTCATCTCATACTTTAATTAAAATTATTTATTTCTCTAAGTAACTATGGAAAGCTCTTTTTCAAGATTCTCTGGGAAATTCTTTAGCTACGGATATTTTTCTTTTTTCTTAAAAGGAAAAAAAATCAAACTTCTAAACTATTGGCTGTTCCCTCAAGAAGAATGTTTACACCAGCAGGATTTTTTGAGTCCTTTTCCCTTGCTGCTAGCTATGATGCAACAGATTGGGTCCAGATTCCTACTTAAATGTCTTGAGTAGGAAAACTCAGAAGGTGAATCCTCAGTGAGGCCTCCATAGACTAAAAGCTGCTGCTTCACTGGCAGTAAACGGAGCCTGGCAGCAAAATGAAAGCCTGCAAGAAAGTGGATTTTAAAAATGTCTTGAATGTGGGCATAAATTATGAACAAAGATTAAGTACCACATGCTTACAAATCCTCTCTTTCCAACGAACATGATATGTAATTTCTGTTTTTAAAATAAGAAATGTCTGCTTTCAACGTACTTTTATGTTATTTTATTTATTTATTTTTTGCTCTTCAGTTGATAAATGTTCAGTAATGTTGCTGCTCCATTTCCAACACAGCCTGATCATTTTCGGAGCGGGGAAAGTCTAACCTTGGTTCAGTGCTCACTGTCTTTGACTTGCTCCCCACAGGGCCTAGAAATCTTGCAAAACAAGCACTAATTAATTACCGAGGAAATACCATTTGGGGTTATATACCAATCAGCCAACAATCTGATAGTGACTCTTCAGGCTTTGACAGATAGAAACATTTAGCTGTGATTGTGCATGATGTCATTCGGGTGAGTAAGTATCGAGTTGTGTTCATCAGGCTGTTTACATCAGGAACTCATAAAGAAGAAAATCACTTTGTGATGATGATTTTCTCTGTTTGACCTTTTCCAGCACCTGCTGAGAACAGATCATGCAGTGATCTGATCAAACATGTTCCTTCATATTCACACATGAAAGCACACATGGAAACACACACATGCTCTCACTTACGCTTAGGTACTACACCATGTAAACTTAAACTAATTATTCCAAGAAAAATGTAGCTACTCAGCGGTATATATTTAAATGACAAAGCTTGTTTATTTGCAATATAAGATGTCCTTGATTTTGCAGTACTAAATTTCTTTTTTCATCTGAACATGACCTTTCTGGATTGGTTCTTTATACTACTCATGCATTCATCCAAACGATAGAAAAGATAGATCCTAGAGATGCCATTGTGGCTTTTTTTGTCCAGGAAAATAGAACCTAATAAAAACAGTAACAGTTATATTTGTTTTGGCATATTATTTTCGTACTTATCCATCAAAGAGATGGATCTTATCTAATACATCTACCAATAATTTTCTCTTTTCATTTATTATGTATAGAAAACCTGCACTTCACCAAATTACTTCTGCCAGCTTTCTATACATATGGTAAATGATTTCAGAAATTAACTCACTAGAACTCTTTGTTAAAATTTGTCATTTATCTATTAAAGCTCTTCAGCTTTTGTCAGACAATGTACTTAGCTCTGTAATAAGAGTCCCTGAAGATATGTGTGTGATTTGTCAAAAGAGAGACAAAAAGTGTATAAAACTCTAAAATGTCAGCAATCAGGAGATATAACAGACTTTAGTAAATTTACATAGAATGAATAGAAATCTTTGATATTAATAAACTTAACTCGGGGGAGTATAAAAGAGGGGGCAAAGAATGATAATTTCAGTACAATTTCCACTTCCACAGCACTTACTTCTTCCAAAATTAAAAATTATTATGAATAAAATGTATGATAGATTTTAAGTAAAATAAATGTAACTGCTTTTTACTACCTTAAAGTTTCAGAGTGAGAACATTTTCTAAAATATACCAAAAAGCTATGTAATTCTTCACGTAGCTCATTTTCTTCCATACCAGGACCAACATTAAATGACATAAGGTATATACAGAGAGTAAACTCTTCACTTTTCTGTAGCTATTGAAACAGAAACAGGTGAACAGTAAGGGGAAGGAATCTTCCCTGACTTTTAGAAGCCTGATAAATAACCTGAGGTGTACAACATAGCAACAACACATAAAACCAATCATATTTCTGAAGTGACACTGATGTTCGAACATATTACTTTCTTAAGAGTCAGACACCATGCCAGGTTAGGATGGGCTAAATACCTAGGGGATGTACTTTACAAGACAGTGTGGTGGGCATGCATACAAACTGACAAGACTGAGGCAATTGTGTTCAATTAGAAGGCAATAGTTGGTGTTTCCTAAATCCAAAAATACAGTGTATTTCTTTGCTCTTCCTCTCCCTCTCCCTCTCCCTCTCCCTCTCCCTCTCCCTCTCTC
>NW_004955409.1:31407454-31414766 GCF_000276665.1 Chinchilla lanigera
TCTCTCTCTGTCTCTCTCTCTCTCTCTCTCTGCCCTCCTACCATTGTACTTGCAATCACTATGAGGACCTCAGTCAGCCTGTGTTAGGACCCACTCTAATGGCCTCATTTTAATTTAATGACTCCCTTATCTCCAAGTACAGTCACGTTCTGAGACACTCAGGCTTAGAGCACATGTCTGCTATTTAGCTATAACATTTAAGTTCTGGAGCCAGGTGCTTGTGGCCTTCGGGTGCCAAGATCTTGACAATGTCTATTAGCAATCAAATATCCATTACACATTTGTGGAATCAAGCAGATCTTATCTATGGGAACTGGAGATTCTAAGCCTATAAATGCTTAGATTATACCTTTTCCTTCCATTGCTAGAAGGAAAATATTACAGGACGTAGGAGGAATGGGTGGGAGCTCTTAACCCTCTGTAACATCTATCCCAATGGGCTGTTTCCCACTGACTACCAAGTTTCCACATCTTTTAGGTCTTTTTTTTGGGTCTCTTTTACCCTTGACTTAGTCTTTCAGTTTCCTGACAGAATGGGAAGCAGAGTACTGTTGTGAAGCAGCGGACCTGTGCTATGTGCATAGGAGTGGGAGAAGGTCAGGCAGAACTCAGAATGTGGAAGGAAGAACTTGTTTTTCTTGTTTTATGCCTTAACTTTTGCCTTGAATTGATATCACAGGAGAAAATATGTCAGATGATAAACATAATATGCTAAGACTTCCCTTTAAACTGGATTGCTGACCAAGACAGTTAAGGGAGAAGAAAAGAATGAGTAATGTGCACAAGAATTAGTTAGCATTACAAATTTCACATCAGTATTAGTTTTATAAGCCTAACAGTAGACTCATGTTCTTCATTATGAGGGATTCCTGTTATAAAAGCCAATTTGTTGTTATTTTGCTATGGTTAAAAAATTAGTGATAACAATTATATACCTGTAAATTTCACTATATGCCAAACGTTCTAATGAGAATTTTACAAATACTAAACATTTTGTTCTCACAACAACTCTATTAGATAATAATATTATGTTCATTTTACAGATAAAGGAACTGAGTCATACAAGAGTTAATTAATTATCCAACAGTGAGTGGCAGAATTGTACTTGCACCCTGGTGGTCTGATGCCAGAGCCCAGAATTTTAGCTATTAGTTTATGCAAATATAAGAAGACTCATATTTTGTTGACCAGTATTTACGACAAATGGTAATTCTAATTTTAAAAGAGATCTGCTCTACCATTAACAGGGAAGAGAGGCTTTTTTTCCAGAAAGGCAAACATTTTCACTGAAAATCTAGGACCATATGGTAAGGAAATGCATGCCTCTGTACAAAGCCTCCGCCTCGACGCTGTTTACGAATGTACTGCTCGGATATTTGCCGACAATTTTTACATATCTAATTTATCCTAATACGTTGTGGGTCCCTATAAAGCCAGTAGCATATAAAATATCCCTGCCTAGATATTTTAAGTCTAGGATTTTAGAGTTGTAAGGCTAATTTCCATAATAGATTCAAAAGAGTTTTAAAATGAAATTTCTGCCTTCCCATGATTATGCAACTCACCAAAGCATTTTTTATGTGTGTCCTTAAAAATGTTAACTGTCTGAATGTTCAAGTTGTTGCTTCCCTAACCAATATAGCTAATATAAAAATATACGTGGCACAAGGATTGACCTTATTTTTCTGCTGAGAGAAGCTATAATGACAGATAAGTCTCTACCCAGGAGTGAAATAAGAAAGATTGACATACAAATTGAGTCTTTTTTGTTGTTGGGTTAGAACTCTGTATGTGAATATTCCAGAAGGTTCACAACCAGTTTTAACAGGCTCCGTTAGTGCTTCTTCTATTCCTTTACGTTTCCTAAATTCCCATGCAGTTAGGTGGGAACCACATGACAAGCCTTCGACTATGGGCAGAGTGTTTCTTCTGGTTCTGGCATGTAAGAACAGATGTGTCTCCTCCATTCTGTACCTTGCCTGCAGTGGCCTTAAACACAGTGTCTTCTGGATGGGACAGTACAACATGGCAGACCCTTGTTGTATCCTTACCAATGCATGTTTCACGTGTAAGATTGATGTGTAAAGCTACTGAGATTTGGAGGTTGAAATATTATTGCAACATAACTATGTTTAATGAAGATGACTTAACTTGGAAAAATTGGAAAGATTGAGTGGTATGAGAATTTACTGTTCATTTAGGCAGGTAATGTCAGTGGACAGTCTGTATTTCAGACTTGTAAATATCCCATGCCTTACAGAACCAAAAGCTAGTATACTTATTATTTAAAATTCTTATTCTAAGTTTCCCTTCAACCCCTAAGGTCTTGGGGTAGATATCATGAAATATACAGAGCAAGAACATGAATATATAAGTGGGAACATGAAGAAAAACTCAAGAGAAGCATTATTCAAGCAAGAAAAAGTAAAACTCAAATGAATTTGACTACCTGCGCCTGGTGACATTGTCTTACTTGTGTAACTTTACATTCATCTATTGGCCAGTGATTGGGCTCAGGAGTTAATTTCATTTTTGTGAATACGGTAGCACAACACTTGGATTGTTTTTTACAATCAAAGTGTTCATTGTTATAGTTGATTCCTCAGCAGGCTATTGCATGTTGAGAGCTCACAGGTGAGTCCCTTCCTAAAACGCCCTTAGTTGGAAAGTTCTGCCTACCCTCAGCATTGCCCACTTCCAGTAACTCTTGGATATGGTAGGTCCAGAAGTCTACATCTCTTTGGAACATCTTCCAGGGCTACCCCAGGTTAGGAACTCCCCTTGGACTGGTTGAGGCTTCAGTTATAACTGTACTGCACTTTAACTTTTTCCTCTGCCAATTCCTGTTTTCCTTACTCTATAACAGATGTAATTCCCAAGCATTCTTTCCTCTAAACCTCATTGCATGTAAATCTCTATCTCAGACTCTATTTCCTGTGGAACTCATTAATGAGATCCAAAAGGAAGAAAATAGAATTGGATTTTTAATGAAAGTATAGTCTGAACATAAAAAAAAAAACCTGAGTAATTTCAATTTCAGGCTTTTTAATTATCTAAACTAAATGGACCCCTCTGCAATCCTTAATTACCATAAAAAACAATTGTAATTTTTATTTTGGAAAGTTTTAGTTTCCAAGAGAATGCAAAAATACTACAGAATGGTCCTGTGTATGATTTACTCAATGCATCTAATGTTATCACCTTACTTTAGTGTGGTACACTTGCCAAATTTAAGAAATGAGGGCCAGGGACACAGCTCAGTGGCATAAGCGCTAGCCTGGCAAGCATGAGGTCATGAGTTCGATTCCCCGTACCAAAAAAAAAAAAAAAAAAGTGAAGTTTAAAAATAAATTAAAACCCTTCAGGCAGGAAATATAGCTCAGTGGCACAAGTGCCTGTCTGGCAAATGCAAGGTCCTGAGTTTGATTCCCGGTACCAAAAAAAAAGTTAGTTGTTTGCCGGGCATGGGGGCGCCCACCTGTACTCCCAGCACTCGGGAGGCTGAGGCAGGAGGATTATTTCAAGTTCAAGACCAGCCTGGGCTACAAAGTGAGCTCAAGGCCAGCCTGAACTTCATAGCGAGACCCTATCTCAAAGAGACCAAAAAAAAAAAAAAAAAAAAAAAAAAAAAAAAAAAAAAATTTCAGACTTCATTCATATTTCACCAGTTTTTCAATTAATTTCCTCTGTCTATTCCAGAATATATCCGGTATAAAATATTACACTGAGACAACAGTTATTTTTGAATGACAATGTTAATAAAATATATTTATGTATTTATATTTCCTATAGTTGTTAATCATGACTTTAATTAATAGCAAATATAGGAAATTTTTAAATATACATATAGGCGTAATAGTAGTCTGATCCTAATTAGCTACGCCACTTTATGCAGCTTCCTTCACCTTTCAGGGCTCCAATCAAGATGGGGTTAAATTTGATTACGTCTTTAGACCTTCACATTTCTCACATTCTATGCTTCAACGCTGTTAAAAATAACATTAAATTTTGCAATTATTTAACAGAGAAGAGATTTTTTTTCTGTTAAAATCATAATTAGACCTGGAGTTTTCAAATTAATGTAAAGGAAATGGACATACATGTATAACCTTGATTACATTTGATCTGAAAGTCCCTTTGAACACCCAGGAAAATAAAACATGCAAAAAAATGAACCCAAGAAAAATGCATCTAAAAAGCAAAGACATTTGATGTATCCTTGTGAGCGTTTGTATGGAAGAGCCGACATGTACAGATCCATGCCTCATTAGGTGAGCAGATGCATGCTGGGTTAGCACAGGAATGGCCCAGACTGGTGAAACCAGTGATTAGGATGCCTTGGAAGAGCCCACATTCCGATCAACACTTCATTAATTTTTGTAAATATGAAGCTAGTTCAACAGGTCAAAATGAGAATAATTATTATTCTGCAGAAGAGCATTAATTCCTTGCAAATAAATTATGATAATCTTTAAGCACATTATTTCAAAAGCAGAAAAATCTGCATAAGAAGTATACAATATGCTTGGATTCAAATCCCCTACCTTACGAGAATCATTTCATGAAACTGCTTGCAATGCCTAGTTGTAATTTGTTAAGATGTGAATTTAAAAAATAAGCATTAAAGATATTACAAATAAACAAGTAGTTATTTAAATGTATACTAAAATTATCAACACAACTAGACATATTTTTATTTAGTCCTTTTCTTTAGAAAAAGAATGTGGATTTAGTGAGGAATAAAATTACAATAGCTTTCGGAGATTTAATTTTGAGCAATGAACATATTTTTTTATAAGGTTTTTTAAAATTTTTAGTTTTATTAGTACCTGCTTACAGCACACAAGGATTACATTCATTGTGGAGAATTGGTTAATGTAGATAACAGGTTAATATTTCTAAGTCCACTTCCCATCCCTCTCCCTTCCTTCCAAAGTTTTTTTGTCTGAACCAGGAATCAAACCCAGGACCTTGCGCTTCCCAGCCTCACACACTGCCGCTGAGTTATACTCCGGGCCCCAAAGTATTTTTAATTTTGTTATTCTTGCATAACAAAAACCTTACGGAAATGTTCATTTTATGTACACACCTATATGTGCAAATCATGAATTTTAAGGAAGTGAATCATTTTGATGCAACTCTTCTAAAAACTCCCTGTCATTTGAATGTAGGCACGGTGTCCATGCAGGCGATAGAATGGGATTTCTTTGAAAGAATAACGGTATCCGTGCATTCTAATTTAACTTGTGAAACTACAAGATTATCTCTATCCTATCACATGAAAGCCTGGTTATTTCATAAACTCTGACAAAAGTGCTAATTCATTATCATGGCTTTCAAAAGTGTGTGTATGTGAATATGGAGAAATAGAAAATAAATCTGGTGGCTGCTTCTTTTCTGAGGAAGGTTAACTTTATATATACTGCTTATCTGGCAGATGGGCCATGAATATAGTGTGCTCATGCACGCGTACACTGGGAGAGAAGGGTTTGCTGAGCATGGAAGCTCTACAAACTTTCAGAAGTAGGCATGAGGTTCTTTTTTAGCTCTGGGTACATTTTCAGCCTTTGAAGCGAAATCTAGTGTTAAATTATGGCCCTGGCTCTTCCTGCTAGATAGTTCAGTTACTTGTGAAAGAAGCTGAAGGCCACTGGAAAAGAATCAGGGTTGCAACACTGCACTGAAATAGTCAAACTTTGCAGCTCAATTATCTAGCTCAAACCAAAGAAAGATGGAGTTGGTGTCCCCCACAGATTAAAGATCTCTTTATGATATGATTGGCCCAACTCAGTCACGTAAACATCACAGAAACTATAGTTGGAAAGAGTAGGTGACATTCAAATATTTCTTATTTGGCTTTGTAATTTATGATATTGTTATTTTTCCAGCACATTTGCTTTCCTAATTGTGTTTTGCTTGGATTCATATTAAAAAGAGTTTGTCTTCCTTGAGCACAGACCAGCTGGGTAGTGGGAGGAAAAGGCCTCAGAGCTAACCAGGCAGTGGGGCAATTCAGCTCTAGGATTCAAAATTAGTCATGAATAATTCACAAAGCATATAATCCATCCGTGGATAAATAAAAGGTACTGGAATCATCCCAGGATCATCTTATATCCTGTTCTAATTCTTAGTCTGCTTGACTTTTAAAATTTTTTTTCATAGTGATTAATAGATACACTGAAATTTTTAAAAAGCATTTTTGCATTGAAATCAATAGCTCTTTAAAATTAAAAAGTAACTTTTAGTTATATTTCAATTTCATCTGTAAAGTCGCTCATATGTATGTGTGAATAGCTAATTAACTGTAATGTTAATGTTTCCAGGATCCAACACAGTAGTGTGTTGATATCAATATTTATCTAGCTTTCATTTAACAATTATTTTACCTTTCCATACTTCAGTTATTTTTCTTTTTGTTCTAGATGAAAATAAAATGGCATAGGCTTCTGTGATCAAGAGAAAAAATATTTTATAATTGCTTGGACTTTATTTTTTCCTTTGTACATTTCCACTGCCATGAGTCAGCCATAGTTAAGATGCCAAAATAATTGTTGATATAATTATTATTAATTTTCATGGAGTGACAGCAGAACAATATAACACATTAGGGAAAAGTACTTCCTTTCCTAGGGATGGAGGAGGGCAGAGAACTATAAGAACAACAAAAATCTCAAAGATACACATTACTTTTTGGTAATCAACCCTTGAAGGAAAAGTGATGACTGTTTCTCTCTTGCTGTCAAAAATACTGTTTTTTTCCTGATAAGTGCAATAACATGTGTTCATATATCATGAAGATGATTTACACCTATCAATGTTTATGTATCATATACGTGAAGTCTTCAGAGAGTTTTGCTCTTAGAAGACCATCTGAAGGGGTCTAAAGTTAAAATTACAGTGCAGTGACAAAACTGGTGCAGCTTTGTGTGCATCCTCTTGTCTGTTCTGTGTATATAAATACACTTGGATAAATCATATTTCCTTTGAAACACCACCCAACTTCCTTCCTCCCACACAAACGCCTTCCAATATTGAAAGTCAACTTAAATATTTTATTTAGGAGAACATGAAATATAATCTCGGCTTTAATGCAAAACTAATCACCTTTCCTAGGCTATTCTTCTATGACGTAGATAGGGTTTTTTATATAGGATAAGCTTACTGTCTAAGTCTGTAATCTTGACTCTCTTTATTATATGCTTATTCTTGAAAATGCCTACCCTTGTGGCATTATAACACTGTCTTCTGATTTTTATTCTTCTTGCTATTCCTTCATGTCTTTCAGAAATCCCTTATCTTGATCTTATTGAAG
>NW_004955409.1:31414876-31430548 GCF_000276665.1 Chinchilla lanigera
TATCTAATGGTTTATTGAAAGGAAGAGTTAATGCTTAAATTTTTGACCAATTTTGCATGCTTATATCTGGTAATCTGAACAACTAATTTGAAGACAACAATATACAATGTAACAAGCATTGGTGAATTTCTATCACTTTGTTTAGTGAAGCTCTATATCATTTACAATGGGTTTTTTAAATTATATTTTATTCTCCTTAGTGGAATCTTGTTCTTTCAGTATCCTTGGGCACTTCAGAGTTGCTGCCCCCTCACGTCGGCATGGATGTCTGTGCAGAGGGAAGATGTGTTAACCTATGCACTAACTGCTGACTCTGATGGCTCAGCTCCAAGTTTCTAGGAAGCATGGGGTAGCCCAAATGTGGGTGGCCTCATCCAATATGGTTGGTGAGTGCAGAAAATACTCTTTGTGCCTGAAAAGAGTGAATATTTCTTTCTTTTCCATCTGCCACAGTAACTGTTATAAGAACAAAAATTCATCCATGTTTTTATTCATAAATGTTTTTGGTCTTCAGAACTATAAAAATTATTTCAGATTGTGTTTCTTCAAACATGTACACTGACTCATTGTTATAAGCTGTTTTTTAGTGCTTAGAAGCTTTCTAGTATTATCAGTTATGAAATGATGAATTATTAAGAATCCAGTAACCATTTTGCTTTCTGGAAATAAAAACTTTACCAAATTAAGATTTTTTTATAATTACATAACAGAATCATTTCTAGGTTTTTATAATTTTCCATATTTCTTTTTAAAATGAGCATGATTGTGTATGAAATTACAAGTTTTTAATATGCTACCTTAACACTAAAAATACATTCATATTTCACTCATTGTTTGATGACTGTATATTCTTTAACTTTCTGCTATTTATTATGTATAGATTCCATGGAATATTTTTTTCCTGTTTGCTGTAGATCAGATTTAGAAAAATATAGCTCTAAATAAATGGATTTTCCATCTGTGACATTTATTGTTTATTAATATTTCATAAATTCCAAATTGCAATATTCATGAAAAAAGTTATAACTCTATAAAAGAAGGAAATTGTCACATATTACTGAATATTTATGAAAATTAAATAACATATGTGGAATGGATGGAAGAGTAGTAAAATTTATGGATACATTACAAATACACAATACTACAGAGAGTTCCTGCAGAAGCACCAGTAACAATTTAGTTACTATGATGGAAAAAAAAAATCTAAAACAAATCAACAAAAATGTAAGAATTTATTGGAAAAAAATCAGCCCAACTTGAACAGCAAATCTAGATGATAGTAAATAGAAAAGAACACTATGTTTATGGATGGAAATATCTCAACTGTTAAAATATTTATTATTTTCAAATAACTTTATAGGTATAATTAAAAGGTAAAGAAAACTCTAATAGAGTACCTTAAACAAACAAAAAAAAAAGCCTAAGATTTTTTTTAAATAAATTACCTGGAGTAAGTAAAATATTTTTGTAAAGGGATAAAAATAACAGAGACTTGGTCTGTCTGTATTTTTTTTTCTTTTTTTTCTTTTTTTTGGTTTTTCTCCGGTACTAGGAACCGAACTCAAGACCTTGCGCTTGCCAGGCAGGCACTTTGCAGCTGAGCTAAATCCCCAGCCCCTATCTGTATTAATGTAAGCAACATAGTACTACAAAAAGAACACACCTCTGTGAAGACACAGAACAAATGCTCCAGAAAAAAATACATATGAAAAGCATTTATGATAAAAGTAATACAAATATCTTTAAAAGGTGATGATTATTTAATAAAAGGACTTCATTCTTTCTAAAATGTAAGATCTGAATGAATAAATTCCACAGCTTATGGTTATTTCATTAATTTGGTGTAAGATTGTCTTCACAAGCTAGATGGTCATTATGAATGTGTTCAATAAAAGTGGTTTAAAAAGTCAGTGATCATCACATCTCAAAGCACCCAATGATAAAGTGTAGTTAAGTTGCATAATTTTTTAAAAATTCTAAGAAAATAGAAATGAATAAATAAAGCTTCTGTTAAAAATCTTTCTGTAATCAGAAGCAATAGATACCATGATAAAATAGTTATGTATTTAATTGTATCTAAATATTGAATAAGAGATATCAAATCACAAAACCCATCAGTAAAACTAAAATGGTCATATGAATTTACAAATATTTATTAAAAACTCATAAGTTGGTAAGTACAGCATTAAGTCCCAAAATGGGAATGCTTAAAGTTCGTGAATCATTTACAAAAGAGGCAAGGCAAATGACTAACAACCAAAAATATTTCAAACTTAGAAGAAATAAATACAATTTAAATCAACAGTAAAATACGTATAAAGCACCAAAATCTTACATTTGTTTTAGTTTTTGAGACAGCATCTCATTATGAAGTTCAGGCTAGCCTTGAACTCACTATGTAGCCCAAACTGGCCTCAAACTATGGTGATCCTCCTGCCTCAGCCTCTTGTGTGTTGGAGCTGCAGACATGTGCCACCATATTCAAAAATTGTTTAGTTTTAACATTTTAGGACAGATACAATATTCACTGCTTACAATGGGATAATATGACAATCACATTCAAGCACAGCAATAATAAAGACTTTTTAAAGGTTTTTCTGGTATTAGACCTAATAAATAATTCTGCTTATGAGAATCTAAGCTAATAAAATAATTAGAAGTATAGTCAAGTATCTTTACACAAATAATTTACTAACTAAATGTTTTCAATGAAAGTCATCTTAGAAGAAATACTTAATTGGGCACTAATAAGGTGGTGTTCACAGTAATGTGTGATCTAACCACATAATAATTTGTTATGTAGTGTGTTAGTTAAAAGGATAATTTCTTAAGCAGAAGAAAATGATTGTGTTAAAATATTAACAAAAGAAATCAAGAAACAGAAACACACTGGTAATACAGGTGCTACCATGATAGCATAGACAGTTTTATCTAATATGCTTACTTCTGTTTATAGTTATTTTCTATATTTCCCAATTTCTCGATGTTACCAGGACACTGGGGTGTGTCCCACAATGTCAGAGAATGAAACCATGGACCAAAGAGGTGGAGAGCAAGAAAATTTACTGCAGAGCTCTAAAGGCAAGAAAATAGAGGCTTTGCTAGATGTGAAGGGGTCTGGAGCAGGATACCCATGACGGCTCTTTGTCTAGGATTTTTAAGAGTGTAGAAGAGAGTTCAGGCCATTGTGCAAGGAACACGATCTCTACTCTTTAGAAGACTATGCCCCTCGGGGTCCGATCTGTGCAGTGTTCACACAGTGTCCATGCAGGGTGCATGCACCTTTGAGCCAATGGGCTGCATGGCCATGCTGTGAGAAGCTCCCAAAGAGCTGAAGGTCATAACTCAGCAGATTTCATTTGGGGCCAGATGTTATTACTGCTTATAGAACCCTAGCTCCTGTCTCACCTACTTTACTGGCTTTTGTAAATAAGAAACTAAAAAAGAGTCTCAGAGACACCTCTGCCACTAAAGCATGAGAAGTAGCTCCATGTGGGAGAATGTTTGGGTTGATGCTAACCTGTAGAACAACTCTAGGGCAGAGAGGAATCTGAGCTATGTGAAATGACAGCAGTCGATGCATTCAACAAAAAATGTTGAATGAGTAGGAAGTTGAAATAAGGATTGTTGGAGGAAGAATAGGCCACAGCGAGAAATTCAGCTATAACTCCAGTTATAAAATTCAGCTATAATTCCAGTTATGGTGGGATAACATTCTATACCAGAAGACCCAGCTGAATGCTACAGGGAAATGACCCCAAAGAAGTGGGAATGGTGACAGAGGTCAGTTTACAGAGAGTACACGTGATGCTGTCTCATCTTGTGACCTTAGTCTAGTCCCTTCTTAAAAGTTTTCTTTCTTTATTTAGATTTAAGTAAAATAATTCAATCTAAAATGCTCAAGTTTGCAACCATAGTAAGACCTAAAATCGCATAATATTTTGGTTTTGGCTGAGTCCAAGACTCTAAAGACTAGCACCTGCCCATCATATACCAGAATTGTTTATCTCAATTTATCCTGAGCACTCGGCCCAGCACCTAGAGCGCCGCCTTCTTTTATGTATAAACTATATGTACAGATCATGTTAGGCAAAATATGACTTAAGGTTTCCATTTGTCTAATTTCTGGGCCGTTCCATCCCATGCAAAGCTTCCACTTTTCTTCCACTCGAGTCAAAAGGTGTGCATGCTTTCTCTACCTACACCCAGCAGAAAGTCTCTCAAAAGCCTCTTTATTCATTTATCCGTAGATTAAATGGCTAGATTTTTCTTATTCTCCAGAAATGGACTGTCAAGATTTGCTTATCCTGATGGTAACACATGTTTTGTGTTTCAACTGTTTTTGTGTGGTGAAACACAACAGCGACGGAAGCATGTAGGAAAAGCTACCTGTTTCATGAGAACATCTTCGCTCTATACTCAGGAGCCTGTGTTACAATCTTGTCTCATCACCACATACTCTCACAGGATATGAGGATTTTTTATTGGTATCTCAACTGATAGTGGAACACTGGAGCTTGGGGTCAGCTCAAAGATTATGATCTAATTTAAACTTCACGATGTATACATAAGGAAACTACAGCAAAGGGAAAACATTTTTTGATGGTCACAGAGACGCAAACTGCTGTACTCAGATCAGCAGCCTGCATCTGCATCGGGCGGCAGTGTCTAAGCTTAACTGTGCTATTTTTCCCTCAAAGGAAATGTTGCTATGAAGATTATGTCTGCTTCTCATGCTTTCTAGAGTCTTGACACAGAGCTGCTCTTTAATATGCCCTCTTGTTCTCTCTAGATAAAGACAGGACAGCCAACTGGCACCATTCTCTTTCTATCCCCAAATGCATTGAGCAAGTACCCATAAACAAATAGAGAGTGCTGGAAAAGTGTATGGAACCTGAGGAACGTTTTGCTCAGACTTTCCTAAGAAGAGCACTGCAGTTGCTTAATGAGCACAGAGCCTCTTGGTCATCTTGTAACCTTGGGGTTTCTAATTCACTAGATCTGGGCTGGGTCTTGAGATGCTGTGGGTGTTACACGTTCCCGGGGGTGTGTATGTGGTTGGGCTACTGGTATGCCCTTTGAGCAGAAAGGGACAGATTTGAGACCCTCAATATCTGTGCCTCAGGGGGCCCTCTGCTGGCAGCAGCTGTATAGGGTCTCCTTGTTGGCAATCTATGAACCAGAAACAAAGTGTAGGAAATATGCTGCCTTCCCTGCATCATGGCTAATTTCATGTGTCAACTGGACAGGGTATGGTGTTCACTCATTTGAATGAATAAATCAGATGTTTCCACAAAAGTATTTTTAAAAGATATGTTTAATATTAAAATCAGTAGACTGAGTAAAACATTATTTTCCGTAATGTGGGTGAGCCTCATCAAATCAGTTTTTTTTTTTTTAATAAAAAGATCAGCCCCCAGAAGAGAGGCAAAGCTTCCTTAGCTCCACAATCTGAGCATACTAGATTTTCTAAACCCATACGCGCTTGAGTCCATTGCTTAAAATAAATCTTTCTAAATAGAGACAGAGACAGATCTCTCTCTCTCTCTCTCTTTCTCTCTCTCTCTCTCTCCCTCTGACCAGTTCTCAATAATTCCAAAGGGGATACACATTTTGCTTCTCTGAAGAGTCCTGAGCAATCATAATAAGTAGAGAATGACAAGTTTCTAGCATGTTGTTATGCTAAAAAGTACTGACAAATATAAAAATGTAACACAGAAGAAACACTAAAATATTTATTATTCACTCATTATACAATATATTTGAGTAGTATGCTGTGCCAAGTTCTAGTCGAGGTCCTAGCCAAAGTTTGTGCCTTTCTGCAAAACATTTTCAGTGAAGAAAATAGACAAGAATAAGGATAAAAATATTATAAAGACAGAAAAGAATGTCATGAAGAATAAGGGGGAGAAATGAAGGCAGATCGTGAAGAGCTCTCAGCGAAGGTAATATGTGAATCATACTTGAATCTCTCATATTAGGCCATGTTTACCCAAACAACAAATATCTTTAAGTATTCACCCTCTTGGTCCTGATTTTCTGGAGGTTAGAAATAAAAAGACAGGTAACATCTGACTTTAGGAAATGCACTGGAGTTGAAACTTATCCACTTTCAGGAAAGAGAACGCTTTACAAAACTTACTCCACCTAGGGAAGCCTGAACTGTCAAATGGCTGAGACAGAGGAGAGACAGAGGTGGGACTGGATAAATCCTTTACACCAGACGAGCAGTGACAGAAACATATAGTGTGTGTTGGGCTTTAAACTTTAAAATAAGTTGTTTTTGGAGCATACTAAATGACCTAATTTATTTTGCTTTCGGCAGTATTTCTTTGAAGATCTAATTTCAGCTCTCATATAACAAATGCTATCTAGCTATTGATCCCTCCAACTTTCAAGTCTCAACATTTGTTCTCCTGTTGTTTCTTTATGACTGGTAGCTATTAGGGCTGTCATTACACAGTTCTACTCTGATACCCATATGAAGTGCAGCTCATAAAAGAAGGCATTGTTCACGGGACTAGAGCTGATGCTGGTTGGCCCAAATCACAATCTTCTCTATTTACCTCAGGCTACTAATTAAGTCTATACAAGGAGTTTTGTATGTTTTTTGTTTTTATTCTTGCGATTGGAATTGGGTCTTTAGAGTGAGTAAATAAAATGAAGTTAATAGTAAAAAGTATCGTGGTAGGTAATAAGATAACTATTGAGAATAATATAAATCTGAAGTATAAGCTTTAGGCGGAATTTAAAATGTGGGAGTGAATATGCTTGGTCCTAACGTATAGTTCTTTGTCAACCTGCTTTGAGAGACCTGCTTGGGAAGTGATGGGAGAGAAGTAATGTTTGTCAAGATTTTATACCTTTCCTCACATATTCTCTCACTGTTATAGAAATGCAGGAATTGATGTCTATCACCAGCCAGCCCACAAAGAAAGTCTGTGTTTTTTATATTCATCATATCATTTGTACAAGAGATTTAATTGGTCTCCTTTTCCACTCTAGATCTCCTCCAATCAGGACAGAAGGAGCTTTACAAAAAGCATGTTTTGTCACATGACCCCCTTTCTGCCCAGCATTTAACTCGCTGGAAGGGCTTTCTGTTGCTCCGAGATGAAAGGGAGCACTCCCCAGTAAGATCCTTGAGGACCTGCCGTCTTTATTCCCAGTATCACTCCAGCCCTCATCTTACACCTTCCTGGATGCCTTCTGCTTCAGCCTCACAGGGGTGTTTTTGCTTAACGATCCCAACCATGAGGGGAAGTTCAAACATGTCATGTTGCTCACTCAAAACTCTCTCCCTTTGTCTTTTCATTTAATTAACATCCTTCAGACCTAGTCTACCTTTTCATACATCTGTTGACCATTTGCATGTCTCTTCTGGTCTCAATGATTTTTTAATGCAGTGACATTGCTTTTTTGTTTACTGTAATTGAGTTATAGGAGTTCCTTATGCATTCTGGATATAAGCCTTCTGTTAGATGTGTGATATGCAAATATTTTCTCTTTCCACAAGTTACATTTCCATTTTTTTATTATTTTCCCTGTGTGTAGAAGTTTACTGTAATTTCATGTTATCCTTCTTTACTATCTTTCCTTTTGTTGTTTGTTTTGCAAGTCATATCGCAGGCATTTTGTGCCCCTTTGTTCCTTCTACAAGTTTTACAGTTTTCAGTCTTATGATTAAGTCTTTCATCCATTTTGGATGACTTGTGTGTGTGGTGTGAGATGAGGGATCAGTGCCATCCTTCTGCATGCAGTTGTACAATTTTCTCAACATCATGTATCAATGAAACTCTTCTTTCCCCATGTATGTTCTTGGAACCTTCCAATAACCAAACATAGGTGGATTTATTTCTGCATTCTCTATTTTATTTCATTGATTTACATGTTTGTTAATGCTGACACCAATGCTGCTTTGATGACTACGGCTTTTTACTACATTAATGAAATCGGGAAGTGTGGGGTTTCGATCTTTGTTTTTCTTACTCAGAACTGGTTAACTTTTGGGAGGTTTCAGTGGTTCTAAATTTTAGGAATTTTAGAATTATTTTTCAACTGCAGAAAAATTATTGAAATTTTGATAGAAACAGCAGTGAATCTGTAGATCACTTTGGGTAACATGGACATTTAACAATATTAAATCCATTTCCTTGTACCTGCTTTATTTCACCCGTATCCTGTAGTTTTCAGTATAAAGAACCCTTCTGAATTAGAAGAGTACAAGTGAAGTGGTAACATTAAGACACATTTACTTTTTATGGTGATGTGGATTATTTGGGGAAATGGGCAAATGCAAGTAACGCATACTAATCACTCCCAGTACTCCTCCTCTTCCTTTCCTCCTGCCTCCAAGTTAACCGCTTCCAGGTCTCAAAAAGTTTATCTCCTAGTTTGTGTCTTTCTCCTTCATTTTATTCATTTGGTTCCTTATATAAGAGAAATATGTGATATTTAACTTTCTGAGTTTGGCTAATTTCATTCAGCATGGTGGTTTCTAGTGTCAATCATTTTCCTGCAATTGACATGATTTCACTTTTCTTTATATCTGAGTAATATTCCATTTTGTATATATACCACGTTTCCTTCATTCATCTGTTTAGAGGTGGGCAGACTGTGTTCATGACTTAGCTACTTTTAAATTGTGTGTATGTGTAAATATGGGTAAGCAGGTATCGCTATAATATGCAATCTTAACTCTTTCCAATATTTTCCCAGAAGTAGTACAGCTGGGTCAAATGGTATTTCTATGTTTAGTTGTTTGAGGAATCTCCTCACTGAGTTTCATAATGTCTGCACTTTCACTAGATTTATGAAGTACTATTTTACCTAATGTAAGTCGCCACAGACTGGATCAGAAGACACAGCATTCTTCTTGTATTACAATACAATGATTGTTGTTCGTTATGGTGTGTTCTTGTTTCAGAGATGTTAAAATGTAAAATTAACATTTCTAATTGATGAAATATAGAACTGTACAGTTTCAAGCATAGAGACTGAAAGAAGGCAAGAATTAGGTTGCAATGATGACATGAATACTGCTCAACACAGGTTAGGAAGGGACTGTAGGACAGGAGTTTGTTTAGGTGAAGACGGTAAGTTAATTTTGGGTTTGACTGTGAGGTACTTGTGAGATATTTGCAGTGGAGAATGATCTGCAGGGAAGATGAAAGTCTGAGTTCAAAGTCAAGATGTGGGAATCATCCACATTTGGATTTAATATGCTTGAATGATGACAGTGGATGAAATGGCACAGGAGGCAGTGAAACATTTATAAACAATGACATTAAGGCCAAACTAGATGAGAGATGAGAAAAAAAATGTAGGATAAAAACAACCTCAAATAAGGGAAGTGCCATAAATGACAAAAGAACAGAAAAATTGTAAAAGAGAAAACATCATTAATATTCAGTGAAGACCTGTGTGATAAAGACTGGATGGTGCATTGAGTTTGCAGCCAGCATCTCTGTGCAGAGTGAAGAGGTAGAAGCTAGATTTCAAAGGTTGAGGCACGAATGTAAGATGAGGTATTAGACATTTGAGATGAAACCAATTGTTCAGTAAGTGGTGCTCAGAGAAAAAAACAAAGTGGACAAATTTTCCAGGATATGGATGATGATGAGAAATAGTTCTAGTAGGAAAGCATGGGGAAAATTTTTAAACTGGGGAAAAAAGAACCTTAAAGAAACTTGAGAGAATACAAGGAAGAAAGTAGTCAGAGACAGGGCAGGTAGGTGACATAAATAAAGCATTCCCAATGGTCTGAATTTTCTCCACAAGCAAGAGCAACAATTTTATTTTTTGTATGATACTGTTATTTGGGAAAGTTTCTCAATTATAATAAATTAAAAATATTTCCTAATTTAGTGAGCAATCTTTCCTATGTCTTTCTACATAGGGTAAAGTAAGCCAAGCTACAAAGAACAAAGACAGAGAAAAGATAGACTAAGCTGACATAGGTGGATCGGCAGATATGCCTCATTACACATAAAAGAACTGAGTTTGATTGTCCTGTACATATCCCATGCATGAGCTGTGTACTGCCAAGCCCCAGTGTAGAGCACTAACCAATAGAATCCCTGAAATAGCAATGAAACAAAATGGCAGAGTGATTAAGAGGTCACTGAAAATGACTCACAACTTTTTCGCTTTTTCTTGGCACTTTTTACTCAACAGAGTTTCAGATACAATAATGCAAGGAATACAATTATTTTACCCCCAGAGAGAGCAGTAGTACATGTTCAGCTGTCTAGTGGAGTAATAATGGAGACTTTTTAAATTATAAAAAGGCAGCTTGATCTTTTGACTTTCTACTGTGAAATATGAGTAATGTGAGCTATTCACAAATTCTGCAAATAAAGTAATAGAATGGGTTTCTTAAGCATAGATAAAATATTCTAAGATTTAAATGCCTTAATCACTCACAAAAATTTCATTGGAAATGCATCCTCTTAAATTCTTGAAGGTAGATAACCACTCTGATATCCTCTGATCTGTTGAAAAGTTTTCATTTTATACCTTCTGTAACGTAGTGATTAGAGTTCACACTGTCAGCAAAACAATTTTTATATAAATTACACTGAACATTAGCAAATATATTTAAAATGATGGCCTTCTGATACCTTTTAATAATTTATTTTATGATTAAATTCTCAAATAAGTATCTTACATGCAGTAAAATGATATATGTTACAGCAGTATTATATGGCACCAAAATATTGTACAAACAATGTTAAATACTAAATTCAACAACTTCTATCTTTTTTTCTTTATAGTCAAGAGCAAGCTTAAAACACCCATTAATGTATATTCTGTGTATAAGTTTTAAATTTTGGCTAAAGAATAATGTTTGAGGGGGCTGGATTATAGCTCAGGGGTACAGTGCTTATCTAATACACACAACACCCTGGGTTTGATCCCCACTGCATGTGCATACTTGAAAGAGAGAGAGGGAGAGAGGGAAAGAGAGAGAGACCATGGTTAAGAAGTTGCATTATTTAATCTATTCAAGGTGACAGCTGTATATTATATGAATGTGTAGCTATGGACTTTTGAACATTTATTACTTGCTTACTAGTCAATAATAGCTTTGAATAGTCCACTTCCTGAGTATATATTTAGTCATTTCAAAAAATGCATATTATTATCTTTTAGACTTTGCACCAAAGCATGATAAGAGAGGTGTTGTTTTCTCAGTACTGTTCTGGGGCCATGCCAGGTATTCACAAGTGACTGTAAAGCATATGATTTACTAGTATGAAATTTGAAAATTTGTGTTTACTAAGTATGAATTGCTGCACCGGTATAAACTCTGTCTGAGTTTTTTCTGATGTATTTAAGTAGAAAAAAAAAATCTAGCTCTTCCTTTTTTAACCTTACTTTTAACTTTGACCTTGCCCTAGACTGTCTTCTTAAAAAAATATAATCTTGACAGCAGTTGATTACTTAATTGCCACCTCATTTCCTGTTTCCCCTTCAACTCTGATCTCAAAAAGATGTCTACACCTGCGCTGCTGGCGTCCTATTTCCTGGTTCACAGTTTCTCCCTCCTGAACTGGAGACTTTCAAGCCCAACTTTGTACTGAACTAATTACCAGTACAATGTCAATGATCATCTGTCTCTTTAATTTCTCATTTTATTTTTACAAAACTAAATATTACTTTCTCACAATCTGCCCTTCTCTATGTCTCATGTCTTCTTTGCTGGTCTGAATGGAGATTATATTCTCTAATTCATACTGTAAAACTTGTCCGCCTCTATTTATTTTCCTCAATATCTTGGATTGGTGACTAATTGCAAAAAAGTGCAAATAAATCTAACATCATAAAATGTTAGACCTGGACATTTTGAGGCCATCTAATGATTTTCTTTCATTTAATAGAAGTAGAAAGCTAAAAAAAAAAATCAAGTGCCTTTGATCCTACTTTTGCTGAGAGATGATAGGAGCACTAAAATCCAATTCTTCCAGTGCTTTATTATTGCAGGTTATGATTACTGAAATAGAAATTTACATAAGAATTTTTAAAATACTGAATTTTATCTAGCCTAAAATAAGAGAAATAGGATTACTGAAAACACTGTTTTGTGTGGAGTGATCTATTTCTTGGTTGATGCCTACAAAAGACCATTTTACATATATATAGTGATATTTGTAAAAATCAGTAAAGAATCCCAAAGAAAATAATTGCATTGGTATTAGCTACACCACCAAACATAATTTCCACTAATTTGCTATTAATTTTAATATCAAATAATATGCAATTAACTGAAAATCAAATTTTTCATTTATACCTTGACAAATTATTGTGGCTGAGCAAAAACATAAACACTGCAGTTTAAACTGTGCTGCTTTCTCACACAAAACTATATAAAGCAGCATTTACCAAAGGCAATGGAAATTCATGATTGCTGTGCTCAAGTAAAAGTTTTGGAATTTAAGAAGCACTTAGTTGCTGCATTAGGCCATTTAGGATGTTTCAGCGTCTCAATTGACTGTAATTCCAATCTGCTCAAGTGCCCTATTAATGACCTTCCATCTCCAAGCAGAGGAATTCAATGTTTATACTTAAAAAAATCTCTACCACAAGCAGACTGAAGGACAGGTTCTTTTCATTCTATCTTTACAATGCCAAGAGAGAGAGTAAATTGTTACCACTACATCAATTGATAGAAGCTAACCTTTAGTGGCTCTTAATGAAAGCCCTCATTGACAAAACAAAATCAACACAGCCAGGTATGAGGAAGCCACTTAAGTGTTTTCCATTTCTTATTGTCTAACAGTGAGTAATTATATTCTTAAAGTCTAAACAATCAATGAAATTTACCCACACTTTAACTTTGGTACATGTTGTACACAGATAGGTTTCTATGCCTCTTGTAGAGGTGTCACTCCAACATGTAAATATATTCAGATTTCTGTAAGAGAGGAAAAGTCCTTCTGTCTGGGGATGTTTCAATACAGAATTTCCGTGTCCATTCCTGATGTCCAGAATAATCATGAAACCCCAAAAATGGTACAAAACTGAGAAAGCAGCAAAACTTTTCTCTTAAAGAGGTAAACACTAAGTACTGAGACTTAATGTAGAAAAGCCATTGTGTTTCAGAAAGAAGTTGAGTTATTTTGTGCAATATATCATGAACCTTTAACAGTAAGCTCTAGACATTTGAGGTCTTCTTACCTTATAAGCCTAAAAACACATTTTTATATCTCCTGAAATATTTATTCTCTTGATTTGTTCCCAGCCGTGTTCTAACCTACAGGAAAACTACTGCAAAATATTTTGTACAAAGCGATTTTGATTTCCAAATGGTAAAGATCTTGAAGGAAAATATCAGTAATAATGACACAAAGCCCTGCACATTTTCAGGAAACATCTATATTTTTTCAGTTATGTTTCATGAATTTGAGCAATAATATAATTTCTTTTTCATATAAGTAAACATTTCTTTCAGTGGAACTCAGATTTTGACAGCTTTTCCCCATATTTTAAAATAAAGAAATAAATAAAATAATTAAAAGGCATAAAGATTCCTATATTATTTAATCCCTCAGATCAGATAAGGGAAAGTAATTCATGTTTGTGTTTTCACTGCTTAAACTCTGTGTTTTCTTCCACAGCACTCATAAAAGTAAGCTTTTAAAATACAAGACAATGTAAAAAGTCACAAGACAGTTTTGCAACAAATTAATGTTAGCAATGTGGATAAAATAAAAGGGCTTTGGGGGTCATTATCTCAAATAGCTGCCAAATTTTCAACTGTTTAGAGGAGAAGAAAATGCTCTATGTGCCTGGAGAGGAAGAGAAGGCTTGGGCAGAATAGGACACCCTAGAGAAAAGAAAAAGGGACCAAGTAGTTCACAATGGAAGAAAGGACCCAGGTTAGAACCAGACTGAAGAATATCTTGCATGTGTATCTAACAGTTAAATTTTATCTTATAAGTCAGAGAGAACCGATGGTGATTTTTCAAGCTGGAGAGTCATTCTTGGCTTTGAATCTTCTGTGTCTGAAATTCCAGCAATAGTAGTAAGAATCATGAAGGGAGCGTTACTATGGCTTAAAGGATCTAGTGACTATGCTAGTGGAAGTGGGGCAGTATAATGGTCAATGGAAGTTACAGTAATCAAGGAAAGCAAGGGGAAGATATTCTAGCAGGAAAAATGGCTTCTGCAAAAGTTGATGAAAGTAGACCCAAATGTGTCTAAGCAGTAACACCAGACATGGACCTTCGTCTTGCAATGTTACTCTAAAGCATAGCATTTAAAGCACAAGTTTTATGGTCACTTACTTGAGTTCAGATTTCAGCCCTCACACATGGTGTGGATAAATAATCTTGACCAACTAGATTATTTTGGTTGTAGACAAAGAAATATATTGTGGTTGGCTTATGCAAAATAAATAGAGAGGAGGAAAATAAAAGTGGAAGGAAAGGGTAGGACTTGACTACTACATGCTGTAACTAAGAGATTCAAAGGGAAGCTGGCAGGAACTGGATTGGTGGCAGGAACTAAGTATTTTCTTCAATTTGTACCACAACCAGTCTCTCTATTATTACTCTCAGAACTAAATATCCCAAATAGGACCAATGCTCTAGGCAGCTGTGATTATGAGAAGTATTAAATATGATTCTGGTTAAAGAGGACTGAGATCAGATTATAAGAGTATTCCAATGTTAAACTAAGGATTTAGAACTTTATTTTTTAGGAAATGAGCAAGGATTTTTTTTTTATTTGTTGTGTGCATGTTTGTGTGTAGTACTTGGAATTGAACCCAGGGCTTTTGCACAAAGCGATGTTCCCAGCACCTTTTTCCTTTCTTTTTTTTTTTTTTTTCCTTTTCCTTTTTTTCAAATTTTGAGAAATGGTCTTTACTAGTTGCTCAATTGTGCAAGTTGGTTCAAATTTGTGATGTTTTTGTCTCAACTTCCCATAGTGCTGGACTGTAGATATGCACCACCATGCCCAGTTTGATTTACTCGTTTTTTTGATCAAAATATAACATACATCCAACACGGCACAGATCATCAGTATACAAGTTTGTACATACTAAATGTATCCCTACTCTATAAACAGTATGCACAGCAAAGCCCAGAATGTTTCTTTTATGTAGACAGTTTTAAGCAAGGAAACGCATTTAAAAATGAATAATTAATAAGGATAATTCTGTAAGTAGAATGCAAAATAGTGTAGAAACACTTCACAGAAATTGATAGTGGGTGATGATATATAAGAAAAACCAGGCAGAGGAAATGTAAAATGGCTGTGAATATAGATATCCACAACTGAGAATGCCATGGACATTACTAGAAATTCAGAATAACACATAATTTTGGAAGAGAAATGAATACATTGGATTCTAAATACCATTTTGTTACTATACAACCAAACACTTATTCTAGGAATATGTGCAAAACATAATAAACACAAAGTAGAAAAAATGTCCAAGACTAGTCAACTCTTATCTACTTTAATATGGAAGTGTATCATTCATTTCTCCCCCTCTCCCATTGTCTTGATCTCTCTATCCAGAGAAACCATTGTGTGATAATCTATGTGTTGAATCTTCCCTATATTTTTCACTTAGTAGAAACCTAACATGAATTTACCTTGAAATTACCACAGATCCCACAGAAATTCAGAAGATCATTAATACCTACTTTGAAAATCTTTACT
>NW_004955409.1:31433353-31443260 GCF_000276665.1 Chinchilla lanigera
CTTGACCATAAATGTTTAATGAATACCTTTTAACATTACATTTATTCTGTAATTACATTTGTTTGGCTGTATATTATTTTATTGTGTGAATATGCTATTATTTTAAGCAACCCTTCTTTCCCCTGTTTTTGCACCATTTTTATTTCCAATTCTTATTTATATAAATAATGTTGCAATATATTCATCACATATACATGGCATACATTTTATCCTAAAATATATTTTGAGAAATTGAATTACTAGGTTCTAATTACTACATTGTTTTAAAACTTGTGATATATATAGACATAGATATAGATATAGATATAGATATAGGTATAGGTATAGATATAGATATATTTGTTTCATTTCAGTAAATTATATTAGTTTTCTGTCAATAGCATATTGAGAATGGCCAATTCCTTGTACTCCTGCCAATAGTCTGTGCTATAACTTTCTTTCTAAAATAATCTTTGACAACTTGATAGGTAGTAAGGTTAGGCCTTTTTGTTTTGATTCACATTTCTTTAGTACTAGTGATTTTGACCATTTCATGCTTCCTAGTCATTTGTCTTTTATTTACGCAGTTCCTGTTTGTGTCTTAACATTTTTTTAGTGGGACACTAAAAAAAATATTAATTTCTGTGTGAGACACATAGACTTGGGAGTAAAAGCAGGATGATGAAGAGGAAGTAGCTAATAAGTACATGAAAATATTCTACTGGAATTGTGAGAAAGGTCAGAGAGGGAAGTGTGTGTTCAGTGCTAGCACAGAGCAATAAGATTTAAAACCACGAGAGTGAATACTTGACTGAGTACTTCAAAACAGAGCAAAGGCCAAAGATCTCCTTCTTGGAAAGCATACATAGACTTGAGTTCAGAAAATGCCAGAATAATTCAGAAGTATATGGGGAATGAGGACAGCAGTGTGTATGGGAACACCTGAAAGTCTTTTCTAAGCAACAATATCAGATACACTGGACTGGAGTAATGAGAAATAAGAATGTTCATGGAGGTAGTAGTGGGAAGATTATAATGATCTCTGTGATTAAGAGAAGCAGCAGTTGATCCTACCACTGAATATTTTCTTACATGTAGACTTCTTACTTCATTAAGTGTGACATTGCTGTGGCCCTGTGCCATTGTCACAACTACTCAATGAAGAGTATGACAAAAAAGACAGCAGATTTCTGCAGAGTAGGAGGCACAAACTCACTTCTGGCCAGGGAAGTGGTTCCGAGTTGTTCAAAGACCCTGAGCCGGAGTCGGAGTTCTTCTAGAAGCTCGTTGCACCTCTCAGAGGGCTTTGTCTCACTCTTGACACTCTCAGCTGACTTGCTGTGGACCCTGCCTGAACATCAGGTGAAAGAAACTAGGAACGGATTTGCTGTTCCCTAGTTATCAAGCACAGATCAGGAAAATTTAATGTTTAAGTCTTACCAGCCCAGGAACAGCCTTAAAACCTACAGTTCCTCAGAATTTTTATATTCCATTCTTGCATAATTCTAGATATTTATTGGACTATTTTTTCACAACCATAATAATGATATTCCCCTTCTTGTTTCTGTATTTCTATCTCCTCCCGCTTTTATTTTTCATCTCCTTTAACATATTTTAGTGCCTATACTAAAAGAGTAATCAGGTACTTTACATTAGAATATACACAAAAACTCCAGTTTTCTGACAATTTCCAGAAAGGTCTTACATTTTTAAAACTTTACATTAGTAATTGCCTCTGGTCCCAAATGTGTACAGTTTTTCTAGCAATAACCCTCATACTGCTCGCACATTGACCCGCAAGGAAGAGAAAGACCTCTCCCATTAATGGTTACTCTCCTGGGTCTTGAAGGTTTAGAAACATTCATGCCACACTTATTGTTCTCTCCTCCCTTGAGTATTTCCTTTCTCCATATTTCCTCACTCTGCTTCATTTCTAAAACCTAACTTTTGCAATAAATACTAAGAAAAAAGAGTATACCCAAACTGAATTCAAATCCAGCTTCGCCATTTAACAGCTTTATGTTCCTGGAAAAGTTACCTGAGCTCCGTTAGCCTCAACTTCTTTGGTCTGTAAAGTGGACACACACACACACACACACACACACACACACACACACACACCACTACCTACTTCATATTTAAAGGAAATATGTAAATTGTCCAAAATCCATTAGGTGCCTCCCTCATGTGAACGCAGGAATGATCCTCTTTAGGTGAAAATTCAAATAGTAAAATGCTATAATTTTTGACATGCGTGGATGGTTTGATTGTTGGCTCATTTCCTACCCATATGAGGTAAATAAAATGATTGGAGTGGGGAGGGACAGAATGAGCTACTTGAATGTACAGTGGTTTAAACTCAGATCTGTTGTTCCGAACGAATAAAACCAAGGGAAGATTTGAAAGCTGAGGGTGACTCTGAGACTATGCTCACAAAGAAGCAGGTAGAAGAGTTTCCATCCTCGTGTCAGATGGATAGAAGCCTCACCCAAGCAAACGCTGCAAAGGAGGAAAAGTAACAGTAAATCTGGTACTGCGAGCTCCGCTTCCTGATCTTCTAGACCACATCAAGTGATTCTGTCTTGTGTTGCTTGAAATCAGCTCAAGAAAATGGTTGAATATAAGCTCACAGTTTGTAACCACCATCTGCGTTCCAGGAATAAAAGCTCTTTTATGAAGGGGAAATTTAATATCTCCTTTTTGCTTGTGTTATTACATTTTATAAAGTGGAACAATCAGGTCTTTTGGTTTCTAATTTCATCAATTTATATTAAAAAGTAGAAATAATTTTAAAAAATTAGAAATGATGCAGGATTTCAAAAAAACAACATGGCATGAATTCAACAATTGTAGTTATATTGCATACTGTTATCTTCAAAGTAGTTGTTCAGATTACCAGGTAGAAGTACGCAAAATTGGTCAAAAGTATTGAGCATTAACTGTTCCTTTCAATAAACCAATAGAAATTAGTAGTACAATTATCTTATCTATCTTGTGTATGTATATATGTATTATTTTTCCCCTTCCTTCCTTCTTTCTTTCTTTCCCTTTTCCCTCATCCTAGTTTTTCTTTCCTTTTGATCAGTTTCTTTCCCTTTCACAATATCTATTGTACCCTTTGGATTTTATTTACATTCAGGTTTTTACACTAAAGAGACGATGCGATGTTTACACACAGGGGTCTGATTTATTTCACTTATGAGTATGGTCTCCAGTTGCATCCATTTACCCATAAAAGCTTCATGTTCATCTTTCTTTATAGCTGAGTAATACTCCGTTGTATAAAAATACCACATCTTTTTATCCTTCCTCAGTTGATGGACATCTGGGTTGCTGAAAACGTCATACCATAGATGTATATGTGCACTCACGTTTATAGCAGCACAATTTGTAATTTAATCATTTTCAGTGAAGAATCTTAAAAGAATTTTTCTTCCTTTATTCACCAAAATACCTTGTTTTCTTTACATCTTACAGTTTCTATGATGGTGTATATGGTAAATTTAAATGGAATTCACTAATTACTGAGAAATATCAACCATAAAAAAGAAAAAAATACTATAAAGGAGGGGTGTCTGGATATAACTGTACACAAAAGAGGGGAAGATTGGTATGAACACAGGAGAGAATGAAATCATTACCAGTAGAGAAAGGAGCAAAGGAAAGGAAGCAGATGAGAGGAGGGCAAAAAGCAAAGAAAATAGAACAAACTGAACAACAGACACACAAGCAGAAATGTGTGCATAAGTGGAGTACTGGCGGTTAGAGAGATCATTACGTGCAGCAGGACTTGGTCTTTTCATTGATCATTTATGTGTTTTTTTATCCTTAGGTTGAACTGGAGAAGGAGAAAAAAGTTTTAAAGTTCAACACTCTTCAATCAAACAAAGACATAGTCCACCTTTGAGGAATGACTCCTGCAGGAAGTATATATTTAAAATAAAAACATTAACATTTGTCAGGGTAAAAAGAAGTTTTCCATTAAACTGTATGCTAATATCAATAAGACTTTATAGTTAAACATATGACAGTGCAATGTTCAGTGCAGAATTATTTAAATTTGGTAAGCCTCTGGTCAAGTTTGAAAGCAGCTGGCACAATAATACTAAAGGTTCAAATTCAAGAGGTCTTATTTATTAAATTATTTTGTATTGCTAAACAATACAGCATATTTAGGCTTCTTTACACTTGTGCAAAAATTGTTAGTGACAACAGTTTCTATCCATGTGGGAGGATTTTGTGGATAGTAATGAACATTCCAGCTGTATCATGGTAGTATAATTTTAAAAAGCTTCTTATTCTTTTTTATGGGTATATTGCTTTTTGGGAGGCAACAGTTATAGCATACAAATAATATCCCCTATAAATGTATAAGATGAATCCTTGTTCAAACACTTGTCCCATTTAAAGCTCATTTTTATCTGCACCCTGCATCAGGTTTAAACCGATTTTTACATGGTTGTCTTATACTGCAAAAGTTTTATAAAATACTTTTACAGTGGCAAAAATTAATAGTAAAGTAAATTTAAAATCTTTTGCTAGACAAATTGTATGATCCTGATAAAGGAGAGAGTGGGCAATCGATTGACTAATGATATCCCGTGGCCTTTTACAAAGAAGAAAATTTCAGAATGGGACCAGTTAGAACCCGAACACAGCAAATTAACAAGGGTGATGATCCAGTGAGGGCTGCATGACAGAATTATTTAAGAATCAAAAAGCAGATTATTGTAAAATTAACACACCAGTAAATATATGTGTAGAAATTCATGCTCACTGGGATCAAAAGTCTGAATTTTTTTTAAAAATCCGTTAAAAATTTCCACATGTTATTTTACAGATTGATTGAAAAATAAAGCCCAAACCCCCTCAATCAGGCTAATTTTTTAAACCTAACATTTAATATATAATTGCAATCATAAACCAAATTTTATTGTTTTGTGGCCAGTAAAACCTACTTGCATATATTTTGGTTTCATTTTTCAAAGAAAATGCCGACCAATTATTTTTTTGTTAGAATAAAAAGCTGTTCCCTGTCTTTTAAGTAGAGTCCTTTTTGTCCTTCTTCTCTTGTACTAATTATTTCAAATTATATGACTGTCTTGCATATCAATCTACATACTAATTTTTCTAATTTCAGTTGTACTATCTTATCCATAAAAATAGAATCAGTAGTAAATGTATAATGGAAAAGGTGCTAGCATAAAGGCAAGACAACCAGAGTGGTGGATTTCAAGTCCCATATCCATTCTTAATTACTATTCATTATAAAGCAAAGTAGTTAGTCTATGTCAGTTTTCTCATCTGTAAAATGGCTTAATCATAATATCCAATTAAAGGTTTATTTTAAGTATGTAAATATCTAGAACATATTTATTTATAACAAATTCTGATATATTCTAAATGCTATATGAATAAAGTTGAAAAATGAGTTTTAAAGTTCTACATGAACATACCTGACATGTTTTGAATTATTTATTCCTGTCCCTTACTTAAGGCATTGCTGTCTTTATTTTTGTCATCTTTTTCTCTTGTAATTCTAAATAAATTCGATCACTACCAAGTGAACAAGACTGAAAATGAATGTGAATAATTATCATAAGTGTTAAAGTTCTACTCTAACAATTTCCTCTGGGAATCTTCTGGCCCTTCTCTATTTTTGAAATGGTTCAATAGGAGAGGTCTTATCTTAGTCAGTGTATAGATTTTGCATTTAGAATAATTATGTAACATCTTTCCTCCTCGAGCCTATAAAAACCATTTCAAAAAGCATTCTTTAAATGATGGAGTTATCCATTAGAGTTGAGATAGGCAGATTTAAATAAATATAAATATAGGCCACTCAATTAAATTTGAATGTGCTATAAGCAAGGACTTTTTAAGTACAAGTATGGTACATGCAATGTACTTAGGACACAAAAAGTTTATTGCTTATCTGAGAATACAATTTACATGAATGTTTATTTTTAACCTAGTAATCATAAGATCTGGAGAAAAATCTACAGTCTTTTTAAATTAATTGGACTATATAAACATATATTTCTAATGAAATTATATAAAGCAAATATAATCTTGTGAGGTTCCAGTTTTTGCATGAGTACCATTAAAATATTCTTTTTATCAGATACAGGAATGATTCATTTTCATTTGTTTATTTATTCAAAAACATATAATTTTATAAAATTATCTTATGTACATATTATAGGGAGATTATAGCATCTACTAAGTGGGACTTTTTAAATAATGAATGCATAACCAAAAAAATATGCCATGTAAAAATGAAACGAGGTTAGAATTTTGCTTTTTTCTGTGTTAAAGCACTTTGGTGAAAATGAGACGAGATATTACATGAATAGCACTTTGTCTCAGAAGTGAATTTTGATGAAGCAGGTATATAATATCATTAATTACCTCAATAGTGTTACAATACAGACTTTCCAAGTTAACTTCCTCCATTTAAGTAACACCATTTAAAAGGCTACTTGACTGTCAACTAGCTCTTACCAAACAATATTTTGATTAGTGAAATTGGAGAAATAATTTGCAGGATTTTCACAGATGCTTATTCACATTCCAAGTGAGCATCAGTTCTTTGTATTTTCATCTGGTCTCTGACATGGAAAATTTCATAGAAATAGCAAGAAGCTTGACATTTGCTTCTCTCTGGTTATCCCTTAATGGAAAGGTCATCTACATCTTATTCTCCTAGAAAGAGTCAGAGTAATGTCAGCCCCCTAAATAATATGATTACCGGATAATACCACATTCTCTTCAGCTCTGACATAACTGTCTCTGCCTGTTATCGTGCTTCTGCTTTCTCCACCTTATCTGTAGTTGAGTCACTGAGAAGTCAAAAAGGAAAGGCATATTGTTCCCTCTAGATACCCACTGCTAATGCACACAACAGCTTCACATATAATAGCACTTATGAGATTATGATGGTTAATCTTGGTTGTCAACTTCACAGGATTGAGTCACCGGGAAAACTGGTACCATACTTCTGGGTGTGTCTGGGAGACTGTGTGCAGAGATAGTGATATGCAGTTCAGGGAACTGAGGGGAAGAGTTTACCCCGAACATGGGAGGAACTGTCCCATAGACTGGAGGCCTGGGTGGAATGAATAGCAGAAGTGGGAAACTTACATGTGCAAGACTTAATTCTTCCTTAAGAGATGTGCTTTTGCTGCTGCCATTGCCAATATTGGACTACTGATTCTTCCACCTTTGAATAAAGACTCACACTGGTGACTCTAGGAAACTTTTAGGCCTTCAGCCTCAGACTGGGGTGGCATCATTGGGCCTTTTTTCTGAGGTTCTAAGGTCTTTGGACTGACCTGCTGCTTGTGTCTCCAGGTTGGAGGCAGCTATTGTGAGACTATTCAGCTTCTGAATAGGAAAGCCAATCAAATAAATCCCTTCTTATAATCATGTATATATTGTCAGTTCTGTTCCTCTAGAGAACCCTGACAATACTACAAAGGGCAAGGCAAATATATATATATATATATATGAAAAGAAAGAACTCCATCAAAATCCTGGACTCATGATAAGAAGGTTAGGCCTGAATAGACCATGCAAATCAGGTATCAAAGGCATCTTTGGTCAGCAAAAACCAGGGCAGAGGATTTGAATGAGCTGGGCCCTTCCTAACATCAGAAAGCTTAGTTAACTTACAAGGTTCTTACTGCTCTCTCTGATTTTGACTTGCCATCTTTCTCAGACCTTTCATGGCTCCTCATCTTATTCCCATAGCTACCATTTTTGCAATGCATAGAATTTGAGGCCGTCATTTAACAAAATAATTCCTTCCTGAGATCACTAAATCATGGAGCCAAAAATTCAAATCTAGGCCTATCTTACTCAAAGCATGCACAGTTCTGGAGACTGGAGAAAGAAGGAAAGATAAAATTTATGGAAGGAAAATGTCTCTTTACTTTTCTCTCATTGCTGAGACAAAATGACTGACACCTATAATTAAGGAAGGAAAGGTTTATTTAGCTCACAGTTTGTGGAGTTCAGTCCATACTTGGCTGGTTCCAAGGCAGAGTGACACATGGTGAAAAGCAACCCTTCGTGGCTGGGGAAGACAACAAAAGCAACAAGAGCAAAAGGAGAGGGGCAGCAGCAAGCAGCCTCTTTCTTTTTCTTACATTATATGCAAACTACTTGCCCCAGGGCAGGTGAAGCACTCACACCCATGAATCAGTCAGAAACTCTAGAAGCCTGCTCCATGACTGCGTGAGGCTTTGAGGGGACATACAGAACCAAACCATAACAGAAAGAATACTGACACATATATATCTTTAGTTTAGTAATGGAGATTAACACTTAATTTACATTGATCAAGCACCTAGCCAGTCTTGATTTAAATTAGTATTAAGCTAAGTTACTGAGAAAAATCTGTATACATTCTTTATAGTGATATAATACTTCTAGAATCATGCATTTTATTTCTTTCCTATGTTTGCCTTCTCTTGATAATACCCTCTTCTATATATGTGGTCTTCTTTCCTTTTCACTTGATTCAATATAAATTTCACCAATTGTACTTTATCATTTTTGTTGTAATACATATGAGTTAATATATACATATATATGACCCTTGTTCTATAATGAAAACTCTAAATTATTCTTCTATTTTCTTTTGAATTATTCTAGATAAAACTATTTCTAACATATGTTTGGCTTATTACTGAGAATATAATATTTCAAGGTCCCCTGTTTTATTCATAAAAAGCTTTAAATTTTGCTTCTGAAAATCATAGTTTTTGAAATATAAGCTCATATCCATCTTAGTGAGGAAGCCCTACCCCTTGAATAGAACTAAATTCTTCTGCTGTACCACCCAATGCCCCTCTCAGAAGTGCCTCTGTCATCAGTCTCTCCTGCAGGTGACCTTGACAAATTATTTCAAATTTTTAGGTAGTAAATCACTGCTTTATTACCTTGCAATCTGATAGCATTAACTATAGCTCTTTGCTTTCAATTTTGTTTATTGACTTGGAAAACTTTAGCTTTCCCATTTCTTTTTCACAATTGTACTATACATGCTTGATCATCTGGTCTACCTAGTCTAGAATGATACCAGCTTCAAATTCTTTTGGAATCTCAAAATCTATTTTTAATGTTTCTTTTGAATTTTTGTGAAATTCAATAGAATTCATGAGGGTCTCCAGCTTACAACTACTTTTCTAAATAGAAGCCTAATATTCAACATTAGTATTCCTAACTCACTTATTCAGCATTCAGAAATAATTGGTTCCATACAAAAGATGCTGACTACTTTTTATTGTTGTGCTTTCTTCATTTTGCTTCCAGCCACAATTCCAATGCCTTTATTTTTGTGTAGACTTTCTCAAGGGCCTGATACCTCTCGACTGAGTTCCTATCTAACTTCACTGTCTAGAATAGTATGAGGGAAAGATCCAACTTCCTTCTGCATATGCATATTCAGGTGTCCTTACACCATCCTGGAAAACTGTTCTTTCCCCCACTGAATGGCTGTAAAACACCTTCATCAAGAATCACTGTGTAGTTGTTATAGTTTCTATCTAGACGTCATCCCAAAGTCTCATGTGCTCATAGGGGGGGTGGTTCATGGAAGTGATTGGATCATGGGGACCTGGTATGCTTTAGTGGTGGGGACATGATTCTCTTTAGTTGATTACTCTGCTGATAAGTTTATAGCTAAATGTGATATTGGGAGATGAAATATAGTTAGAGGAGGTAGGTCTCTAGGAGCATGGCCTAGAGCAGTCTTCCTCTCCTTTCCTCTGTTCTCCTCTTCTCTCCTTTCCTCTCTTCACCTCTTTCCCTGTCCTCCTCTACTCTCTCTCTCTGACTCTCTGTCTGTCTCTGTGTCTCTGTCTATCTCTCTGTGTCTCTCTCTGTCTCTGTCTCTCTCTGTCTCTCTTTGTCTCTGTCTCTG
>NW_004955409.1:31443360-31489975 GCF_000276665.1 Chinchilla lanigera
CTCTCTCTCTCTCTCTCTCTCTCTCTCTCTCTCTCTCTCTCTCTCTCTCTCTCCCCCAACTACCCACCATCATGCCATAAGCACTTTCCCTCTGCCATGCTGCCCTCTGCCTTGGAGTCACCGGACTGCAGATTGAAACCTCTACAAACTATGAGTCATAAAACTTTTACTCCTTTTGAATTGTGGGTGTCAGTATTGTGTCTCAGCAATGAAAAAAATAACTAAGACAACCATTGTGTGTGTGTGTGTGTGTGTGTATGTGTGTGTGTGTGTGTTCCTGTAATCTCAATTTTAATCCATTGGGTTATACAGCTATTCTAGTGCCAGTATTACCTAGTCTTAATTACCATTGCTTTGTGTAAACTTTGAAATCAGAAATTATAAGTCCTTACACTTTGTTCTTCTTTCCCTGCATGGCTTTAACTCCTCTACAACTCTTGAAATTTCCCAGGAATTTTAGAATCAGGTTTCCAATTTCTATAAAGAAGCCAGTTATGGCTCTGATAGAGATTATGTTGAATATCTAGATTAATCTGAGAAATATTGCCATTTTATCAATACAAAGTCTTTTGATCCATCATCTGTAGTTTAAAGTTTATGGTAACTTTATTTCCTTAGTAATTCTTTCATTGGTTAGCACCCATATGCCTGCTGTGCCATGTTATATAAATGTAAGAATATTTTATTTCAGTGACACACTTTCTTTCTACACTATTGACATGTTAAAAGACTGACTTATAAACTTCTGTAGTTGGGGCAGCAGAGAAAACAGCTTCTGGTTGGAGTAATACCTATAAAGTCCATTAACTCCTCTTTTCCTAGAAAAGTCTGTATGTTAAAGGTATTTTTCACATTGGAATATTAGTTATCTATATGCACTGTCAACCAAAGCTAATGAGTACCTCTCAGCTACCTAACATTTTTTTTCCATGTTTCAGCAGTTTTTTTGCACATGCCTACTTGTGTAAAGGATACATGTGTGCAAATTACCATAAAAATTAGACAGGGGTTGGCTTAGTTACTTTCTCATCTTTGAGACAAAATACCCAACACTCAAAGTTAAAGGAGGAAAGTTTTATTTCCGCTCACAGTTTGTAGATGTTTCAAGCCACAGTCTGCTGCTTCCAAGACTGGGGAGCAGAGTAGAGGAGAAACAGCTTGCAGAGAAGGCAGGAGGTAGCAAGCAGCAAGTCTTCCTTTCCTTTTATTCCATCCCAGCTACAAACATTTTGGATGGTGCCACTAACAGCCAGAGTGGGGTGTCTGTCTTCAGTAAACCCATTCAGCCAACACCCAGAACTATGCCATTTCCCATCAATGGGATAACTTTAGTGCCACACGCCCTTGGTCTCAGTGTCACACTCATTAGATCCAGTCAACTCCAGAAAGCCTTACCTATGAGCTCATGAAGCTTTGAGGGGATATCGAGGCACAAGCCATAGCAAGGGTCTGTTTGAGAACTATTTATCAGTTCATGTTTCATAAAACTGATTACTGTATTATGAAAGACTCCATATAGCTTTTGCACATTCTAAAACTACGTAAAGTTTCCTTATCCCTATGTAAATCTCTCATGAGTTCAATTTTGTATTATGCTAGATTTAATAATTTGGTGTCGTATGCCAATTCCTGCCAAAGTAAAACTTGAAATTATGGCTTTCAAGTTGGTATTGTTCATCTTGGTATTGTTCATCTATGAGTTTAATATGTAGTTGGGCTTCTCATTTGAATTTTAATTCTGAAAACAATGTAGCATGCCCACTTTTTCCATCACCTTGACAAGTGAGTGTGCAATAATATGCAGGACTTGTGAGACTTCTGTAGCTGATCTGGAATACAGCAGGCAGGTCAGGAGGAAATCATGATGGTTTGGCACACTGTCCCAGATTGCACTGAAGCTAATGGCACTTGCAAAGTTGGTGGTCTGGTAATTAAGAATCAATCCTCAGCTCATATGTTTGCATACAGTAGTTCACAATGAGAAATCCTAGGTGGTCACTTAAACTTTTGTGGCAAGGAACTTCAGTAGCAAACAGCCAAATTCTTCCCTAAAATATGCGCAAGCAATTCTTGTTGCCTTCAGCAAGCATAAATCTTACCCTAAATGGCACATTTTCCTTTCTCCCTCTCTGAAAATGCTGCAAACAATAATTTCTCATCTTATAATACATTTATAGAGTAAAAAGGATAGAGGTAAATAATGATGAAGGCCAATTCTTGTGTCACTTAAAATGAATATAAAAAGAAACCAGATGATATGACTGATTTATCTCTCTTTGATGCGAGTTTATGTTTAAATAATTACATCTCAGTTGCTTCAGATGTTTTTCTCCTACTCTGACTTGAAAAGCAGCTCTAAATTCTTTCATTTAATTTTAGATTTAAACAACTCTGTTGTTGCTGATAAAACATCAATGTAAACTGGGGTTTTCCTACTACATTATCTAAGTAAATACAAGTTTAAACGTCCACTTATACAGGGAGTTATTTGCTGTTTTGAAATGTCTGGAGGAAAGATCATTTTAATTTCTCAGGTTACCGCTTTGATTCTTTGGTCTACTTTTGAGTAAGTGCTCTAATATGGTAAGCAATTAAACACAGCCCTTTCATACATGGCCTTGTACTTTTTACTGTATATGTTTATCATGTAAAGAGTAGTTCAGATTTCATGTACAAATGATGAAACAAAATAGAGAAAATTAATTGTTACTAATAAAGGAACAGGTAAATCAGTCAATCAAATGAAAATTAATTGTTACTAATAAAGGAACAGGTAAATCAATCAAATATATTCTGTATTTATGGAAATAAAGTCATGCTTCACATGTTAAATTTTATGTCATAGTAAACTTATGTATTATTGCATGAAATAAGTAACTGCATAAAATATTGAGTAGTTCCATGATAGCATAGACACATGGCCTACAGCATTGGATATGGAGGGTAATCAGTAGATGATACACAAAAAGTGCAGCATATTTTTTAGAATGTTGTATTATGGGATTTGGTTTTTTTAGAAAGACCAACTCTCTGTTTGTATAGTGTGGTAGCTAGTAAATCTTTTAGAGCTAAATAGGCAGATATGTTTTCCTATTAACCATACAACAGAAAGTAATTCTGACATTTATAAAATGAGCAAATAGTACATTAAAATATACATTTTATAGAGTAAGAAATGATAGAAAGGTAACTGCAAATTTTCAAAAAACGTGCAGAGTCCATAAAAAGAGAATGTTAACTCCTACTCAGATATCTTCCATTTGAATTATTATACCATACAATTATTCTACATTCAATATTTCACCTTCTCTGATATTTCCTTACTTCTTGCTACTAATTTTAGAATGATAAATTATCTAAACAATTATTGTTTGAGATCTATCATCTTGTAGTTACTATTAAAAAACCTATCCACTTTTATAAGGAATCAGATGTTCATAGATTAAAAAAAAAAGTGATATGCAAAGGTGTATACATACTTCTACCAAGAATAGAAAAAAAAACAATCAAATCTGAACTGAGAAGGTCAAAGAAGTGACTTGCCTCTGTTGTGATAACAACCTTACGATCTTAGTGTCTTAACCTGAAAAGAAGGTTTCTGTGACACGCAGTATGCATCCTGCCTAAGTTGGATCATCATTCTGTAATCCAGACTGGAGAAGTCTCCACCCTCTCATAGCTGTCTCATCTAAAATGCTAGGCTCCAGCCTCACCACAGCAGGAGAGGAGTCCACATTACCTCAACTTATGGGGCAGAGCTAATCAAACCCTTCTTCTCCTCTCACCTTTCCAACATTTTCCACTGTAAGCTGGCTGAAAGATTTAATAATGTTTTTTTTTTTATTTCTACCACAGGTTTCACAAAAGAGGAAGTTGATGTTGGGAATCAAAGACTGAGTCACATTTTGACAAATGGGATTGTGAATAAACACTAGAGATAAAGGAGAGAATGAAAACACAAAGGCGGGAAACTTCCTGGCAAACAATGGAGAGACGTTCACCACTTCCTCTGTGGCTGAGCCTGTTATTTTTTAATGGCTGTTTTTTTAAAACATTTTTTCTACAGTAATAGATACTTTAGTGGAGAGTAGGTTAACCTATCCATAGACTTCTTCATATAGTAGGTTTTCATCTATGAAATATGAAAAAGTGCTTTGTACTATGCGTGGGTTATGCTTCTAAAGGGAGAAAATATGTTCTCTTTTCTCTTTTATTTTCCCCACCACATTTGCTTACACATAATCCAGAGAGTCACTTTTGTTTCAGAACAGACTCTAGCGTTGGCAGAACAAGATGGGAAAAGCTAGGATCCTCAACACCGTGAGCTGATGCATTATTCCTACCTAGTTATGGAGAGAGAAGTAAACTTTTGTCTCACTGGAACTATACTCTTTTGGGGTCACTTTTCACAGCAAGCAAGCATATATCCTAAAATAATCTCTTCTAAGTAATAACCACTCCATCACTTTTTGTGATATACTTTGTAGCTCTATGGCTTTTTGCAAGGGTATGACATCATAATTTAAAGTCACAGTTCAAAAAATTAATCGTGTTTTGAGGGTGAATAATTGGACATTTATTACAATATCAGCATTGGAAGCATAAAAGTGAAGCAGAATGCTTTATTTCAGAGACACCACAGAGGCGTGTAAATGCCTATGCTGTAGCAATGGTGTGTATGTAATGCAATGGTACAGGTTAAACAGAATAACCACCATGGCACTGTGAGAGGCCATGCTTGAAAATATACCAACATGTTGGTGAGAGGTGGCAATACTGTATGATACCAAATGGATAAAGCAGAGAATGAATTTAGTGGTTATAAAAAGAAGAAAACTGTCTGATAATTGAAGAAAATGGAAATAGGAAATTATATTTCCTTTTCTGGAAACCCTGCGGTGGATTCTTCAAGATATGAGATACAAATTTTAGTATACATATGAAAATACACTGCAGGGATGGACAAAATTGAATATGCTCCAGATAGTGAAAGACTACAGTGGAAAGTTTAGAAACATTAGGAAATATATCTAGGAGTTCAGCAGATGAAATACAGAGATCCCCAACATTTGACCTCTGAGAACCAATCAACAGCATAAAATTGGAAATTCAACATTATGGAAATAGATTATTTTCTAACCCTATATATAATACTGAATAAATGTCTTTTTGTAGTAGGTAAACTGATTAATTGGATAATGTTAACTTTATAATGTTCCATGAGACCAATTACCCAGAAAATTTTGTGAGACTATTCATCAGCACAAGTGCTATAAATTCTAAAGTAATAGCAAATAAAATTAAAATTTTATAATTATGTTTTTATAAAGACTCATGTGACTCATTCTGCATAATTCACTTAATATGATGTCTAGAATATAAAAAAACAACCAATTTATTTGAAAAGTCTAGATTATGCATCAGATACAGAGCTTGAAGCATCAAGAAAAAGAGAAATAGTATTGGATTATTTTTCAGTGAACAAGGCACAAACTTGGATTGTAACACTATTGCAGTATGCTGGTAAATCCATCTCTTATTTTGATGCATTATTTTCACTAAAATGTGATACGTATGTATTGTGTATTTTTTTCTAATAGGTATTTTAAACCCTAGGGTTTTTTTGAGTTGCAGAAAAAATTGTTTTGTGCCTCTGGTTGTCATTTCGAATGGCAGTGGCAGGGAGCATGAGGCAAAGCAAACTGATCACAAACAAAATAGAGAAATAAAAAAGGGCCCAGGGCCCACTCTGCCCTTGCAAAGTGTGTCCCCAAATGAGCTAAGGACCTTCCACGTGGCCATCCTCCCAATGCTTTCACAGCAGTGCCACCCTGGGGCCACTTAACCAAACCATAGCAGCCCGCTGGTATAGGGACTTCTAAAACAAAATTAAAATTTTTTCATTACACAGCTCAGCAATTGAGGAAAAGTACATTGGGATGTGGCTGAGGAAAAAAAAAACCCATATTTATAAATATTTTGATTACACATACCCCTAAATACACATTGTATTTCTTGCTTCAACCCACATGAAAACAGAGCTATTGCGCTGAAATTTTCTGCAGTTTGCTTATCACTTTTCTGGAAGGAAGATCATGCATATACCGCCTTGCTCATGTCTCTCATAATTGTACCCTGAGTTATATCATTTATGAGATAGTTGTACTTTTCTTGCAGTCTCTTTCTTCTTTTGAAATTCCTCCAACCCTTAGCACTAATTTTCTTCAAAAAGAAAAGAAACACACACATACACACACCCTCAACCCCCTTGCATTTGTGAGCTAAACAGCAACTTCTTACAGAGCTAATAATATATCTGCATCTAATAAAGCAAAACTACATGTTCTGAAATAAAATTAGAATAATAAAGAACCACTAGATCAGTATTCCACAAACCTTTTCTCTCTGAGGAGTTTATTATAAAGTATATTCTTGGGTGTTAGCCCAAGTGATTCTAATTCATCCTCTCTGGGTAAGGTCTAAAATTTTGCGTAATTAATAAACACCCTGATGATTCTGGTGCAGGTGTTCCAAAGGACGCACTTGAGAAACACTGTGCTGGATTGTAAATTCAGTGAAAGCATGGGTGTCTACCTTTGTGCTCTGAAAGCGATATCTACAATTGAGTATGGTTCTTGACTTCCCCCATCATTGCCATATCAGTAAATAGAAATTGCATTCGACCAGTTGTTCTGACCCAATGTTTTAGAGTCACCCTTGGTTTCTTTCTTTCTTTCCTACTTTATATCCAGTTTCTCAGCAAATCTTGTCCATAGAACTTGCAAAATAAATTCTGAATCTTACGATTTACCGTCTCTGCCATCATCAGTCCAGGGCAAGCTGTCTTGTCATATCTTGAGGCTTTAGGCCTTTAGTCATACTTTTGTTCCCTATAAGGCATTAACACACATTTGGCGACATAAAGTAGCATAAATTTATTCACCTGCAGTTCTAGAAGTCAGAGATCCAAAACTGGCCTCTGGCTAAACTTAGGTGTATATAGGGTAGTTCCTTCTAGAAGCACTGAAGTGAGAATCACTTTCCTTTCTCTTTTGGCATCTACATTCTACCTACAGTTTTTGTCTCCTGGCCTCTTCCTTATATCACACTAATTTCTCATTTCTATTGTCATATTCTGCACCTTTCGTGGTCATGTGTCCACATTCTAGTATTCTAACATAGATGTAAAGAGTGTTAAGATTACATCAGACCACCATGATGGCTCTGGATGCCTCATTATCTCCAAATTCTCAGTACAATCACAGAGACATAGCCCCTTTTGCCATGTAAAATAACATTCACAAATTCCAGAGAATATGACACTGGATGACTTTATTCTTTCTACTATAGTCCATTATAGTCCATTCTCCTTAGAACTGCCAGAATGGGAAAACAAAAAGTCTGGCCACAGTAATTGTGGACTCCAAATCTTCCATTTGGCTCCCATTTTACTCAGAACAAAATGTGAAAGGTCTACTGTATTCTGGAAGCCATGTATGATCACACCCTCTCTAACCTCTCCAGCGATGTCTACTGACATAGTTCCTCATGCACTGTGCGCCAGCCACACTGGCTTCCTTCTTTCTCCTCTAATAATCAAAACACACTTTTACTTCAAAGCTTCAGTGCTTGCTTAACTCTCCGCCTGCAAGTGTTCTACTTCAGGTGTTCCCGTATTGCTTTCTGGTCTTACTCAGTTTATAATTAAATGTCATCTAACTTCAAGTCCTCTCTGAGCACTCCATGGAAATAGCATCTCCTCTTAGTCACCCACAACTTAGCCAGTTTCGTTATTTTTCATAGCACTTTATAGTAATCTGTGTTGCTATAAAGTGCTTGCTTACCATCTTCCCTTTACTTTGATACCAGTATTTTATTCACTGCTCTACTTTTTGCACCTGACAGAAATATACTAAAACATTATTTCCTAAATAATAAATGAATAGATGTCAAATTAATGATTTCTAAAGCAGTATAATCAGATATCTGCCTGAAATCTTTTCATTTTGTTATTTTCTTACTCTTCTATTCAACACCAGTTGTCAGTATAAATTGTCATCTCTTCACCATAAAGCCAGTATCATTTTATAAATTTTAATTATAAATACTAATTATAAGGCAGAACATTATAAGCTTACTTAGATGATTACTTATACTGCTTCTGCAGAAATATATACTCTAAGGTAAAAATAGTGAAATTCTTGCAAATTTTTAAAGTATGATCTCAAGACACTCTTGGCATGAACCTGATTTCAGAAAACACATACCATATGTATTTATAGGTAAATTACCTAGCATGTTTGAATTCATGGGAGGTTGCTCAAATAAACCAACTCTGTTGAAGTAATGACAATAATATTTAGAAGTACAGTAACACTTTACCAGCATTAATTACTCCTCACACTATCATTGCATTATCATCTCTCCTTTACAGATTTGAAACCTAGGGGATAAGAAAGTATCTTGCCTCAGTCACTGAGGAACCTGGTGTTGAAATTAAATCCTGGTGATTTCTGGCTCTTAAAATGTGTATTGAGACCACCAGGGCCACACTCTTCCCTCCAGAGAGAAGATGCAACAACACGGAACTGTACTGAGGCAAAGATGTGAAATGGAACTACTACATAATGGAAATGTCTGGAGAAGAATCTACCACTACTAGCAGAAGCAAACACTATGACATTGCTCTTTTAGAAATCCCATTTACTATCCCCATAAAGGCAGGTTAGGGAAGATGAAAAATAATCTATACGACTTGGAAAATACAACCATCCCATACCTTCACAAAAAGTACACTAAACTTCTTCATTTGATTTGGTGTCTAATAATAGAAAAATATCTTATAACTTACATTCATACCTCTTGAGTAGTCTGCACATCCAGAAGGTGTGAAAAAATCCTGATAAAATTCACTTACATACCTTGAGTATTTGTGTTTACCCAGAAAATTAGGAGTTTAGCATTCTTTCTCATTTGTAGTGTTCAAGAGTTTTAAGGCCTATGGTCTAACTTCAGTTATTAAAATCGTACACAGGCATGTTTCTCCTTTATTAAGCAGTTATTCTTAATACCTTTCCCTCTGAAGACACCCACACTTCTTTAAAAATAAGTTGGGCAAACACTGACTGTGGATGTGTTTTTGTTTTCCTAATGGAATATCAATGGGAGCTGTACACACAGATCAAGTGCTGTACACATATTATTATCTCCAAATAATTAATATTTGTGTATTATTTCCCTTGGGTTGGCTATACATGAATACAGAGGCACTGATAGGACTCATCACAAAATACATGTTAGCTGTTTCCAGGGGTGCCTTTGTAAATACTCCCTGCCAGTGGCTGAAGGAACTGAGGAAGCACCCTGCAGAGTCTCCTCCCAGCCTCCTCAGGGAGTAGCGCTAATTCTATCTTCTCCTATTGGGAAAGCAGCCAAAAGCAGAAGCAGGAAGGACAGCACTGTGGTTCCTAGAGAGAGTAAGGTGCCAGCAGTCAGGAATGCAGGAAAAACATGTGAAATTTGTAAACCAAGGAGAGCAAAAACAGCCTTTATTGCTTCTATTTCTCTATTATAGCCAGTGGCTGGCAGACAGCTTCCAACTTCAGCCTTATGTTTGTACCATGTGTGTGAAACAAAATGAAGGAAGTCACCTGAAGGTGATTTGAGTTCTGGTGACTTGAGTTCTGAGGCAGAGACCACTGCAAGGAGCACCATGACTTCTTTACCCGGTGAAAAGTGTCACATTTCTGCAAGACCTCACCATCCAGCTGGACCACTGCTCATGCTTAACCTTGGAAGTATGGCCAGTAATTTAGTTTTCATTGTTTACAAGAAAATACTCAGCTATTTGTGAAAACAATGATAAGTTATTTAACATAATAGTTTATATACATAGGTCCAATAACAACATGTTGTATAAGATATATTTTTTCTATGAAGTGGAAAAAGCAGATGGTGGAGAGGGAGGGGGAGATACTTAATTCCAAATCAGATTTTCATAAAACAGAGAACACAAAATGTGTCCAATAACCAATCATCTTCCCTAGATAATACTATATTGTTGGAAATAAAATTAATTATCTGTTATATATAAACTCCCTAAACTGGAACATATTTTGAAACAATAGGCCTTTTAATTATGGTATAGAAAGCAATGTGACCTTGAAGAGTTGTTTCTCAACGTTTACCATTAGAAAGGAGAGATTAATATTAAATCTAGTTCGGAAAATACAATTCATCTTTTATTTTAAAGAGAAAAGAACAAATAACAAAATAACAAAAACAAAGACATAAGCAAAACCACAAAAAATATAAAAACAATACAGAATTTCAAAACAAGATGAAAGGAAATCAACAATGGTTATTATAGGAAATCAACAATGGTTGTTGTATTACTTATTGTTATCTTCAAAGTAGTTGCTCAGATTACCAGATATAGACATACAAGATAGATCACACAATTAAACATTAACTGCTCCTTTCAATAAACCAATAGAAATTAGTAGTACAATTATCTTAGCTATCATTTGTGTGTGTAAATATAGATATATATAGATATATATGTAATTTCCTTTTATATTTTCTTTCTTTTCTTCATCTCCCTCTGCCCAGTTGTTCTTTCCTATTAAGCAGTTTCTTTCTCTTTCACAATATCTATTGTATCTTTCAGTTTTGTTTACTCTTTCAGGTTCTTACAATACAGCATTTACATATGAGGGTCTGATTTATTTCACTTATGAGTATGGTCTCTTGTTGCATCCATTTAATTATAAAAAGCCTTAAGTTTATATTTCTTTATAGCTGAGTAACACTCCATTGTATAAGAATACCACAGTTTTCTCACCCACTCCTCAGTTGATGGGTATTTGTGTTGTTTCCAAGATTTTGCTATGACAAATTGTGCTGCAATGAAAATGGGTGCAAATACATCACTGTGGAATGATGTTTTTAATTCTTCTGGGAAAATACCCAGAAGGAAAAGGGCTAGGTTAAATGAGACCTCTAATCCTGACTTTTGGAGGAATCTCCAGACTGATTTCCAAAGTGGTGGCACCAGTCCAGATTGCCACCAACAGTGAAGAAGAGTTCGTTTTTCCCCACAGCCACTCCAACACTAGTTGTTGATTGATTTCTATATGACAGTCATTCTAACTGGGTGAGATGACATCTCAGTGTTGTTTTCATTTTCATCACTCTAATGACAGATGATATTGAACATTTTTTCATGTATTTGATTTCCATTTGTATTTCTTCATCTGAGAAGTGTGTATTTATCTCAGATCTGCATTTTTTGATTGGGTCTTTGAATTTTGGGGATCTGAGATTTTCAACTCTTTACATGTTACAGATATAAGTCCTTTACCTGATGGACAGTTAGCTAAAATGTTTTCCCACTCTGTGGGTTGTCTTTTCACTCTTTTGGTGATTTCTTTTGAAGTACAAAAGCTTTTCAGTAGGATGACATCCCAGTTGTTGACTCTTTGAAGTGTTTCCCGAGCAGTTTAGGTTCGTTCATGAAGACTGTCTGTACTCCAACATCTTGAAGATTCAAACCTACTTTTTCTTCTAGTAGATTTAGTGCTTCTGCTTTAATATTCTATTTATTTATTTATTTGTTTATTTATTTATTGTTGAGACAAGGTCTCATTATGCAGTTAAAACTGTTCTTCAGCCCACTTTGTAGCCCAAGCTGGTCTTGAACTCACAACGATCCTCCTGCCTCAGCCTCCAGAGTGCTGAGATTACAGGCATGTTCCACCACACCCAGCCAGCATTAATATTTAAATCTTTGGTCCATTTTGACTTTAGTTTAGTGCGTGCTGATAGACATGGGTCTAGTTTTATTCTTCAGCATAAAGACAGCCAGTTTTTCCAGCACCATTTATGAAAGAGGCTAGCTTTCTTCCAGTGAGCATGTTTGGCCCCTTTGTCAAAGATAAGGTTGCTGAGCATGTTTATAGTTGTGTCTACATCTTCTAATCATTTCCACTGGTCTTCAGATCTATCTTTTTGCAACTACCACGCTAATTTTATAACAGTAGCTTTGTAGTGTACTTTCAAGTCAGGGATTGTGGTGCCTCCTGACTTGTGTTTATTACCCAGGATTGCCTTTGCTATCAGAGGTCTCTTCTGGCTCTAGATGAATTTTAGGAGTATTCTCTCTACTTCTGTAAGGTATGCTAATCGCATTTTGATCAGGATTGCATTAAATCTGTAAAACAAATTTGGAAGTATGGCCATTTTCACTATGTTCATTCTTCCTATCTTTGAGCAAGGGATATCCTTCCATTTTCTTATACCGCTTTGATCTCCTTTTTCAGAGTACCTTAATTTTCAATATATAAATCATTTACTTCCTTTGTTAGATTGATTCCTAAGTATTTCAACTTTCTGGATGCTATTTTGGAGGATGTGCTTTCCCTAATTTCTTCTCAATAAATGTGATGTTTGTGTGCAAGAATACTATGGATTTTTGAGTATTAACTTTGTATCCAGCCACACAACATAATTTGGTTATTAACTCTAGGAGCCTTTGGTGGGATTTTGGGAGTCTTTTATGTAGAGTCATGTGTGAATAATGATAATTTCACTTCTTCCTTCCCTATCCTTATTCCTTTTATTTCTCTCTCGGGCTGGGGATTTAGCTCAGTGGCAAAAGCGCCTGCCTGGCAAGCGCAAGGTCATGAGTTCGGTTCCCGGTACCGGAGAAAAACCTTTTATTTCTCTCTCTTGCCTACTTTCTCTGACTAATATTTCCAGAAATGTGTTGAAAAGGAGTGGTGAGAGTGGACATGCTTGTCTTGTGTCTGGTTTTAGAGTGAAAGCTTTCAGTTTTTGTCCATTTAGTATGATGCTGGCTGTTGGTTTGTCATAGATGGCTTTTATCAGATTGAGGTAAAGTCCGTCTATTCCAGTTTTCTGTAGGGTTTTTATCATGCATGAGTTGTGGACTTTATCAAAAGTTTTTTCAACATCTGTTGAGATGATCATGCGATTTTTGTCTCTGGCTCTGTTGATCTTATGTATTACATTTATCAGTTCGTATATGCTGAACCATCCCTGCATTCCTGGGATAAATCCCACCTGGTCATGGTGTATAATCTTCTTGATGATTTGTTGAATTCTGTTTGCCAGTATCTTTTGACTATTGAGGATTTTTGCATCTATGTTCATTGGGGAGACTGGCCTGTAGTTCTCTTTTTTGGTTATATCTTTCTCTGGTTTTGTTACCAGGATAATACTTGCTCCAGGAAAGAGTTAGGGAGTATTTCTTCCCTTTCAATTTCATTAAAGGTTTTGAAGACTGTTAGCATTAGATCTTCTCTAAATTTCTTACAGAATTCAGCAGGGAATCCACCAGGACCTGGGCTTTTCTTTGTTGATAAGATTTTAATCATATTTTCAATCTCTTTAACTGATATTGGATTATTCAGAATTTTTATAGCTCCTTGATTCAGCTTTGGTAATTCATGTGTATCTATGAATAAGTCCATTTCTATTGTGTTTTCCATCATATGAGAGCAAAGATTTTCAAAGTATGTATTGATGATCTACTGAATTTCCACAGGATCTCTATTGAATTCACCCTTACCATTCCTCAGTGTATGAATTTGAGTCGTTTCTTTCCTTTTCTGATAAGGTTGACTAAGGGTTTACCCATTTTATTTATTTTTCTCAAAGAATCAACTCTTCAGTTCATTAATTCTTTGTATTATTCCTCTTGGTTTCTACTGCATTCACTTCTGCTCTGATCTTTATAATTTCCTCCCTTGTATGGGCTTTGAGTTTGTCTTGCTCTTCTTTTACTAGAAGCTTGAGTTGTAACATTAGATTGTTTATTTGTGCTCACTCTATTTTCCTGATGTGAGAATTCACTGCTATAAATTTCCCTCTGAGGACTGCTTTCATTGTGTCCCATAGGTTCCAGTATGTTGTATCTGCATTCTCATTTAGCTGTATATACTGTTTAATTTCCTCCTTTATTTCATTTGTGACCCCTCGGTTGTTTAGGAGGGTATTATGTAATTTCTATGTATTTATGGAGTTTTTGTGTTTTGTTTTGCCATTAATTTCTAATTTCTTTAATTTCTAATTTCATTTTACACATTTGATAATTTCAATTCCTTTGCATTTACTTAAGCATGTTCTGTGGGCTAGTATATGGTCTATTTTAGAGAACATTCCATGTGCAGCTGAGAAGAATGTGTATCCTGATGATGTTGTATAGAACAGTCTACAAACATCTGCTCAGTCCATTTGTTCACAGGTTTAGTTCTGTTCTGTTATTCCATGGCTGATTTTTTTGTCTAGTTCATCTATCTCTTTGTGACAATGGGTTATAGAGGTCTCCCATTACAATTGTGTTACTGCTTATTGATTTTTCAAGTCTATTAATAATTGCCTTATAAAGTTGGGTGCTGCTTCATTTGGTGTATATACAGTTATAATTGTTATCTCTTCTTCTTGAAGTTTCCTCCTAATAAGTACGTAGTGACCTTCTTTATCACTTTTGATTATTCTTCATTTGAAGTTGATATTGTCCACACAATGAATAGCTTCTGCAAAGTGAATAGCTACTCCTGCTTTTCTCTGGGTTTCTGTTGCATGGAAGATTGCTTTCCATCCTTTGATTTTCAGTCTATGAATTTCTTTTTGTGTTAAATATGTTTCTTGTACACAGCATAATGTTGGATCTTGTTTCTTGATCCACCATGCCAGTCTGTTTCTTTGATTGATGAACTGAGGCCATAAACTTTGATGGTTATAACTGATAAATATTCACTTATCTTGGTTATAGTGTTTTTCTGCTATTGCTTGCATGCTTTTCCCCCTTGTTTAATCTTTGCCCTTCCTGGTGGTTTCTTTGTGTTGTGGTACTTGGAATTGTGGTCATTTTTATCTCTGTCTAGAATATCTTTTAGTACTCTTTGTAGCATTGGTTTGGTGTTCATAAATGTCTTCAGTTCTTTGTCACACAAGTATCTTATTTCTCTATTAATTTTGAAAAATTTTTGCAAGGTACATCAATCTGGGCTGTTATTTATTTTCTTCCAGGACTCTACATACTTCACTCCCAGCTCTTCTTCCTTTTTTTTTTTTTGGTTTTTCTCTGGTACCGGGAACTGAACTCACGACCTTGCGCTTACCAGGCAGGCGCTTTGCTGCTGAGCTAAATCCCCAGCCCCCTCCCAGCTCTTCTTGACTTGAGGGTCTGTGTTGAGAAGTCTTCTGTGATTCTGATGGGCTTTCCTTTATCGGAAATCTACTGATTTTCTCTAACAGCTTTTATTTTGTTCTTGTGCTAAATTTCTGGAATCTTTATTGTATGTATTGGTGTAGATTTATTTTAATCAAGAATGTTTGGAGTTCTAAATGCTTCATTTATTTTTATGTCAAATTCTTTATCCACACTGGGGAAGTTTTATGTCATTATTTCTGTGCAGAGTTTTATTTATGTCATTTGTGCTGTCTCCAGCTTTTCCTTTGAGTCCAAACAATCTTGTGTTATTCTTCTTTGCTTCACCTTGTAGCTGGTAGATTGACTTTTCATTGTCTCTTGCTAATGTTAAGATATCTTTCTTTTCGATATCACTGTCTGCAATTTTGTCTTCAAGGTCTGAAATTCTGTCCTCTCCTTCTTTCAATCTGTTGCATATGCTTTCAGGGGAGGTTTTAATCTTTTGGGTTTCTATTTGGATCTGTTTCATGGATTCCATGTCTTTCAGATTCCTAGGCATTAGTTGTTTCCACCATTTTTCTAAGATCATCTATTCTTTTTTCTGTGTCTTCTCTAATATCTTTGATTTTTAAGCATCATCGTTTTTTGTACCTGAGAGAATACTTTCTCCATATCCTTTTTTCCTTTTTTTGTACTTTTGCTGCTACCATTTCAGAATGTTCTGGTGTTTAATTTCAAATTTCATCTATCTGCTTGAGTTCTGGGCTTTTCCTGAGTGGGCTGGGGATCTGGGGTTGCCTTTTGCTTCTGCACTGTGTCATTTTCTGGTTTCTCTTTTATGCTTTGTTTTCTATGTTGATACTTGCCAGTTTCTTAAGATATATAGCTTTATCACTTGTATTTAAGTTTCCCAGAGGGTATCTGGCTTCAGGGACATCTTTTAGATGTAGGTGGTTTCTCATAGCTATCCTAAGGCCCTAGCTTCCAAGTTTTTAAAAGATCCAAGATTTCAATTTGGCTCAGCTCCTAGTCCTTCCATACTGGACTGTGGTGGTGATCATGAAGTCACACAGTCACAGTGTCATCATACAGGGGAAAAAAAATATTTATAACATGTATGACATCCTGGCTAGGGTAGTACAGTTAGTAATAACAATAATTTCAAAGGCAGCTTAACTACTGATAGACTATGTTCATCATTAACCTGTTACCTCTGACCACAGGAGTAAACTCTAAAATTTTGTAAGAAATTGAACATATACTGTGTACTTGTATGCACTGATTTTGCCCTTTGGTGATTTTACCTTTCTGTTTGGAACAGAGGCATTAAGGTGGTTAGGGGATAGGCTAAAGTGATGAGTGAGGTCAAATATAGTAGAGTCGGGGCTGGAAATTAAAGGATGATCTCCCAAGTTTTGGGAAACTGTTATATAAGAATTATCTAAACTGGAACATATTTTGAAACAATAGGCCTTTTAATTATGGTACAGAAAACAATATGACCTTGAAGAGCTATTTCTCAATGTTTACCATTAGAAAGGACAGGTTAATATTAAACACAGTTTGGAAAACACAACAATTCTTTAAACAGCTGAAAATTCAATTCACAGTTATGAAAATGCTAAATAGAAGCTCATTTACATACACAAATATATAAATGCCACAATAGAGGTGGCATTTTTCTCCTTAAACATGTTGCTAAAATAATCCATAAAATGAAAGGAAATCAATATGAAAAAGATTCTTTTAAAATTAAAATTTCTCCATTCCATGGTAACAATGTATTATAAAGTTAAGTAGCAATCATACATGTAATTAAAGCAATAATTATATGTATATTTAGATCATCAATATACAGCCCTCATTTGTTTAACAGGAAACATAAAATATTGGGAAAATGAGAACTTTTATGATGTTTTTCTTTATTATTCTGAGCTTTAATCTTATATCTCCAACTGTAGAAGTTTTGTAACTAAATTTCAGTTTAAAATTCCAGGAAAGAAAATATTTAGGAAGCAGAGAATTAATTCAAAGAGGATAAAAATAAGAGCTGTGTCATATTTCTAAAGCAAAGAATGAAGGCATGAAAATTTATCCACAATTTCAGACTTTTACATGAAAAATCCTTAAAGAAACAGCAGAAATTTGAAAAAAAAATGGTATCACAGGAGCTGAAATGTCTTTTCTTCATTTTGACCTTTTCTGGATGATAATCAGACCACCAAAGTCGAATTTACTCCTACTGATCTGAAGCTCTGTCACTTCTGTAATGTGGAAAGGAGCTGCTCTTCCTTGGTTTCCTGGGTTCTGACAGAGAAGGGGTCTCAAGGCCATGAAGCTAGAGAGCTCCTGAGAAGTCTCTCTTCCTGGAAAGGATGGCTCTAAGCACCTTCACAATGCTGACAGCTTGGCTGGTGGACTGAGAAACCATGAACTCCAGGATAAAACTGTCCTAAACGACCTCCTAAGTTCTAAGAAACAGCCAGTATAAACTCTAAAGACTGAAACCAGAATTCAAATCAGAGATCCTTGAAGATAAATATTGAGTTACCTCATCTGTCAATAACTCAGGGTTTTTTTTCTTTCTTTGTAAAAATTTGGAGAATACTAGGATGTATTTTCTATATGTTACTATTCCATTACAGTGGTACCTATCATGTAAAGAATTAAGTTTGTGAACTGAGGTACCACTATATTTCCTTATTTAGTGGAATAACAGTATGGTGTGATCTTATATACTTCCCAGTTTTGCATACACTGTATAGTATAACAAATAACTGTAGACAAGGTAGGAACCTTAGACTCATTATAACACAAGTTGATCACAACACACCTTAGGAAGCTGATGCTTAGAGATGAGAGGTGACTTGCCCCAGAACCCTGTTGTAAAAATGAGAACATTTCAAGGCTAAAATTTAACACCACCCTCAACAACCATTAAGTGATTTGAGAGGTTGCTGTTGCAGTGGATTATGAATTAACTCTTCTTGCTCACTCTGTTTTCATCAGTGGAAGTAATCTTCATCTGTGCTAACTGAGGGGTATATGAAACTATGCAACACTAACAGAAGGTTCTCATAATCTATTTGTGCTTGTGTTTAAGTCAGATGATAGGGTCAAGAACACACACAAGGTGCCCACTGGCATATGAGGTATTTTCATATCATTAAACACACCTATAAAGTTATTATTTAAAAGTAGAATTAATATTCCCACAGGTACAGGAAAGCCTGAATTAGTAATAGACTGCTCAGGGTTTGGATAACACTTTCAGTGACTGCCACCATGTGAACATTAAAACCATTACTGTTTATCTTGTTAAAAAATGAAGCCCAGTTCTTTGGAGACCTTGCATGCTGTAAAATGAATGATGGCTATCTGCTTAACAATTAAAGATGTTTGAGTAGTATAAATTAAATACAAAAATAAAACAGGACTGAGGAGAGTGGACTCAAGCGACCAGCATCCCAAAACTATCAGATAAGACAGAACATTTGCAAGTTTTCCTTTCATTTGTTCTTCTGCTCCATTCTGCACTATTGTCACACATTAAGGAGAGATATTATGGCATACTCTAACTTGATGAAAATTAAATATGTAAGTAACACTTTGCTTCAAAAGTAAAAAGGACACAGAACAGAAACAAGTTCTATTTGTATCTAATAATTTATTTTATTTTATTTTTTAATTTTTATTTTAAAGAGCATAGTACAGATAAAAGAACAATAGCAAAATACAAGCAAAACAGAGCAAGGACATTAAAAGTGATATGGGATTTCAAACCAAATGATAGGGATTAACAGTGGTTGTTATATCACATATTGTTATCTTCAACGAAGTTGCTCAGATTAGCAGATGTAAGAATAGAAGATTAATCATAATAATTTTTATTAGTAAATTAGAATCGGTAAGAACAGATGGACTTTTGTGATACAAGATATAGAGACAAAACACATAAAAATGTCTACCAAAGCACTGCAAATAACTCAAAATATTCAACTTCAAATCTTTTATCCTTTCTTCCTTTCTTTCATTTCTTCTTCTTGATCTTCTTTATCTTTCTTCTTCTGTGCCTTTTTCAAATATTTGCTACACTGGTATTCATGAAATCTACCAAATAATGTCGAGTAGTGTGTGGTACCATCAATAAGACATGGTCAGCTGGAAGTAGCAACCATGTAGATAAGGTATGAACAAAGATGAATAGAACCACAGAGGACACAGGGACCCCATCTGAGACTGAAGAAGGCTAACGGGGGCTTCAAATGCCAACATGAGTTGAATACTGAAAGGTAACAGAATGGACATATCCCAAGTAAAAGGAATTCTTCTTATAAACCTTCTCAAAAGGTCAGAGTTAATCTCCACCTCCATGTGCTACATCAGTATTTGCGTGGCTCTAGGACTTGGAATGCTATCCTTCCACAACTGCTCTGCAACCAATGTGCTGAGAGTTGCGTCAAGCCTTGCTCATTCAAGAGAGAATATACCTTGCAGATCCTTTTTCTCATAGTAGCAGTAGGACCTATTGGCTTCCTAATTTGCTCTTCTCAGGAAATGAGGCTTGGGAAGACAGACAAAAAAGGAGAATTGATTATTGTCTGTAGCTAAGTGTGAATCAATCTATGGACCACTACTATGGATTTAGCAGAAACTTGGGAGGAAAGTAAGCAAACATCCAAGAGAGTTGCTAATTTTCTCAAATTTAGCACTCCAGTAGTGGTTGCCTTTAGTTTGTTAGAAAATATAAAAGAAGGAAGAAACTTTCAATTGTCAAAATTTAAGAGTTCTCTGGCCATAGTTGACAACACACTATGTGAATCTAAAATTGGTTTCACTCAGTCCTAACTTATAGAAGATTCTAAAGACTTTGTGAGCCAAATTGTCTACTCTCCTAATTCTATGATGCTTTCAATAAATGTAAAATAAGAGTGGTAGTGAGGAAATTTTAGATAGCCTTATAAGTTATGTGTTATAGTAGAATAGCCACACTCACAGCTAGGATCTGTAATAGTATCTGGAACATAGTAAGTGCTAAATAAATATTTATAAATGAACAAATGAATGTGATCAAAAGGGATATAGAAATTTCCTAGTGCCATCTTGTTTCCTTGGACATTAGTTTAACATCAGAACCATGGAAGTAAATGGAAAAGAGTTGGAACTAGTAAGTTTTCTGTCTGAAAAATAAAGCGTCTTGCACTCTGCTTGGACAAGAATCATAGCACAGAGGCACTCAAAGGATGAATAAATTATAGAGAACAGGAAATGGAAAATTTGAAGGGAAGTGTTTGTATTGATGAGAAGATAGAAAAGCAAAAAGAGAACACATGAAGGATTTTTTTTAAAAAATATGTTAAATCTTTATGATAGTATCTTTTTTATTTTGTATATATATACAAAGGAATCTAAGGATCACTTTTTTAAAAAGATCTCAATCTAATCTCTTAGACTTTAATAATTTTAAAAACTACTTGTAAAGTGTTGTCTTCATAGCCACAAATGATAGATAGAGAGAAAGATAGATAATGGATTAGATAGATAGATAGATAGATAGATAGATAGATAGATAGGCAAAATTTTCAGGATACTGATATACCCGGCATTGTAAACAACTTCTGGCAGTGATTATACAGATTTGTGATATTGTGATATTAGAAAAATGGCAGTCTTCTTGAAAGTTATTAGATACCTTCAGAGAGAGGATGAGTTGGTGTAGATGTCTTAGGATATAAGAAGGTTTTGTTGCCCCAGTATTTTTTCTCAGCGATGAAAAATAGAGCTTAGCCTCTTTCAAGGGAATCTTTGCAAAGAAAAAACAAATCAAAGCAGAACAAAACAAGTCAGACTCCTAGCAGATGTCTACTTTTATTTGCTTAGAATTCAGATTCTTGTATTTAAACAGCAAAGAACTTTTGACTCTCCTTTGATCACCAGTCGCTACCATGAGGTCCATAAATAAAATTAAAACTCTTAGAAATTAAAGAAAAACACTTGGAAAGTTTACTGTTTGGTAACACTTTTGGGGTGGGAACATGGAGTTAAGGGGACTACCTAGGATCAGTATGGAATATCCCTTTGGAGATGCTAAGCCGTCTCTGAAGATGAACCAGCAAGAAGAAAGGGGCATTGCTCCCTGCCGAGTAACTCTCTTTGTGTGAGATCTTATATTAATCAAATAATCATAACAGCACAATGCAATGAATTATCACAGTAAAATTGTAAAAATGTTCTTAAATGGTAAACATTTTTAGGTATTATTAAGGCTAAGCAAGCCCTGTCAGTTAAGATGGAGGATAAAATTTGTACAGTGATGGAAACCTTCTGATGTGCTAAAGCTATTTGCTTATAGGAAGCTGACTTTCTTGGAAAACAAATTTCTTTAAAGCCAGAAGAGTCCAAGAAAGCTGAGTTGATTCATCCAGACTGATAACTCTAGGTAGCATCTTTTGGTTACCTTTTTGGGTTTTGTACCTGAGCAAGTAGAGACATAAACAATTAGTGCTTTAAGATTGAAGTGTTTTGAAGTATCTCTCTGTATCTGTCTGTAGGCCTGTCTCTGTTTCTGTCTGTCTTTCCATCTTGCTTCTCCTTCACATACACACACAGGACAATGCAACAGTAACAACAAAATTAAAAGGGAACTAGAATTCTTGCTCTTCAATTAGAATGTATGAACTTTGGAGGTTAAATAATATGTAGAAATCATGTCTTTTCCGTTTATTGGTTCTGCGATAATTTTTTTCTGGTCCTCACTTTCCTCACTTGTCTAAGTAGAGCTAAAGACATTTTTATAGTATTTGTAAAAATTAGAAGCAAAACATGTCAAAAGGTACCCACGATGCCAATAATTATTATGACTTTACCAGAGACTTTGTCTGATTTAAGCAATAAAATGTATCAATCTCTTTAAAAATATTTTTCAGGGAAATATCATAGATTCAGCAGAGTTAATGGATGATTTTTCCTGTGTTCCTATACTGGTATAAATTAAAAAGCTAAAAGCTAAGGTGTAACAAATAAGCAGTTACCTGGACATAAAGAATTATGTGAAAACTCTTCATTTATTAGATTCCAAAGTTCACTTATGTTGTTTTAAATTCATACTAATGTACTGCTCTATTAATCACTTCAGCTTTTAAACACTTTGTAGAAAAGAATTTTACAGAAGATTTGCATTTCACCCTTTAGATCCTTTTGTTAATTTTAATTCATTTCAGAAAATGTCTAAAGTCTTTAATGAAGTATTATCTTCATTTATTATTTGCACTATAATTTGGTGAACTTCACCAGCTTAAAGTACAGCGATGACATAATCAATTATAAGTGTTTTAGAAATGTTTTTGTCTTAATTTTTTTAAAATCTCCAAAGTAATAATAGCACTTTTCATCAGCAAAGTACCTTATAAAGGTGAACTAATAAGAAAGGAGTGTTCTCTGGTGGTTCAACAAGAAACTGACAGTTCAGAGAGCTGAGTTCTATTTCTGTCTCCTCTACTGACTTCAGTGTTTTTAGATAAGTCACTTAGCATGGACTGTGCTCCTCATATATCATTGTTTTTAGCCTTAAAAGTCGTCACAGAGGTACTTTCTGGCTATTTCTGCTGTGTGAAAGATAGTTTTCCTCTCCTTCTATCACACTATTTCTTATATGTCCATACTGTTTTCTCCCAGTTTAGGTATCTTTCAGTATTTAAACTGGAAGGAGGTATAATGATGAATGTTAGTCTAAAATAAAAGGTCCAGCCTGGAAACAGAAGAACATAAATACAATTCTAGTTCTCTGTCTCTGTCTATCTCTCTGTCTCTGTCTCTCTATCTCTCTTTTTCTTCCTCTGTCTTAAACTTTCTATGTCTCTTTCTCTCTCTCTCTCTTTTGAGACTGGTGACTGAACCCAGGGCTTTCATACTAAGCCATTTCCCTGGTCTTTTTTCTTTTTTTTTTTTAATTCTGAGATGGCTTTTTTGTTTTTTGTTTTTTTTTTTTGTCTTTTTGAGACAGGGTCTCACTATGCAGTTCAGGCTGGCCTTGAGTTCACTTCACTTTGTAGCCCAGGCTGGTCTCAAACTCACAACGATCCTCCTGTCTCAGCCTCCTGAGTGTTGGGATAACAGGAGTGGGCCACCACACCCGGCGAGACGGGTTTTTCTTAAGTCTCTAAATTGATCGGGCTGAGCTCAAACTTGATGGTCCTCCTGCCCTTCTAGTGCAGTGATCACTGGAAGATGTCACCACGTTAAACTCTGATCTCTCTCTCTCTCTCTCTCTCTCTCTCTCTCTCTCTCTCTCTCTCTCTCTTTTGTTTGGTACTGGGAGTTGAACTCAGGACCTTGCACTTGTCAGGTGGGTGCTGTGTGCTGAGCTAAATCCCAAGCCCCTGGTCTTCTCTTGTATTAGCTACACGGCCTTGAGTAAGCTATTTTACTATTCATTTTCTTATATGCAGAGTTAGTAATAATTGATTTCTCAGGATTGCTCTGAAGAGTAAGGTAAATTATATTTGATATGTATTACATCCCCTATTTGGGCTTCTGATTATTTTCCTTATTTGACCTTTGCTAAAAGCCCTTAATAAGTTTCCTATCTTGATGATATAAAATACAAAATCTTCACAATGAACAATAGGTGCTGACCATTCTACATTTGCCCCCATTTTCCCTTGGAAACCCAGAGAGAGAGAGAGAGAGAGAGAGAGAGAGAGAGAGAGAGAAAGGTTCTCCTTATTTTTATGATTGAATTTCTTGCTAATCTCTTTATCTCACCAGCTTGCTCGTTGTTTGTTTGCCATACTGACCTCCTTGAATTCTCTAAACAGAGAATTATCCTCCCCTCAGGGCCTTGGAAACTACTTTTCTTTTTTCTTCAAAATTATTCCCCAAGAAAGTGTACTCTCTAATGTCCTTCTGATTTTGGCTTAAAAGTTAAAGTATGAGTGAGTTCTGCATAAAATTGGTGTCCGTCCCTCACATCATCCTTCCAGCACTACCTGTCTCTTTTCTCAGTGTTGTATTACTTGCTTCATATATCACAGTACCTCAAAGCTCAGTGGCTGGATAAGACAACTATTTTTTTAGCACTCTCTGTAGCTCAGAATTCCCAACATGGCTCAGCTGGGTGTCAAGGGCTGTCTTTCAAGAAGTTGCAGTCAAGGTGTAGCCAGAGTTGTGATCTTCTGGTCTTATCTGCAGGGTAACCTGGGAGAATTTACTTCCAAATTTGTGTACTGCTGGCAGGATTCTGCTTGTGTGGGCTGATGGGTGAGGGCTTCCATTCTATGCTGAGTGTTGCTCAGAGGCCTCCTATGCTTGCTCAGCACACACTTGTTCTCATAAAAGAACTCACAACACAGCAGCTGGTTTGCCTGGAGAAAGTAAGCAAAAGAATCATAGTGTTTGAGACAAAATTCATAGATTGTCTGTAACCTCTCCCCGAGCTAGTACTTTTACTCTATTCTCTCATTTAAAAGTAAAACACTAAGTCCAACCCCCATTTAAGGGAAGGATGTTACATAAGCAGGGGAATACTATGAAATCAGGATCATCTTAGAACCTATCTCTTCCAGTTCATGCTTGTAGGGAATTTTTTTTCTATTTCATTCACTGTTACATCACAAGAGTTTAGAAAAATTTCTGGCACACAATATGGTTTCCAAGCATATTTTTGAATGCATGAATGTAATCCAGGATCTGCACTCAGTGCTTAATAAATATTGGCCACTATTATAAACTCTTGAATATACTTTTTTTGTCATTTGTAATTTCTTACACTTTATATATTGGATTTGACTTCTGATGATGCTACTAAATTAGACAATAAGAAGTCCATAGATTGCTCCCTCTAACCATTCATGTTTTAAAGAAAATAAATCTCTGGGTAAGAAATCTGCAAATAAGAGAAAGACCAGAATGACTACATGAAAAGCTGTGTGAGACCAACTGGATAAACAATTGCATGCTGATAATAGTCATCAAATTAGACTCTGTAACATAAGACTTCATTGAAAAATAAGGGTAATGTGGGAAAATGCATAGTTCATAATTAAGGTTTCATTTATGGTTTCCATGAATAATTTCCATGTAAAATTACTGATTTTGCTTTGCTATCCAGTCCTGTTGATCTTATTGTTTTGTGGAAAAGCCTGGGCTGCGGCTGAGGAATGAACATCCATTCCTAAAGGCTCTTCGTCAAAGGAAGGTCTTGCCTTCACATGGGCACGAGTCAATGGGTATTTCGTGCCTTTTAATAACAGTGCAAGGGAAAATCATGGCAATTAGAAATTAGCAGCAGAAGAACATTCATGGCAGAAAGAACATCTCGTTCCTGTTTGAAGATAGGTGAGATTCAGCTGAAGAAAAGTGCAGTTTGATGAGCTCAACAACATCTGTTTTGCTTGTTTTTACCAGTTCTTGTGAGTTAATGAATAAATGACAGTTGCTTAGAAAGAAGAGTAACGCCAGTGCAGTTCCACTAGGTATGGGCTGCTGTGCAGGATGGCTCCTGTACAATGACCACAGCCTAGGTGCTTCTCACGGGTGGCAGAAGAGGTGAGGAGAGAAGCCCCTGCATATCAAACAACCATCCAGTGCGAGACACCTTGTGCATGATTTCAGACAGCGGAGCCTGGGGCAGAGCTGAGAAGTCAAAGGTAAGGGTACATGATGTTTGTGCTGAAGTAAAGGAACAATCACCTTTGCTCTTTCACTTGGCTTTCTCTTTGTTCTGTAAAGCTGTTACTTTGGTTAATAATTGGTTATTTATCTCATTCAAGGAAATGAGGGATCTGTATATTGAGGAACTGACATATCTGCTTTTTGGTTATTCTGGAACTAAAATTGCTTAAAAGCCTTGTCCTCAACAGATCAGATTGAAGTTTGTGTTCTGTTTTATTTGGCCTCTTGGTGCTGTTGGTCCCAAGATATGAACAGTAGAATTTGGGAGCAATGTAAAGAGTGAAGTAATTGGGAGTCGTGGTTTCACACTTGCTGTTTTAGACCACTAACCATGGGAATCCACTGCCCATGCACTGTACTTCCGCTCTGGCACTAATTGGGCCCCTGTGAAACCCTGTACTTGGAAGGGGCAGGAACCCTTACTCTGTCAGAGATAGAGAGAGTTGAGGAGAATGAAGCCTTTCCCACCTCTGTTACGAAGTCCAGACTACATGGGAGTCAGGGAGTGTTTCTCTCATAGGCCTGCCTTTGGGGAGTGAAAAACCTTCAAGAGATTAAGTGACTTTTCTTAGAACTATACAGCTTATTAACACCAGAATTGTAATTTTAAACAAGCAATCAGGAAGTGCTGCAGGGAAAAAAATATTTAAATGAATCACATCAAGAATAAAAATAAACTACTCTTTATCAGCCAAGAGATTTAAAAAGATGACATTTTTTGATATTACCCACAAGTTAAACTGATGAGTGTATGAAGAAAATAGTTTCTCAGCGAACAATCGAAATATTAGATCATTTTAATTATATTAAAATTACTCCTGTGAAAGCTGCAATAGCATTTGTGTAACAGCAGAGGACTTGAAAGTGGAAAAGCATGGCAGTGGAAGGCTTTAATTAGATCTGAAAAACAAGAACAGGGATATACTATTCCTTTTAGAATACATCCTTGCTTCAGTTAATTTAGAATGAGAAGATTTGCAAAAGAATGAGACAAATATGGTTAGGCTAGAGGTAGCAAAAAAGTGTAAAAACAGTCAGCAAAAATATGCTAAATAGAAGCTGTTATTTACATTAGCACTTAACAGAGTAAACAAGAAAAAAGATTGTTTTACTAATAAAGACAAAGGTAACAATGCAGTTGTAACAATTCAGGTTTTTTAAACTATATTTCAATCATTTAGGAGGCATTATGAAAACTGCTGTACACCAAATATAAACAACTGTGAAAGCAAAGATGTAGTGCTGTCTCTTGGGTAGAGTGTTGAACTAGAAATGCCTGGCCTTGAAATTTCTATTCAGCCGGGCTTCCAACTTGTTCTGAGTATCCAGGAAAGGCACTTCCTTGCTGTGTCACTGTTTCCATACCTATAAAACAGCCCTTGAACACCTAACTACAAATAACCCCTAGAGAGACCAGCTAATTGTGGTGGATCAACTAATGGTCAACTTGTAACACAGAACTGAACTGAATGTGTGGTTCCGGGTGTGGAAAGCGCACCTGAGGATTGTTGCCAACAGCATAAAAGCAGAAGTGGCGGGGAAGATGGTGTGCTGCTAATTCTCCTAGAGAAGCTTATCAACTGATCATGTTGGATTTCCTGATAGAGACTTAGCCATTCTCATCTTCAGAGGAGCTTGAATCCTCACTGTCCTCAAGGATGGCTGTGGTTCTCTTCCTGGGAGCTCTGGTCCTTACCCTGAGCTTTGCTTCCTGGCTCCAGTGCAGATCCCTCAGCCTGCTGGCATAGATCCTTCATCCCCCTGGTGCAGACTGTCTAGCTTCCACCACTGGCCTTTGGCCCTTCCCAGTGCAGATCCTTGACAAAGACTTGCATGAGACATTGCCGTGGGATCCAGGTCCTCAGCTGGATTTTTTGAGTCTCTAGTGCATCACATATCATGTGTTCTTCTATATTTGACTTTTTGGGTGAATATTATAAAACAATCCTATAAATTATGTGTCCTGTATTAAATCTATTCCCGTGTAAACCCTGACTACAACAGTAATGTGTTGGTTCACTTTCAGGTATTAGAGAATTATCTAAATGCTTTGCACTGATTTATTTAGATTTTCTCTCACACTAAGCGAATGCAAAGCTAGCTGCTTTTTTGGAATGAGGAATATGCAGAGCACCTCCCTCCTGTCCACTCACTTATCCTTAACCCGCCAATCTGTCTGCTTCTAAAAGATGCTTCACAGAATTCCACAGCGCTCTTGATCAGGTTAAAAACATTCACTTCATGTCACTACCATTTGAGATGATTTAAATAAGTCTGTCTCTCTAATTTTCATTCAGCTTTTCACTGTCATTTTATTAGAATGATAATTTTAAAACACATTAAATCATAAAAGGTGTTGCTGAGATCCAGCTTCAGTAATCATCACTTTGTTTTCTTCACAATCAATAGTAAATACAAGGCCCAATTACTGATTTTTGAAGCTGTTCTGCGATTTGCTGGGTAAGATCAAACGACAAGCATCCTCAGCATCCACAGTTCTTGTTCCCCGTGTGAACCCAGGACTGTGTGGCTTCAAGGCAAGTGCTTTACATCCACAGCCCTTCTTATTTTTTATTCTGAGACAGGGTCTCAACATGTTGCCGAAGCTGGTTTTGGCAACAAGTTGGCCGAGCTGGCTGTGCTCTTTGTGCCTCAGCTCCTGAGTAGCTGGGATGACATGTGTGAAGTACCATGTCCAACATCCCATTCCTACTTTTAAAGAACTCAACTCAAAGGAAGCTTGAGTGACATCAAAAAGCTTCCACAGTCATAATTAACAGACCTAAATATCTGATTAATGGTTTTCCATACCAACGATTAAAAGCCCTGTTTCCTTCATTGGTTGCCTGTATAATTTGGAAAACATCCTCATAAAATGTGAAATAATTTCCAAGAGATGAGACTTAGCAAAGATAACATTTATCATCATCACTGGCATCAATGTGACCTCTGGTTATTGTAGTAGAGTTATAACTTTTCTATTAATGGATAAGAGAAAGAAAATGAGAGAGAAATAAATACAGCATCCTCAGCCCATAGCTACTCCTTCTGGAAGTACTCTGTGCCTCTCTGAATTAAAGCTAAGTTTTGTATTTGTGTGAGAAGATATATGACTCTTGATAATTAGAGAAGTCAAAAAGCAAAACTAGCTGTACCTGAAAGCAATAACATATTATGAACATAGACTGAATCTATATACATTTGAAGATAAAATACGTGATGCTCTAAGAGACCCTAGTTACTTTCTCATTACTAGACCCAATGTCCAACACTCTGAACTTCAAAAAGGGAAAGGTGTTTGCTTGCTTCTTTGCTTGTTTGTTTGGTTGGTTGGTTTCCCTCACAATTTGCAGTGGTTTCAGTTCACAGCTTGCTGGTTCCAAGACAGTACAGCATGGCAAAGGAGAAGCAGCTCCTGGCACGGCAGTGAGAAGCACTGATCAAGGGAGATCAAGGGAGGAGGAGGGAAGAGATAAACTCTCCCAGGCCACACCCTTAGTGACTCCTACCAGATCCCACCTGCTAACAGCAAGTCAGCTATAAACTTACCAGTGGAGCACACCCCTGATGAATAGCATGGCCCTGTGATTCAATCACCGCCCAAAAGCCTCACTTAAAAGAGCATGAGGCTTTAGGGGGACATCTAGATATAACTCATGAGATAAGATTTTATTCCATGTTCAAATTTTTAGTATGTTATTGTTTAACAGTCTCTCTATACCTTCACCTGCCTCTCCACTAACTCACATCCCCACAAAGGCACCTTCTCCTCCTCCTACCACCACCATACTTGACTTTTAACACTGCCACTTTCCAGCTTATGTATCAAAACTCTCATTGGCATCTGGATTTTCTCCACCTACAATGATTTTGTCTTAACTTTGCCCACAGTGTGAGCAGGATAAGTTATAGATATGTAATTATACTAAAGCATGAACAATGTTTAAGTTTGTTAAAAAGAATTAATGCATAGCCTATTAGATAAGAAGCTATGAGATGAAAAGCAGTTGAGTAGGTGTTGACCTTCTTACATTTCTTCACTTAAACCCCAGAAAATTCAGATCATCAAAAGAGAAATCAGGGCTGGGGATTTAGCTCAGCGGCAAAGTGCCTGCCTGGCAAGCACAAGGTCGTGAGTTCGGTTCCCGGTACCAGAGAAAAACAAAAACAAAAAACAAAAACAAAAAAAAAAAAAAACAAAAAACAGAAATCAGTCTAGCTGTCAATGTCCCATTGTTACTGATGTCCTGGCCAAATCTGCTTTGTGTAACATGTACTTAACTTAATGATGACTAAGGGAATGATATTGCATTAACAATATATCTTATTTTATTAAGAATATTTTGAGCTAAAGTCTTTAAAATGGCTAACATATAAAAATAAGAGTTATTTTGATTATGTAGATGACATCTTATGTGAAAAGCATCAAAACAAAACTTCTAAACTTTAAATTGAAATATGCTCTCTTTTTTTTGTCTTCTTGCGACAGGGTCTTGCTATGCAATTCAGGCTGGTCTTGAGCTCACTTTGTAGCCCAGGCTGGTCTCAAACTTGCAACAATCCTCCTGCCTCAGCCTCCCGAGGGCTGGGATTACAGGTGTGTGCCACCATGCCTGGCTAAATATGCTCTTTTCTTTAATGGCAATGAAAATACACACATTATTAAAGTAATTTTAATATGCACAGACTCACTCTGTTTTCTGCAACAGAAGTTTATAGACAGATTACTGGTTATTTTGTGAATAATTCAGTTGCAGATAGAAATTATTAGATTAGGATTCAATGACACATTTAATATTGTGAATGTACTAACATATTTAAAGTTAAAAGGCAAAATGATGGAACGATCTGTTTTCAACAGTGCATGGCATTCTGCATTTAACAGAGACTACACTGCATAAAAGTTTGACCAACCTTGAGCTTCCATCATTTCTAGTAGTTTCTGAATTGCAGCTTTTTAAACTATTGACATTAAAAGGAAATTCATGATGGAGGTCAAAGAAAAAACAGCTCTAAAAGAGTACGCTTATGTCTTAAAAGGAAATATCAGCACAAGAATTTACTGATCTTCATTATTATCTACTACAAAGTCATTCTGAATGTGAATACTTTGAGTAAAATGCATTGACACTATGCCAGATATCATTGTAATCAGTCACCAGAACTGAGGTTGGTCAATCTGACCAAAAATCTTGCTATGACAGTATCTTGAAAAGATTACAAGAATATTTCCTCTTCTTCCACTTCAAGCAAAAATTTCTCTTGCTGCGATTTTTTCCTCTCATTCTACACCAGTGCTAACACTTTTTCACATCATACTCTCTGGACCTTCGCATCTATTAGCTATAGTCTTTTTACTCCAACATGGCTTTATAAGCTGGATGCTTCTAGGAAGTGTGCTCTATCTTATTCACATGGGAAAGAGATTATCTGCTGATTAGACATATTACTGAAGAACAGCATTTTGGAAATGGTGTTCTAATCTCGGTTTCAGTCAACTCACATAAGAGATGAGAAATATACTCATTTGTACTAGTCACCTTGGAAAAGAATTTTTAGAGGGCAGAAGTACTTTTACCCTTGCACTGCTCAATGCAGCACCTAGCACTTCTTGGATGCTTAATAAATATTGAACAACCCAGCAATCAAGCCCTCCAGGAAACGGCTGTAGTTGTTAGTCGACACATATGCAGACAGTACGCAGTAGGAATTGCCAATCAAACAGCCACATGTGAACACACAGAAAATAGCAAAGCCAATAATGGCAGGATCACCTTCAAACAAAAGGACAATCTATATGTATATATTGTGCTGGGTATGAATTTAAAAGTATTCATGGTTTCTTTTGCATTCTACTGTGTATTTACATAACTCACAGCCTGGGAAATTAGTCAAATGCATGCTCTTCATTGAATATATTTGACAAAAGTTAAACAGTCTCAAATTATTTTAAATAAATAATGCATTTACCTGAACTAAATCCACAACTGTTCCAGGGTGCAGGGTATCTGACCTCTCCTATCTATCTCATGTGACATTTCTTCCAAGTCTGCAAAATTAAAATTACTCAAAAACCCCACAAGCCTGACAGTCCATTGTGAAGTATGCCTCATTACTTATATGAGTAATTACAAATTAAACACCTAAGCTTTCTTTTAGTATAAGATACTCACTTTGGATTTTAAACTTTTGCAGTCAAGAATTCTCATTGGGATTTCAAAAAATGAAGATGCCATTTAGCAAAGAGTGTCATTGCCCTTTTTGTAACATTATTACTCTGGTAGCCAGGGAGAATTAATGAATCTTCAAATATCTCGAATTTTCATGCAAAGATTGAGCTTTTCCTAAGGGATCTGACCCAGTTTTTAAAAATAAAACTTAAACCCAAGTAAAAAGCAAGATAAATGAAGGTATGACTGCTGAGGTGTTGGGAAAACCTTGGCATGCTTATCGTTTTTCCTTCTCACCTACATTTTCTTGTGATCCTTGTTCTTGTGTCAACGCTTTAGTGAATACTGCTTAAGCTGCTTAAAATTATACATTCAATGTCAACTGTATGCTCTAAGGAATATTTAATGTGAGACATCATTCACTTTTGCATAGAAATTAGCTCTGCAGTGTGAAAACTGGCTTCAGGTGAATTCTACTTTAAAAAAAAAAAAATGCAAGTGAGAACAGGAAGAACCTCAGAGCAAACACCGGAGTCATAAAAGAGTTGCCATCAGCAGCTAGAGGGCCCACTACATTGTCTTATATATGGATCAGTGGAGTCTATTTACAGTACCAAAAATACAAGCAAATTTAGGAAAAGAAGAGACCTGAAATAGCTAAAGCATGCATAGAATGGTTTCTTCCATTAAATCTCAGGAACAGGAACATTATGAACTCGTTTCGCCCTTTGACATTTAGGAAGGCACTGAGAACTCACTCGGCATAGTGAAGAGCATGTCTTGTTTTAGCTTTTTAAAATGCATCTCAATACACTTTCTCCCTCTTGACCAGCAGGTAATGAGTTACCTCACCCAAACACAGCACTTGGCTGATTTGGATCATTTATTCGGTATTTACAGAATACTTGTGATGTGTCAGGCATAGTAACAGCTGCAAAGTGTAAATGAAGAAGACATGCCTCTCCTGCTCCAGGGAAACGTACACTCCAGAGGATGTAGACCTATAAAAGTCATTAGAATGTAATGTGGAAAAAGATAAAACAAAGGCATGAGCACAATATATTGGAAGCAAAGAGGTGACAAAAGGTAACTGGGGCTGGTATATGATAAGACAGAACAAATAGGTTTTAATACAGTTGGAAGAATGAGAAAAGTGAGTGTGTATCTCAGCAGAAAAAATGGTTCCACATTGCTCCAATGCCTTCTGCAATCTTTCTTTAAAATCTCCCATTCTAGGGCTACACAGGTTTTTCATGCAACTGGATGAGAATGCAGAATTATTCTTTATTCTAAAACATTCTGCTTTCATCATTATGTATTGTATATAAGCATTCAATTACTGTACTGTAACCCATCAATATGTACAAATGTTGTGTCAATTAAAATAATACAAAATAAATTTTAAAATGTAAAAATGCATCTTTGAATGACTTAATAATCTGTTGACCACCTAGTAGCAGGTAGATGTCTACTAATTTCCCTGTGTCAGCAAAAGCCATAGAGAACACACTAAGGTTGTAGAAGGTATGCAAACTTGAGTATAACTTAGGCCCATGATCTGCATGAATTTGGTTTCTAAGAGGAGAGACTGATACATAATCATAAAGTTCCAATATGAGCTGAGTACAATTATGGAGAGATACACAGTGTAAGATGATAGTGTGTGAACAAAAGCAGTTAACCCACTAGGGGTTTTCAGGGAGGGAAAGATTCTTAGAGCACATGATGACTGATTTGAGTCTTAAAAGAGCAAGAGATAGAGAGATGGAAAGGAAAAACAGGCAAAAGAAATGTATTAATTAGCACACATGGAGCAATAAACAGCACTATCTGTACCAGGATCTTCAAAACATTAAGCATCATGGAACATGAAGGATAAGGTAGGGCTGATTGGTGAGTTTGGAGTGGTGAACAGTGATCAGATACTTGGGAGATATTTCATGCCTTTGGAACGTAATTTGGGTTGAATTCTAGTCAAGAGGCAGACATATTATAAAAGGTAAACAGAGACCATGAAAGTTTAGTCACTGTTCATGGCTGCAGGAAAGGTAAGTTGCATAAGACCAAGTCAGACCCAGATATAGCTTTTTCCAGAGATCACTTTGGCCTCTATTCTCAAATAACCATCCTCGAGTGCAGTGCCATCTTTTAGTCTTCCATTAACTTTCCTTTACTTCCCCCTTGCTATACTGCTATTAAAAAGTTGGAGGAGCAGGTAAGTGAGGGGTGCTTGAAGGAGAAAAAGAAAAAATGTCATACCAGGAATTGTTTGGACTTTACAGAAATGGAAAATGCAAAACTATAGGGAAGAAAAATGGTATACAGGTAGTAATGTGACATCAGAAGCCAACAAATTTATCTTTCTGCTAAAGCAAAAGAATTAAGAAATTTAATTAAGAAGTTAAAGTCATAATTGGGCCCAGAATGTTAATACATGTACCTCTATAACTAAATCTATAAACAAAAATAATGGAGAAAAAGACAATAGGGTGTCAGAGTGCGTGACAACCAAAAATAATGGAGCCTGAATAATGTGAAGAGGAAAAGACATGGATGCAAACAAACTTCAAATGTATAACACTATTCACATAGAAAGGAATTACTTTTGTTCTCTGCCAATAATATAAGTGGAAATATTGGATGTAAGCTAATAGAGAATAACAGACTACAGAGTTGAAAAGTAGTAGGGTCAGCTACAAAACAGCAAGAACTTTGATATATGTGAGTGGAAAATGACTTAAATATTCAATTTGTAAATTTTTAGACTAATAGGGTCTCTTTCACACATTCCAGAATCTTCCACCCTTCAGAAGGAACTGATTCATGCAGGGTGACCTAACAGAGGGCTATTTTGTCATAAGTTCTACATGATGCTCTGACATCATCATACCAAGTTTCACTAAACTACTGTCCAGGAAAATAGTTTGCTGCACTCTTGGGAAGAGTGTCAATAATGGCTGAAAATTGAAGGAAACTATGATTACTCATAACCACAAAGACAACCTACTCCTCCCTTTTCCTCCTTCTCTGAGTGAAATGTGGTGGGGGTATCCTGAATTTAAAAGAGGAATTAAAGAATCTGCAGGTGCTCCTCATGCTGCTTGAGCTTTTGTTAGTTACATATCCTCTGTCCAGTAATTTATCAGACTAAATATCTGAAAGGGATAATGTAAGAGTCTATTTCTGCAATAAGACGAAGTTTTCAGATCTAGTTTGAACACAAAACGTGTTATTAAGCTGGGGTTTGGCAAAGAGAAACATACACCTGAAATCAATTTACTATGGATGCATCTGAAAATGTAATGACAAATATTCAGTTAAAATGCAGCATTTCAATTCATGCATACATACATATTTATCAATTTATTTAGAAAAAAATTGCAGGTGGCACTAAAAGAAATTTGTATTTTGGCACTGATCTTAATCATTTCACAGTTGCAACATGTTTTATAAACTCTAGATTGGTTGAACTATAAGACATTCTTAAAAATACTTGAGTACGTTCTTTTTAAATGACATTTTAGGAACAGCAGAGCACATGACAAAATATAAGATGTCATATGTATCCTTAAGAAATTTGTGAAATTTGGGGAAAGTATTTGACCATCTTAAAAGATTTTAATGTAATAGAGTACTGGTGAGTAATATAGAAAATCAGAGGTAGTAGAGGGATTATGAATCTGATTATTTACAATCTGTTTCATGATATATTGAAATGACAGATTTAATCTTGCATGTATGAAGTCACTAGATCTTGCTATTCAATAAATTCTGTAGCTCAAGACAGTCATTGTGTCTCCCTTTCCTCTCTCTCCAAATGGTTTTCATTTCTTCCCAAGCTTCCAGAACTAAAAATCTAGGTCCACATTTCATTAACAAGATGGAAAAATCATAATTGAGATATCTTGTCTCTTCTGAAGCCTCCAGATGATCTGTTACCTCTTTCTCTCCTTTTTATAACTTCTCTCCATTTTGCACACTGATACTGCAGCCTCATTGATTCGTGTTGTTCTCAGGGTGGGCCCTGCTCATTGTTAACTTATGACTGTGAGATCCCCTTTGCGTTAAGATTGAGCTTTTTCTGATCTGTCAATTTTCAACTGAGGTATCCTTTCAAGAAAGCTCTTGAAAGGATATGCCTCACTATCATATTTAGAGAAGCTCTATATTACCCTTTCTCCAAAATTAAGCATTGTCTACAAAGAATACTATGTTATTTTCTCCTTAGCACAAGGGCCTTCTGAAATTATATGTTTATTTATTTCCTTTGGTTGTCACTGCCTTGTCCCACTATGATGGAATTTGCTTTGGAAAATGAATTTAAAATCTTCTACAATATACCTTTTGCTTGGCTCACTAAGCTCAGAAAATATATGCTAAATGTATTAATGTATAGGTAGAAGTATGGAAAAGGTTGAAAGAGGTAGAGAAAATGTGTAATCTTTAAATTAATCCTTATTCAAAAGTTTGTGTAGTATTTTAGTTACTTTTCCCATTGCTGAGACAAAATACCCAATGACTAAAATTAGGGAGGAAAGTATTATTTACATTAGAGGTTGCAGAAGTCTCAGTCCATAATCAGCTGACTCCAGGGAAAGATGGTTTTTCAGATAACAGTTCATGGCAGGCAGAAGGTAGCAGAAGCAACAGACCTTAAAAACATCTTTCCACTCATTCTATCTTATCCAGACTACCAGGATTAAGGTGGTGCCAAACCAATTAATGGACTGATTTAGTAATCATGCACCCTTAATCCCAGCATCACACACTCTGATTCAACCACCTCTGGAAAAAGCCCTGTGACTGCATGAGGCTTTGGGGCAACATCTAGACACAAATCATAACATTCCACTCCTGGCCTCCCAAAGGCTCATGCACATCCCTTCATGCAAAAGGAAGTTAGGCCATCTCTAAGAGTTGCCAAAGTTCTAACAGTTTCAGGATTGCTGAAAAGTCCAAATCCCGAGACACCTCCGAGATGTAAGACAAGTTCTTAGCTATGAGCCCTTTTACAAAAGAAAAGAAAGTTAAACACTTCCAATATTCAATGGCACTAGATAGACATTTCCATTCCAAAAGTTACAAATAAGAGGATATAAAGGCATGGATACAAAACAAGACCAAAATCCAACAGGGAAAGCTTTAAGTATTGTACTTCCATGTTCAATATCTGAGGAAATCTGTGGCAAGATATGAACTCCAAAGGCCTTGAGTAGCTTCTCCCCTATGGCACTTCTGGTGGATGTGATACGGCAAAAGAGACTCTATTCTCTTCTTAAAACTTCGTAGGTCACTTTGTTCACTTAAGCTGTAGTTGACCCCACTTTTCACCTTAGTACCCTTGGGTAGTTATCAACCCACTTGAAGGAGAGCAGAGTCATAAGATGGAAACAGAGCCAATAGGGAAAACTGCAAAGTAGGCTAAAAGTTAAACTGCAAAGGTCATCTGGAATCTGGCTGTCCGACAGCTTCTGAGAGAAGTAAACTTTGTGATAGTTGTGTGATATTCTTATAAAATTCCCAAAAATGTGGCCATGGTTACTATAGAAACACAAAATGTACTTAAACCAAAGGTGAGACTCAAATTGGGTGGACATCTTCTCTGGCTCCTGGTTAGAGACTGTATGACAGCTGGTTCAATAAAGCTCTGTTTGTTCCCACTCTTTTGGTCTCTTGTGAATGCGATTCTTGATTAACTCACTTAACATATCAGGTGTAGTTCCCATGGCTTCTCTCTTGGGCCAGATCTGCTCCTTTTTTTGCAGTTCTCCCCAGACAATCCATGTTCCTGGCTTCTCCAAACTTCTGGAGGCTCCAGTGCACCTTTGACTTCACACTCACATCTTCACACACCACTCTCTCAGGGACACACTGCTTGGACTCCCAGGCCTCCTGAAATCTGGTTGGAAGCCTTCCTGACCTCACAACTCTTGCACTCTGCATGTGCCTAAAACCAGTACTATGCAGATCATGCAGATGTCTCCTGGCAGCTGGAGCAGTAATCAGATTTGCTTCTATCTGGGGTAGGAGTCAAGTGCCAATGAACCCAATCACAAGGAACAACTTCTCTGGGCTGCCACTGGTCTGGAACATGATACTCCTGGACTTCCTTCTCAAAGCAAATTCTTAAGTTTTGAGGCTGTAAAGGGTGGACTTATTCTGGTTCTTGTGATGCCCTCAGGCCATTTTTCTCTTCTCCTGCTCCTTCTCAGCTCTCTTCTGCTCTGTCTTTGCAGTTCACAGCTTTACTGAAGCCTCCTCTCTCACCAAACTCACAATGTTTTAATTAATTCTTCTGAGATCTTTGCTTTTAGTTGTCAACATAGATCTGGCTAAAAGTTCCAAACTATAGCCATGTCACTGCCTTAACATTAAACTGCCTTGAAATTATTATTTAGTTTGTTGCCCTCAATCTCAGCTTTAGGCAAAGTCTCTGCACATTAGCAAAATGCAGAGAAACTTTCTGCCAAGGAATAACTCACATGTTCTAACGTCCAACAACCAATGAAATCCTTCCCAGCAGAAATCTGCAAGTCTGCTCTATACCAGCTTTCTGTTCTTCTGAACTCTGACCAGAATCTTCCATATACTACAGCCTAAGATGTACCAGCACCACTTTTTATCTGGCATCTCTGACCCTTTCTAAACACCACAACCCATTCCCAAAGGCTCCATGAACCACACGGCCATGTATAGTCACAGCAAAATCCTCACTCCTGGTATAAATTCTACTTTAGTTACTTTTCTTATTGCTGAGACAAAATAGCTGACTCTCAAAACTAAAAGAGAAAAGGTTTATTTACTTCACAATTTGTATAAGTTTCAGTCCATAATTGGTTGGCACCAAGGCAGGGTGGCTTTGCAGAGAGCAATTCATGGCAATTAGAAGACAGCAAAAAGAACAAAGCCTCTTAACATCATCTTTCTCCTCTTTTATCTTATCCAAATGTTACTGGGATTAGGGAGTTTCCAAACCAATCAGTGGACTAATTTAGTAATCACATACTCTTAATTCCAACATTACACACTCCAGATTCACACACTTCTGTAAAAGCTCTGTGACTGCATGAGTCTTGTGGAGGACATCTAGACACAAGCCATAATACATAGTATAGGTTTCCAAACTTCATCAAGAACAGATAAAATGTTTAACTTTTGCTGTCAGTCATACTGGTTATCCTATAGCATCAGACATATCTACTTCATGTATGATTTGAGTTGGCACATAATCCCAAAGATTAAAGAATGCTATATTATAAAATGATGTTGACTTTATCTGCCCATCCACTCATTTTATATTCAAGTACTTTTGGTGATATTTTTTGCTGCTCAGTAACTTTAACAGATTCATTAGTAGTAAAATTGTGCATATGATACAATATAATTACATATTTTTAAATATACCAAAGAATGCAAACATTTATGAAGAGGTAATTATTTTATCAAATAATCCAGTAACAAATAATGTTGCTGGGCATTATAACATTCTCTTCTAAGATCCTAAAGAAAAAGAAGTTATATTTACTTGAGCTTTGCTATGGAAAATCTAAAAGCGGATATTTTATATGGCAGTATATATTACAACTTAATGTTTTCTTAATAGAATTGAAAAATATATTCAGTGAAATATGTATTCCTTTGAATAATTTTTAATTTAATGTTTAATATATCTTTATTCATATGGACTTTGGGAGACCAAAAAAATTTAAAGGATTTGGTTTAGAAAAAGTATTCAAGATTACTAAAATAGTTCTCCACACATTTTCTCTTTGCACACATTTAACACGAATCTCAGCAATAGCTTTGAAAAGTGAGTACTTCTTAAGAGACTTTTAGTTACTTTTAGTGCCACTCTCTGGGTTCTTATAGCCACTTTAAAATTAAGATGGTTCAGGGAAAAACTCCTACTATTCCTAAAAAGAAGCTTTTCAAGTAAAAAAGTCATTCTTTCTTTCCTTAATTTTATTCTTTCCACTATTTCTTTTAATGTACTTCCTGATATAATGCAAGATAATGTTGCACACACCTTCTCAGCATGGAGTTATGGACTGATAATTTCACAGGTTAGAACATTCGGTCAGAACTCTTATGAGATTATCAAGTCCTCTATGCTTTCGTAACTTTTCATATATCCATATGTCTATCTAAACACAAAAGACAGTGGCTGCTCCCTGATAAGAATGAAACAGAAATCTCCATTACAATACATTGTCTCCTGCATGAATACTTTACTTTTGAAGCTGTCTTCATTGTATTAGCTGATGTCATCTTGTGGATTTTCAGCCTTGTCTAAATGGCTCTTGCAATGACACTATAATGAAAAGATATATTACAAGGAGCAGTTGTTAATATATAACACTAATTACATAAAACATTGTTTTGTCTAGTACTACTAAATTATGTGAAGAACTGCCCTATCATGTTCATTTAATGTCAACTTAGTCTATACATGGAGAACTGTATTTTGAAAGGGAAGTTGGTTAACTATTTTTAAAGTCTTGTGTAAAGTGGCTTTGAAATTACTATATATCACCAACCAAGCCATTATATAAATTTGCTTCTGTGAATGAAGATCAAACTGTGTAGCAAAAGTTTAATAATACAAAATGAATGTGAATTATTCAAAAAAGGAGCAGGCATTTAAAGTTTTCTTTTAATGAAAATGCTGGTTATAAAAATGAAAATGTCTTACCAATTTGAAACTTCTTGCAATTTTGTATTTCCTACACATTTAACTATAAAAAATGCCTGTAATATGTAAAAAGCATGGAAATCACCATATTGAAGCATTCTGAAGCAATATATGCACTTATGGGTTAGAAATTTTACTGCAAATAACATACTCAAATACCTTGCAGTCAAGAGACAAACTAGAAAGGGGGAGCACAGAAAACCATTATTTACCAATAACTAGTAGTAAAACATAAAATGTTTAAAGTTGGTTGAAGATCACAAAGAATTGTATGAAATGATCATGACCCTTAAGTTATTAGCCTTATAGGATGCCCAGCCCACTCTAGCAAGGCCACAGGACACAAGAAGACACTACAGAATTACAATTCTGTTTCAAACTTATCTGTTTGCTTTTCTAGTTTCTGTACTCTCTAGTTCATGTAAGGTTACCCATTAAATATTGGTCTCTGCTGTTCTCTGGATTAAGCAATTTGACATTCATTAGTTATTCTAGCAGATATCAGCACCCTTAGCCACATGATTTCCAGTGTGTACCTACTTCCTACTCATGGACCCTCCCCGTCCCAAGCTTCTTCAGTTGTATTATGGCTTATGTCTAGGTGTCTCCTCAAAGCTGCATGTACTCATAAATGGGGCTGTTTTTAGACTAGGCTGAATCTAGAGTGTGTGACTGATTCGTGGTGCAATTCTGGGATTAAGTGAGGGTGATTAATAAATCAGTCCACCGATTACTTTGGCATCGCTGTAATCCTTGACGTCTGGATACATATAAGTGACAGAAAGAGGCTTGTCTTCTCCCTTCATTGTTTGCTTTCACTCTCCTCTGCTTTGCATAACCTGATTCTGTTCTGTGCTGCTCCTCTGCCAAGTCCCCCTGAACTGGCACCAGCGGATTGTGAACTGAAAACCTTCAACCTGTGAGCTAAATACACCTTTTGGTCTTTAACTTTGGATGTCGGGTATTTTGTCTCAGCAATGAAAGCAAAGTAACTAAAATATATTTTGGTACCAGCGAAGTGGGGTTGGTGCTGTGATTGTCTTGATCACATGGTTTAGAAGACTTTGGAATTGGCTTCTGGGAGGAGGAAGAGTTAGGAAAGCTTCACAGATACAACTAAAAAAGCAGAGCTGGAAAATCTAAAATGGTACTTAGTGGGGAATTCTGTTCAGAGGTCAGAAGATGAGAATGCTAACAGAAATGATGCCAGTTGCAATAGCTGAAACTACTCGGTATCAATTTGAGAAGTTTAGAAGTTTAACTAATAGATTCAGCAGTTCTACATGATAGGGTGTAGAGGACAGGCCTTAGAATGGCTGTTTATGCCCTAGGAGGTTAGGATGGTGGATTCATTGTGTCAACTTGAGAAATTTAGAAGCTTAACTAAGTGACTTGGCAGTGGGGCAGGGTCCTCAATTACTAAATATCTTGAGCCTGTGCAAGAGGAGGGCACAGATATGGTGTGAGTTGTACACTCGCCCTAGGGTGGGTAGCTTGCCCTCTATATAAGGAGGAGACTCTCCTCCTTTCTGCTCTGGTTGCTTTTCCTGTTTTCCACTTCCATGAATGGTTGCCTCTCTTCTGCACCACCTTGCCTTGGAGCCAGATGATTATGGACTGAAAACCCCACAAAATATGTGCTAAACAAACCTTTCCTTCTTTAGCACTAGGCATGTATTTTGTCTCAGCAATAAGGAAAGGAGCTAAGACATTACTAAAGAGCAGGCTTGGAGGTTCCTGTTCAAAACAAGGACTGCATTGGCTGGCGTGTATGTTATACCTTGGCAGAAAGTTTGTCTGCATTGTGTTCATGTCCAGAGAGTTTGTATGGAACGGAGATTAAGACCAGCAGATTAATTAATCACACAGGAGAAATTTCAATACAGTCTGATGTGCATGGTGCTGGTTTTAGGTACATAAAGAATGCAAGAGTTGTGGTGTCAGGAAGGTTTCAACTCAGATTTCAGAAGGTCTAAGAGGCCAGGCACCGTGTTCCTGAGAGGGCAGTGTGTGAAGCCATGAGTGTGAGGCCAAAGGTGCAGTGCAGACTCCAGAAGTTTGGAGAAGCCAGTAATATGCATTGTCTGAGGAAAACTGCAAGGAGGGAGAAAAGTTCACAGGAATGTTTATTTAGACAAATAAATATAGCAAGAAAACAATGTGAAAATGTTAGCATAGTTTTAAAATCAAGGAGGTAAAATATAGAACTGGCAATGAAAGTGAATGTGGCATAATGCTCTTTTAAATCCTATGATCAGATCAATGGCAACAACTATGTATTCTATATATACTAAAAGATTTAACATTGAAGAGTGCAAATGAGTAAAGATGAAGAATCTGTGCATTACTAAAACTTTCAATGTTCATGATGGATTTTGGTTAGCTAACAATGAGAGATATATTACAAAGTATATGTGCTTCAAAAGAAATAGGAATTATACTGTACTCCAACCTCATAACCTGTGATTATAGTAAAAACTTAAAATTTGAAGAGTTCTTTCAAGCAATCAAAAATTTTTAACTTTCTTAATCTGATAAATTCTTTTTAATCTTTGCATGTACTGCAAATGTTCTAATACTTTTTTTGAATTCTCTTTAGAATTGATTTATTTCCTATTTGTTATATTACCTCATTTCCCATTCCTTGCTATTGGTATTTTATCACAATTTAGCATTAATTATCACACCTTTATAATAAACTGTAGTGTAATCATATACTAAGTGCATAAATATCTCCAAATGATATCCATGTTTACTATTTTATTTTAGCCATCAAATAGAAGTTCATTTATGCTGAAAAGACCTTTCCCATACGTTATTGTTCATTACAGTTGTCTAATTAATAAATATATGAAAGTCTCTTCAGGCCTTAAAAATAATAAAAGATTGCCTTCTATCATTAAATAAGAACCAAATTTCCCTCAGTCATTGAATTGTGATCTTATAAGTGAGAAGAAAGAAAATTATTTGCTTTTGGGAATGAGGGTTATTTTTTATCACTGCAAACAATTAGTTATTTTTCTTTCTTATATAACCAAGTATACACTATCTTTCCAAATATTTTTCAGTGTGATTAAATATATTTTAAAAATTCCATCCTATTATACTTCATCTCCTTGTCATGATCATCCATCGAAGTGATTTTGGATCATAATTTTGTCATTCAATATATTTAGTATTATTTGATGGTCTGGCCTTTATTATATTTGCAAACACAATTATTCAATGTAAGCTTATCTACTGTCAGGAAAGGATAAATCTAATAATTCAGTAATCTATCCAGTCTTTCAGATATTGGGGTCTGTGTCACAATAGCCCTCACTTATTGAAACTTTATTTTGGAGTGATCTTTGGAATGCTCAATACCCCTGCACCAGGGAAACCAAGGAGCACTAGTGTCTTGATCAGTATTGGTTGGGCCATGAGCCCACACACCACGGGTCAGGCCAGCAAATTCTGCACTTTGCTGAAACTGTGCCCCCACTCACTCTCTAAAAGCACTTTATTATAGAAACATCAACCACCTCTCCTTTTGCCCCTAATGATTACCAATCTGTGGAGAATGAAGTACCAATTTCTACTCCCAAAATTTCTGATGCTCATAGGTATCTGTGTAAAGCTTAGGAGTGCATTTTCACCAAGTTTTGGAATGCGAGGATGGATGGTCAAGGCTGAACACACTGATAAACATCTTGATTGTCTAGAAGATAACATATTTTAAGAAAAGAACCAAATCTTAGGAGGTGCAAGCGAATCACAATTTTTTAATCTTGAGAATCTAAGCTTTACTTTATCATGTGGGTCAGGAGTGAGAACAGGCTAATGAAAAGAGCTGTAGAGAGGCCCATGGTCCCACTGGCAGAAGCAAAACCTGTTGATTTAAAGTAAAGTGGAGCATTCAGCAGAACTTAGGAGAGTTACCATGAAATACCTCTCCCTCCACCTTTTCAGTTACGTGGGCCAATCTGAAACTGGTTTTAAAACCTGGGGTGAATCAAAATTATCATATGTAACTCTCATCAGTGATTCTAACTATATTCAAACAATTCTCCAAAAATAAAATATGCTTAAAGTTTTTAAGTATTGTACCATTAATATTAACTGACAAATATTACAGTTGTCTATGGGACACAGCGTGAAGACTTACAGTAAGTATTTATGAACGCATGCATTGGTCCCATCACCTCAGTTTTATAATGTGTTATCTGCTATGATTTATAGGCACAAGGACCTAAAACAATAAAGCACTTCTTCACACTACAAAATGATCAAATTATACCCTATTACCTGTATTAATAATTGACAATCACAGACTTAAATATACTAAGTCTACAGTTCTTTGGTGCTATTTTATATGTGAATATGTCAGTACAATCCTGTTTTAGAGTTTTTAACGAGGTTGAAGTGAAATACATATTGCTTGCAACTTAAAAAATATTTTGAATCATGTTCAAAAATCTATAACTATTTCATTCTATGTCAAATTTTACTTTTCAAAATACAAACAGTACTTATCAATAGGGTAAATAGCCCTGCTTGCAGAAGTTAAAATAATTTTTTCTACAATTTGAATTAATTAAACAATAAATATGATAAGAAATCAAAATCAGTTTAATAGTGATAAAAGTATTCATTTAATTTTTGTAGGAAGTTAAGTTACTGGAGATTCCTCCTTTTAAATACTAAGTATGAGGGCAATAATTCATGAAAGAAGTACTATATTCTAAATCATTTTTCAAAAATAAACTACCAATTTCAATTGATTTTACCTACACATATTTGAGTGGCTATTTAGGTTTCTATATATGGGTTATTTATTAAGATTATGTGGACCTCTGATAGCTTTTTTTTAGTGTTGAACCAAACTGGCCCCCAACATAACCCAAAATATAAAGAACATCTATATAAGAAATATCTATATAAGATAAACATCTATATAAGATGTTTATCTTATATAGATATAAGAATATAAGATTAAGATATAAGAAATATCTATATAAGATAAACATCTAGATAAGAAACATCTATATAAGAAATAAATCTTAGTTATCTTAGAAGCAGTGTTAGGGAAGAGATAATATTATGATATGTTGTTTTCTCCTTTTCTGAAAGAATTTGATTTCTGGAAGCCCGCTGCAGAAGAAAGAGGAATGAATTAATTACTGCCTAAATTTTCTTTTATTGATAGATTTTGTTTGTTTGTTTGTTTTTCCAGTACCAGGAATCGAGCTCACGACCTTGCACTTGCCAGGCAGGCACTGTGTCGTGGAGCTAAATCCCCAGCCCTAAAATTTCTTTAAAAAAAAACTTTTAAAAACTAATTTTTCTGTTTTAAATAGTCCTTGAATTCAAAGGAATTCAGCAAAACTAACATCATAAAATATGATTGTGATGTTACCAGCCAAAATATTTTTTTAAAGAATATCTACAGGGGCTGGGAATTTAGCTCAGTGGCAAAGCTCTTGCCTGGCAAGCGCAAGGTCCTGAGTTCGGTTCCCGGTACCGGAGAAAAACCAAAAAAAAAAAAAAAAAAGAATATCTACTGATGTAATAGTTTTTTCCATTTACAAGGATAAACGCTTTATGGCAAATATTTAAATCTACAAATCTTCACTTGATAGTTTTAGATGTAGATTTTCTTCTGCAGTATAATATGCAACTTCATAAACGCATGAGTTCAATTTACGTGGTTAGTGTGTTACTGGCCAATATTCATCTGCATCTTTTTTGGGAATATAATAAATCATAATCATCCTGGAAACTTTTATGTAGATAGTATTGTTCTACATATCTTAGACTGCATTTTTGTAATCCTATGAACCAAGCAACTTACTATACATAGACGAAAACTGAGTAAGCACTTGTTGGAAGAAATAGAAAAGGGTAATTATGCTTTGAAAATGG
>NW_004955409.1:31491435-31499757 GCF_000276665.1 Chinchilla lanigera
TAATAGATTTTTTTTTTATTTTAAAGAGAGTAGTAAATGAGAAACAAACAAAAAATAGAATAGCAGCATACCAGTATCACAGACATAAACAAATCAAAGCAAGAAACTTAAAGTGATACAGGGTTTCAAGACAAAATAATACGAATTAACAGTGGTTGTTACATTACATATTGCTGTCCTCAACTACGGTGCTCAGATTACTAGATGTAAGAATGGAAGATTGTTCAAACTATTAAAGAGCATAAGAAAATAATTATTAGATAAAACATTAGAGATAATACAGAGTTTCACTAGACAAGATGGTAGGAGTTCACCATTGTAAGTCCATTGCATATTGTCAATTTGTTCACTTTGAAGTAGTTGCTCAGGGTACAAGACATGGGCATAGAAATTTCCTCAGCTGATATTAGCACAAACCTTCCAATTTATTCTATTTCTTTTTTTTTTTCTGGTACCAGGAATCGAACTCCTGACCCCACGCTTGCCAGGCAGGCGCTGTGCCACTGAGCTAAATTCCCAAGCCCTCAAAACTTCTATTTTAATGAACTGAGAGACATTAACAGTATCACTGACTCACACTTATCCCTTTTCCTTACTGTCCTTTCCTCAATCACACATCCTAGTTCCTTCTTCCTTTTGAACATTTTCTTCCCATTTCACAATATCTACTGTACCTTTATTTACTCTTTCAGTTTCTCACACCAGGGAGGGAATACAATTTGAATCTGATTTAATTCACTTGTGAGTATGGTCTCGACTTGTATCCATTTAACTAAAAAATTCTCAGTTTTATCCCTCTTAATAGCTGTGTAGTAATTCATTGCATACAAATACCACATCCTTTTTGTCTATTCCTTAATTAATGGGCATTTGACTTGTGTCTAAGATTTAGCTATTAAAATTATGCTGCTATAAACATGGATACACATATATCACTGTAGTATGGTGTTTTTAATTCTCCTGGAAAAATACCAGAAAAGGAATAGCTGAATCAAATGGGACCTCTAATGCAAGCTTTTTGAGGAATTTTTGCACTGATTTCCACAATGGTTGCTCCAGTCTGCATGCCCACCAACAGTGGAGAAGAGTACTTTTTTCCCCACATCCCACCAGCACCCGTTATTGGTTCGTTTCTTGATGACAGCTGTTCCTTCTGGAGTGAGACAGAATCTCAGTATTGTTTTAATTTGAATTTCTCAGATGACAATGATGTTGAATATTTTTTCATATATTTATGTGTCATTTGTATTTCTTCATCTGAGAAGTGTGTATTCATCTCGGATGACCATTTTTGCATTGGGTCTTTGAATTTGGGGGGTGGTCTAATTTTTTTCAAATCTTTACATGTTCTAGATAGGAGTTCTTTGTCTGAAGGACAGCTGGCTAAAATTTCTTCCCACTCTATGGGTTTATTTTCACTCTGCTGGTGATTTCTTTTGATATGCCAAACAATTTAATAAGATGAGATTCCAGTTGTTGATTCTTTGAAGTACTTCCTGTTAAGTTTGGATTTTGTTCACGAACTCTCTGCCTACCCTTATGTCTTCAAGATTTCTACATACTTTGTCTTCCAGTAGATCGAATGTTTCTGTTTCAACATTTAGATCTTTGATCAGTTTTGACTTTAGTTTAGTGCATGGTGACAGATATGGGTCTAGTTTTAGTCTTCAGCATGTAAAGAGCCAGTTTTTCCAGCACCATTTGTTAAAGAGGCTATTTCATTCTAGTGAACATATTTGGCCCCTCTGTCAAAAATAAGGTGGCTGAATTTGTTTGGAGTATGTGCACATCTTCTAATCTGTTCCACTGATCCTCAAGTCTGTTTTTTTGGCAGTACCATGCTGATTTTATCATAGTAGCTTTGTAGAATAATTTCAAGTCAGGGATGGTGATGCCTCCTGTTTTGCCTTTGTTTCTCAGGATTGCCTTTGTTATTCCATGTATTTTCCATTTCCAAATGAATTTCAGGAATGGTTTCTCTAGTTCTTTGAGGTATGCCAATTGTATCTTGATTGAGATTGCATTATATCTGTATGACAGTTTTGGGATTATGGCTATTTTCACTATGTTGGCTCTTCCTATGCATGAGCAAGAGATATATTTCCATTTTCTGATAGCCTCTTTGATCTCCTTTTTCAAAGTGTTATAATTTTAGATATATAGATCTTTTACTTTCTTTGTTAGATTGATTCCTAAGTATTTTATTTTTTGTACGCTCTTGAGAAGGGTATGGTTTCCCTAATCCTTCTCCCAGTAGGATTGCTTTTTTTTTTTTTTAACGAATTTAAAAAGCTGAAGAAACCCTATGAGACCTACAGGTTTCCACAAGTGAACCAAAATATGCATTGGGAAGTTCCAAAAGTACAACTAAAAAAGAAAGTTAGAGAAATCTTATTTAAAGAATTAGTTGCTGAAGAACTTCCAAAACTGTGGAGGAAAATACACTTCATTCATGAAGCTCCACAGCTGCCATATGGGTCAAACATAAAGAAATTTGTAGTGAATAAAAACCAGGAGCTATGAAAGACATTGCAAAATGAAAAGAAAATAAAGGGCTACTGGGGTGTGGGAAAAGAGACAGGAAAGAAGGGGCAAATATGTATGTATGTATATACAGGACAGCTAACATAGTTGAACTACTGTCTTCTATTGCTTTACTGAAATAAACAGTTATTGATTACTTGATTGATCAATATTGCATGTCTCCATTTGTTTTCCTGAGAAACCACTTTGAAGATATCAATATGTGATACAACAAGCATTGTTAATTTCCTACCACTTTGTAACTCTGTATTGTTTGTGTTATTCTTTGCTATTTTGCAAATGGTTGTCTGTTTGTTAATGTGCTTTCCTTCTTTTATTTTTAAAATAAATTTTAAAAAACTTGCAGTGAGACAATGTATACAGAAAGGAAATATTGAACACAGCAATAAAAAAGCAATATATCATCATCAGGAGAATGTACGTAAGATGTTTAGTGGATTCTTCACCTGAAAGATGCATACCAGAAAGTGTAGGATGTTATCTTCAGTGCTGAAAGAACAAAATACTATCATTCAATAATATTCTACCTGGAAAAAACCTCCTTTCTAAATGAAGGGTCAAAAAGCTTTACCTAGACCAGCAAAAACTGAGTATGTTCATCACCACTAGATGCCTCATGAAATAATTCAAAGAAGTTGTTTAAATTGAAATGAATGGATACTAAATAGCAATCTGAAAGCATATAGGACTATGTCAATGGTGAAGGTAAATATATAGACAAGTGTAGAATAACATACTTTATTGTACAATGCTAAAATGGTGGCATGTAAATCAGTTTTCCCCAGAATAAAACCTTAAAGACAAAACTACTAAGCATGATTATAATCATAAAAGATGTGTTAATGGATGCACAGTATAATAAGAAAGTAATTCTAATCTCAGTAATGTGTATCCAAGGGGTAAAATATACTTTTACATGAAAATAATTTTATCATCTTAAAATATGCTATTATAACTATCAAATAATTTTAGGAGACTCACATTTATCACAAAGAGAAAACATACCAAAATTTATAAACATATGTTAAATGAAAAACTGAAAATATAATTTCAAAATGTCATTAAAAATAAAAGATTGCACTAGGAAGGAAAAAAAAAACTTCAAAACACATAGCAATGAAAAATATGGTAGTAGTGAGTTCGTACCTATCAATAACTATTTTGAATGAAAATGGATTTAACTCACTTATCAAAATATATAAAGTAGCTATCTGGATTTAAAAACAAATCTCAATTATATGCTGTCTACACAAAACTCACTTTAATTTTAATGACAAATATAGACTAATTGAAGCTGTTGATAGAAAAGTATATTCTATGCAAATGATAACCAAAATATGGTAGATGTGGTCATATGTACATTCAAAAACATACTTTAAAACAAAAACTCTGACAAATAACAAAGTCACTGTATAATGACAGAAGGATGAATTCAATAAAGTTCTAAAAATTATACACATAGGTACCAAAATCAGAGCACCTAAGTGTATAAAGCCAAGACTGACAGATCTGAAGGTAGAAATAAAAAACAATATCATAATAAGAAATGTAATTTCCCCTATTATAATGGAAAACAGGAACTCGCTACAGTGGATATAGTTTGTCCTCTTCAGTGCTGAAATTGTTTTTCACTGTAACATGTTAAGTAGTGATGGGAGATTTAAGAGGTGCTCAGTGATTGACGTCTTTCTCATGAGAGTGATTTCTAACTCTCACAGGACAGTATTAAGTACCTCGAGCATGTGTGATCATGAAGCCGTGCCGCCCCATCTTCTCTCTTCTTCATGCTCATACTGGCCTGTCTGCCATTCTACCTGTTATGGTGCACTGCAAAGCCCTTGTCAGATGCAGCCAGCTGATCTCCTTGGAGTTCTCAGTCTTCAGAACTGTGCATTCAAAAATGGATGACAGATGGGTGAAGGAAATATGGTGTATACGTGAAATACTATAAAGGCTTACAAACAAAACCCAAACATTTGCAACATCATCAGTGAACATGAAGGACATCATACTAAGTGAAATAAGTGAGACACAGAAAGAAAGACTTATGTGGTCCCAATTAATGAGAATATGAAATGACTGAAGTCACAGAAACAGGGTGAGTTAGACACAGGTACGAAGGTGTGTGTCAGAATTACTATGTATGAATCTGAGATGGAGAGAATCCTTTAGGACATGGCCTAAAATTACAAAATCCAGAGGTTGAGGAACAATTTCAGCAGTCAAGAACAGGCAGCATCACTAATACCTGAGCCCCATTAAGAATAAAAATTGACTACAGTCCGTTCATCTTTTAACTATAAATATCTGAGGGCAATGGGAACATGAAATTCAGAGTAGAAATTGTTATACATTGGGCAGAGTCTTTTTACAGTTGGGATCATTGAAGACTGTGTTTACTTATTTGCTCCTTCTGTAGGTATGTCTATGTAAATCTGTTTCCAATTTTCCATTCCATTTCCCTCATTTTACATTAAGTATTGTTCTTTCCTGACTTCATAGGATATGTAAATGTGAAGGTCATTGGATGACAATAAGAAGAAATATCACCCAAAGAAGGATTCTACAACTAACACGTGTGGATTTCTTATCTTGACTACAGTGTGTGTATGTTTTCATGTGTGTGAGTGATTGATTCCATTGAATTAGATGAAAATTGGTTATTGCTGCTGTTGCTCTTTGGACATTTATAATGAGAAAGGAAGCACAAACGATCAGCGGATGGACAAACAGAAGTGTAGAGGGAGTTAAAGGGCATTTGTTAACAACAACTGCCCCACCTTCTATTCTTTGCCCTTTCTGACTCTTCTGAGGCTGAAAAGCTAAGCTCTACACTTCTCTGGCTCTTTAGCACATAGGCCTTTTAATGGGGTTAGTCTTAGTTAGAAAGGGTAATGTGATATTTGGAAGGAGAAGCAATAACAAAGGCCAGGGGTTTACTGCTGACACAGTTATAGAGGTTCTGAGTATTTCTCAAAACACATTTGCACAGATCCCAGTGCCCTATAATTAATTTCTGAATACGGAGAGGGTTCAAGATATCTGGTTTTGCCTGTGCCAATATAACAGATGTCAGTGTAGCTTTGGGGCCAACAGTACATAGTTTTCTGATCTAAAGATTACATAGCTAAAATCATACATTCCTGGAACCTACCATGGTAATGACAGTGCTGCTGATTCTTGGTTTTGACAGAGGTAGACATCTTCCTTTTGTGTTACTTCTGAGATATTTTAACCTACCCTCCAAACCTTCCCATAAATTTATATAAACTTAATTCCTGTATTAAATCCTTTCTACTTAAAGTAGTTATTCTAGTGCCAGATATGTTCAGCGTAAGCATGATACAAGCAGATGGAATACTGAGAAAGAGGCACAATTAACCAAATCAAACTATTTAATGTCCTGAAAATCCTCATCACAGTGAACTGGAAAAGGAATGTCTTGGGAATAGAAATAATTTCAATAGAAAGAATTTTAACTAAATAATCCAGAAATTAAATGATTTTAATTTTCAATAAGTTCTTCCTTTTCTTTTTATTGTCTTGTCAGTAGAACTAGGTTTGTTGAACTAGTTCATGCCTAGTTTGAATGTTGGACCACTGGCTTTATTCATTAGAACACATATATAATGTTATCTGAGTTTCATATTAAACAGTTACAGTTGGTTGTGTGCCACTTACATGCTTCTTATAAACTGTATATTTATCAACAAATGTTGACACCTGAAAAGCAAATATATATCCATATGGATGTTTTCATAGTATAGAAAAAAGTATGTATTACACACACGATAAAATCTAACAGTTTTAATAGAAAATCTCCTTATCCATAAACAGAAAGAAAACTTATAATTAGGTTCAGTTAAGTTCAAGTATGTAAACATAAACTAGATATTTATAAATTTATTTAGCTTTTGTTTTAATCTCCAATTATTTTCCATGTCAGATTGAGAGATTTAAAGAAAAAGACACAGAGAGTTAGCAATTAGGTTAAGTGTGTTTCTGAAATGATGGCTGATCGCAGAGGTAGACTCTGGGAATGAGGAGGGCCAGTTACCCACATCACCACATCAGAACATCAGAAGTCTGATCAATCTAGGGGCTAACAATCTAATGGCGGATTTAATAGAATCTGCTGCTTCCATTTCTTTCCTTCTTAAGGATGCTAAACACTTGAAGATCTGCAATTTTCATGCACTTCCAAGGTCACTAAAATCACACATATTTGAGCAAGTTGTGGGTCAAGAAATATATATTAACTTTATTTGGCTTTGCAAACCTGACCTAAAACAGAACTGGCTCTAATATCTAAATGGAATTAGAAATAAATATCCACCTGCAACTGCAATTCAAATTTTATTTTCTGGAGATTCTGAAGGAACATATTACTGGTAATTTTAGCATAGAAACAATTCTAGTAGCCATAAATTGTGCCTTTAAAGACAGTTCACAGTTATAGTTGTAGGGTTTTCCTCACTTTACCACATAATATTTGATTGTCTACATGTAATATTTAACATTTGTAGTTATAAACAATTATTGATTTATTTATTTGTTGTACCTAAAGCTAATGCCTTTTCTAATCTTTGGGAAAGATAGCCAAGTACATATGTTTGATAGATGGGTGTTTCCTTTATATTTAATTATTGAATAATAAGCATAAGTATCTTCCTTGGGCAAGGCAACAGATTTATGAAAAATGAAAGTTGTGATGGATTACTTATCAACTTAATTTCCTATTTTGCCCATTATGCCTGAAAGTACAACATAAGAAAAAAATGCCATGAATTTTTTTAAAAGGTGAAAATCATTTATTTTCAAAATAATTTCTTAGAAATAAAACAGTGAAATATATTTTGTATAAATAGAAGTCAGATATTCATCCCAAATGTCAGCTAACAAACATGAACTAATTAGATGTTGAACAAAGGATAACACATCAGTAAAAGAGAGTTTATACATGATATACCCAGTGTCTGTTCCTTTGCCCAAAGCTTTGTTTCCTGTGGAAGTTTCTGGCAGCTTACAGGACAGAAAAAAAATTTATGATAAAATTACTTCTAAATGTCATACAGCAAACAGTACTTCATATTTTCTCATCCTCCTGTGTCCACAGCCAGCAGGAAACACTCTTGTTGACTAAGACATTGTTTGATAATAACCTTTCTCTCCTTGTTATATTACTTGGAGTGCTCATCATTTGAGACAAGTAATGTGTTGGGAATCTCCCACAGTCCACTTCAATTGTCAGGCACCGTACCTCCTATTTTCTCTCTGCACGCCATTTTTAAAAAATCTACCTTTCCAGCTGAGTAGATTGAGGCACATACTATTTTCTGAGTGTTTCGTGAATTTCTCATACGGAACTGGGAAGCAAATGTGTGCCGACCTGTCCACCAGCCCCACTCCTGCATACGGTCATACAGGATGCCAACATTTTTTTACGCTTGATATTTTCACTCTTTACATGTATGGTCGCAAACATTTCAGAAAGTTAAATAACGTGTTAGAAAAGGAAAATAAAATTGAAACTACCTGACAAATTTTCATACTCTTAAGAAGAGTAATACCTTTTAATACAATATTTTAACAAGATTTACAGTAAATCAAGCCTTAGAGGAATGCTTGGGTAGTAAGAGTGTTTAAATTTTGGCACTAAATGTGGTATAAATTTATGAATATTTATGTAACTATTCAGTTGGCTAGTTAGCTGTTCAAAAGAGTAATGCTATTAAAAAAGACATATATTTACTGTTTTGTGATAGAATAACAAAATAT
>NW_004955409.1:31499857-31500713 GCF_000276665.1 Chinchilla lanigera
TATCCACTAAATTAGTAGAAAGACTCTCAGGTATGGGCATGGAAAAGCTTCATTTGAATATTTTTAAAAGAGAAAAACAGCATAGCTTTTAGCCTAGAACCATATGGCGATGTACGTAAGGGCCATGGAGGAAAGATGACCTGATGCAACTCATTCCTGATACACGAAGGATTCTGAAGTCACAGATGGGAAGGAAAGAATTTCAATGTAAGAGTCAGGTTTGTCCAGACTAAATCTAGGATCAAGCAAAGTAGGGAAGAAGTTGAATAACTGGGGAATAAATTGAGATGAAAGAATTATGTGATTTGGGGAGATTGTTAGGTTAAGCATAAAAGCAGTTCATCATGTTTTGAATGTCACAAGAGCACAGCATGTGAATCCCGGAAGCCACTCACCTGCTTATGGATTCCAGAGCAAACATCATCATTCTCATGGATCTGACCAGCTGACCCTCAGCATCTCTGCCCAGACTGCTCAAGCAGATTGTTTATTCAGACTCACAGTCTCTAACATTAGGATTTGAGAATCATAAAGTTTCAAGGTGGAAATGGCAGCACAAAAAAGTAAAGCTCTAATAAGTATCTTTAAAGAAATGGAGAGTTATTTATAATAAACTTAAAGGAGTTTAGTGGTGTCTTTGTTACTTTTCTCTCATTTCTGAGACAAAATACCTGACACCCAGAATTAGGGAAGGAAAGGTTTATTTAACTTACAGTTTGTAGAGGTTTCAGTCCCTACTCAGCTAGCTGCAAGGCAGAGTGGCACATGGCAGAGAGTAACTGTTCACGGCAGAGGAAACAGCAAAAGCAACAAAAACAAAAAGGGAGGAGTGGTAGAGAGTAAGCCCCTTTCTCTC
>NW_004955409.1:31507478-31522446 GCF_000276665.1 Chinchilla lanigera
TATGTAACTATTCAGTTGGCTAGTTAGCTGTTCAAAAGAGTAATGCTATTAAAAAAGACATATATTTACTGTTTTGTGATAGAATAACAAAATATAATATAGAACTTGATGTCAAGCTTCAGCTAAAATTGACTATCTCTAAATTATTAATGTCCAACTGCATACATTTTACAGCAAAAAAGACTAGAATATTTTGGACTCTTCAGCACACATGAACAGACATACATGATAAAAAATATACACTCATATGTGAACATATTAATGGAAACATGCCATATGTCTGCCCTCATTTAAACTCACAAGCTTTTACACACACACACACACACACACACACACACACAGAGGCATGCACACTGTCACCCAAGCTTGACCTCTCTCAGAAGCACATATAGCACAGGACTGGCCAAGCCTTCAGTTTACATCTTTGTATAAAAGGTTTTTGCCCTCTCTATCCTCTCTCCCTCTCTACATATTCCATAGCATAGATTAGGGATCAGCAAACAATAGCCTGTGGGTCAAATCCACACTGCTCCTGATTTTTAAAATGTCTGAGAGGTAAGTATATTGCCTGCATTTATGAATAACTTGAAAAATACATTAAAGGAAGAGCAATACTTCAGGATATGTGAAAACTATGTGAAATTCTTATTTCAGTAACCATAATATTTTGTAAAGACATAGCCATGCTTATCAATTTACATATTCCTGTTAGTTTTGCACTACAATAAAGGTGAGTTATTGCTTTAGATGCTCCATGTGAGGATTTGCTCCACAGTAATACTCGGGATATTATAAATAACAGTTTTGCAGTTACAGATCAAAAGCATTTCCAATGTCACACATATCTGTATAGTATGACTTTTTACTAGTATTTTTATTACCCATTCACATTTATTACACCAATTCAAGGCAATAGAAAATTTAAGATTTCTATTATGGGAAAACACAGTGGGATGTGGCTTTATTCTGCTATTAAAATATATCAAAAAGAAGTTATTTAAATTTTAAAATATGTAATGACTATAGTTAGCTAAATCATACAATACGCATTGTACTTACCAGATTATTCATCACCATAATACCAACTCACAATGGCGGATACAAAAATTAGTGAATATGTAGTGCGATGTGTTGCTAGCATTAACTTTCATACACACTTCAGGCACACACAAATAGATATGTTTTTAAACCATTAGGGGCTCATTTGTTGGCCAAAGAAGGAAAGTCATCTATCAATGGTGAGTTAATTAAATCAGATTTGATTGAAGCAGATGAAAGTGTTGAAAGAAAACAAAAAACTATTGGCCATTGGCAAGATCAGTTTTCAACAGGGTAAGCATAGGGGGAGCCCAAACACCCAGTGAATTAAAACGCAAAGTACCAATGTCACACTACAATTCCTATTATGAAAAGGAAATAAAGGGCATATAGATTGGAAAAGAAGGAGTAAGATGATCTTTATTTAAGGATGGTATGATCAAATATATAGACAATTTTTAGCAACTATTAAAATTTTCCTGAATGAATAAGTGAATTTACCAAGGTCTCTGGGTAAGTCAATATCAAAGGTCAGATTTATTTTTATATGCTAGCAATGATATTCAAATGGCAATGATTCCTCACAAGGACATTGAGCAATAGGAACTTTCAACCATTGCTGGGAGAATGAACCACCGGAAGGCAGTGTGGCAGTTTCTTTTAAAATGACACATCAGCTCCCACTCACCAAGCAATTTCACTCCTAGATGTTTATCTAAGTTTTTTAAAAGACTTATAGCGACACAAATACTTATATGTGAATGTTTATAAAAATTTCAAGGCTTTTTTTATACTCAAGGCTGACACTGAAATCTTTCTGAAGATCACCTTCAACTATTAACAACATAGCCATGCTAATGGAAATTAATTGTTGCTACAGAAGTGGTAATATTTTCATGAATTCAGCCTAAAATAATAATGAAAACAGTGCTTATTATAGGAGGAACGTCTGTCATGTTAAAGTTAATACAAGGACAACTAACATTTTTGGGATCACAAGTAAATCTAGTTGCTTCACACATTTCTTGCAATATCAAAATTTTTAAAAAGACATGAAATAGCCAATGCCACCAAAAATTTTAGTATTTGTAATTTATAAGCTCTAAGTATATTTCCAGTAGTGTTTCAAACTTCAAGTTTAAAGCAAACTTTCAAATTTCAATAACATTTAACTGTACAGTTGAATTTCCACCCTACTCAATCTGAAGTGAAGAATCTGCAATGTAATGAATATGTTAAGTAGAAAATATCAAGAGAATAATCTGACAGTATTCTATATACGTTTTCCAAGTGAAAAATATTTCATTAGGGTCATAATTCATGGAGTGCTGTGAGTTATTGCCAATGCCAACCTATGTAAAAAAAGATATTTTCAAAGATGAAATATAGAAAATTTCCATACCTGGCTGTACATTAACAATTTATTCTGACCACAAGGAATGTTAATTTAAACTACAATTATCAAAATGTTATCTGTAAACCTGAATTATAAAAATGCGCTGTCTTAGTTACTCTTCTCCCATTGCTGAGACAAAAAACCCAACACCTAAAATGAAGGAAAGAATGGTTTATTTAGCTTACAGTTTGTGGAGGTTTCAGTCGATGCTTGGCTGGCTGTGAGGCAGACTGGCACATGGCAGCGGGCAAACGTTCATGGCAGCAGAACACAGCAAAAACAAGACCAAAAGGGAGAAATGGCGGCAATCAGACTCTTTCTTCCCTTACATGGTAAACAGGCTACCTCCACCCAGAGGGTGTGTAGGTTTCACATAATCTCCATGCCCTCCTCTTCCACAGGCTCAGGATGTACACAAAGTAAGCACCCTGGCTCCCTGCTGAGTCACTTAGCCAAACCCCTAAACTCCCCAAGTTGACACAATGTATCAACTATAACAAGTACTCAACTAGTTTTATCATGCTGCTTTTGAAATTATAAATGAAATTATGGAAATTTGTTTCCTTCACTGTTTATAACCCGTACATATCTTCAGGTTCATTTCTTGAACCGCAGTCAGTACTATATTAACCATGTGGTCTTTTACATAATGTTAGTCAACTTTTGAAATAGAGTATTAACATCTGTGCCCTCCTCCCTATAGCTATTATTGCACTCTTAGGACCAGAAGAAAAATTAGTTCTACTTTCCAGATGGGAGTTAAGTGGATATGAAATGGTTTCTTTCCTCCATGCTGTATATTTCTGACATCAAAGTTGGAAATTGAATTATCTCATCTCATAACATAGCTAGAGTTAGTTATTTCAAACTATTTGTAGTTCCAGTCCATTAAACAGTAAATGTGGTTCTGTGAGCCTGAATTCCTAAGCAGTGTGTGTAGTAGATTTCCTAAGAAAATGAAAGCCATGGGCTGGGGATTTAGCTCAGCGGCACAGCGCCTGCCTGGCAAGCACAAGGTTGTGAGTTCAATTCCCTGTACTAGAAATAAACAAACAAACAAAAAAAGTATATTCAGAAAATGAGAGCCAGATTCCTAAAACATGATTGGTAATCACAGTTGCAGAATAGAGTTCTATTACAATTTAAATCTACCTATAAAGGCTTGTTTCCTTCCAGTGAGACAATATCATAGATAGCTTGTATTAGCCTCATCCAGGTTCTAATTCTAGTGCACCGCTCTAACTTCCCCAGATTTCATTATCAAGATAACGTTGTCCAAAATCACACGAGTAACTGAATAGCCAGATCAACAAGAGACATTGCATACAAATAAGTTAATGTTGATTAAATACAGGACAAATAAACACCATCACATCATGTCACTTACATGATCATCTCCAAGTAAAATTGAACTGCTGAGGTGAAATAATGCTGCTAAACAAATTGAATCCCAGGCAGGAAAGCACGTCATCACATAAGGTGGATAATTACATACTGGAACCCACAGGAGTCTCATTAATGAGCAACCAAAGTAAGGAACAGATCCCACAACATTCTTATTAGCCTAATACAATACTAGTGGAGGTAAAAAAAAAATAATTCCACACTGAATAAACCAGATAATCAAGTCTTAAGCACAATGTTAAATTAAGTATAAGGAAGCAAAATATAAAGCAAAAGACAGAAAAAATAAGCATATGTGTAATAGATTTAATAATTTATTCATCCTTCCACCCACACATCTAAATATTTTAGAATTTTCTTTATTTATTGTAAATATAGGTCAACATTCAATTCACAGTTAATTTTTCCATCTTATAATCATCTATTCACTCATGTGACAAATATTTATTGTTTATACTAGTGTCTGAGCAATTTGCTCAAAAATGTAAATATATCCTAGGTATACACCAAATGAAAAAAAGGTAGCAAATGTTTAACTATGGAAATATATAAATAGATGAAAATTCATTTCTTACATTGTAGAGCTTTAACAATTCAAAATTATTTTATCTACTTCCTGCCATTTGTGACCCTCAATGACCCTCTTCAGTAAGGAAGAATTATTATCTCCACTTTCACTTGAGAAAGCTGACATTAAGCTTCAAAGACTTGTGGAAACTTCTATGTAGTGAATTTGAACTCTGAATTGGGGTTTAGAAATTTCTACACAACATCAAAACTATCCATTGTTCTTAATAAAGTTGATTTTGAACAGCCTGACTTCTCTTCAGTGTCAACATTTTTAAGAAAAACTTTAAACAACCTTCCTCACTGAAGAACCAGCTTCCCAGATGCAGTATCTCCACAATATCTTAAAGTGCCTTTTCATTTACTTTCCTTTCAAACCAAATGTGATACCAAATACTACTGCTTTTATTACTATCTCGTGTTCAGTGCCATATTTTGTATTCTTTCAAAGAAATACTCTTCCACAGTTTTCCTTACTAACTTTGAAATAATTTCATAATACTTGCCTTCTCCACCGCTCAGACCAAAAGACTGTGCACTAAACATTATTTTCCTGACAAACATCACTATGTTATAATGCAAAGAACATTGGTCTAGCGCTCGCTTCCACAGAACATATACTAAAAGAACACTGGTCTAGGAAGAAAACTACCTGATCTTCTAAACGGCAAGGTTCTCCTTTTGAGAAAACTCCATTGTAATTACTATAGACTCCTGTGGAGCTGTCACATGAATTTTTAATAATGACATTTTGTGGGGAAAATGTCTAATAAAATAATAATGTCTAACACTCATTAACTGTGTACTCTTGTGCCAAGGATCATGTTAATCACTTTATATGATTAAGTTATAATCCTCAGTAACCCTCAGCAAAACAGATATTCTCATGTTCAATTTACAGTGGTCGCAGCAAAATACTTTTGGATGATAGCCTGGACTTCCCAGAGAATTATCAGGGCATGATTCTTAATCCCATCACTTGCTATCTTTCATCTGTGAAAATCATGATTTTAATCCTTTGGACTTCTACCAGATATTTTTCTGGAAGAAGATAGACCTCTCTTTGTGTTTGCATTTTTATGTGCATATATATGTATGAACTTATGAGTATATAAATATATGTTTGTGTACATTTCCAAGTATCGGTGAATCTATGTAAATGGTTTAGATGGGTGTACATGTGTCCTAATTTATTTTTGCAGATACAACAGAATACCCAAGACTAAGTAATTGATGATAAACAGAAATGTATTGTGGGAATTCAACAATGGTTGTTATATTGCAGATCTGAGCAATTTTGTGGAAAATAACAATATGTAATACAACAACTATTATTAATTCCTATCATTTTGTTTTGAAATCTTGTATCTTTTTTGTTGTTTTTGAGTTGTTCTGTTTTTGTCTTCATTATTGTTATTTTGTTATTGTTTTTTCTCTTTAAATTACAAAATAATATATACATATAAAAGAAATGCATTGTGGACCCACTGCACTGTTTCTCTGAGCAGCTGCATATTTATATTCCCACCAGCAGTGGACAAGCCTCCATGTTCTACTTAACTTTTCCAACCCTTGTCGTTTTATGGTTTTTAAATTTTTTTTTTTCGTTCTCTTTTTGGTAGTAGCAATCTTAATGAGTGTATGCTAACTCATTGTGCTTTGCATTTGCTTTTCCTTAGCAATTGGTGATTCTGAAAATCCTTTTATGTGCTTGTTGACCATTTTTATCTTCCTCAGTGAATATATATGCAAATATTTTTTCTCTATCTTTAATTTTTTTCATTCATTTTTCATTTCTTTATTTTGCCACACTGAGAATTGAACTCATGATTGTATCTTATAAATATTCAATAATTGTATCTGTTGTTTTTCAGATTAATGTACAGTTGAAACTTGTTGTACTGTAGAAATAACATCTGATTGATAATCGCAGAACTAGTCTTGACAGTACAGCTATATCCCTAGGCTTTAATTTACTTAAAAAAAAAAAAAAACTTGAGGTGGGATCACGTTAAATCGTTAAATTGCCCAGAATGGGCTTGAATTTGGGATGACCTCATAAAGCTGGGAGTACAGTCGTGCACCATTATATCCAGCCATTGCCTCTTTGTTGTCTATTTGCTGTCATAATCAAGAAATAATTGCTAAATCCAATATCATAAAGATTTTATTTTCTCCTATGTTTCACAGTTTTAGTTCATATACTTACTTGGGTCTTTGGTCCATACTGAGTTCATTTTTGTGTGTGGTTAAAGTAAAGATCCAGTTTTCTTTTCTGGTATGTGTTGAAAATACATTATTCCATTGTGTGATCTTGACAGCTTTGTCAAAACTCTTCTAGCCATAAAAGTAAGGACTTATTTCAGAGCTCCCTAATCTATCCCATTGGTCCATGTCTTTAGTCCAGTACCACACTCTGATTCTTATAGCAATGTAGTAAATTTTAAGATCAGGGAGTGGGAAGCCTCCAGATTTGCTCTTTTTGTGATTCTTTTGGCGATTCAGGGTTTCATTTCTAAATCTGAAATGAATTTTTCTGTTTCCATAAGACAGGATGTGGATAAATACATTTTTATTATTATATATTTTCAGTTATCAAAAATTAAACTTATGAAAGTTAAGTCAATGACATACTCATAACTGATTCATCATTTTACTCTATATCATGTTTATTCTCACAAAGAAGTTCGTCTGTTTTGCCATCCAGAGAGAACCTGTTGGTGTTAACAAATTTGGTACTTTCGCCTCCTTCTATCGCCTCTGTTTCCACCACTTTTTTACCATTCTTTCTGGGATTGTACTTTATTAAATTGTACTTTATTGTTGTACTTTATTAAATTGTTTCCATTTCTATTTTCTTTTTAGTGTTCAAGTCTTAACTTAATTATCCCATTTAGATAGGATATTTACCATTTTACTGACATCAACTAGTCCCCTCACAATGTACATCTTCCTTAAAAATACTTTATTCTTCATAAACTTTGTATTTTTTTCTTTTTTCTTGTTTATTAACCTCTAAAATATCTTACTGATATTTGCATTAAATAGCATTTCTCCCTTTTGGATTAAAGACTTAAAAATTATATGTCTTTCTATTATTTTCTTAATGTTTATATCTGTTATGGTATAGATTTAAAACATCCCCCAAAACTCCCATGTGTTCATAAATTGGGCTTTTGTATGATAGATCATGAGGGCACTATATTCATCAATGCATTCATCCAATGATAAGTTCATAGCTGAATCTGCTATTAGGTGATAGGATCCAGTTGGAGAAGATGGGTCACAGTAGATGTGATTGGAAAAACATGGTCTTCTCCCTGAGCCACTTTTGATTTCTCCCTTTTTCCTCACTAACATGGGTTCATTATCTTTCTTCCATCAGGCTCTGTACTTGGCCATTTTTGCCTTGGAACTAGCGGACCATGGACTGAACCCTCTGAATCCATGATCACATGAGATATTATTTCACAACAGAAAAGTGGTTGATACAATGTCTTTTGTTGCTGTTATATGGAACATATAGTTAAATATTTCCAGGCTATCATTATTCAATTTTTTACTATTTGTGAAATTATTGACTCTAATGGAAAGAAGCCTATATATCAAACAATATTAGAGTAACTTGTTTTCTTTCTTTATTTTATAGGAAAAATTACGTAGGTTACTCTAAAATATTTTGTAAATTTGATTTTAATAGTATCATCTAAAGGTAGAAAATTTTTAGAGTTTGCCATTTAGGCAAGCTATTTATATTCATTGGAATAATTTATACCTTTATATTGTACTTACTATTTTGCATTGTTATTCTTTTGCTTTACTGTTCATTTATCTAATTCCTGTGAGTTTTATGATAGAATTGCCTTCTTTGTTTCACTTTTTAAAACTCTAGTTCCAAATACAACCATTTTACATACTTCTGTCAGTAATATATTTTAAAGTCCCAAATATTTTACTATTCCCTTATATTAACTTAATTAGCTTTGAATTCTTTCCCCAGAGATATAAGCAATCTAGTATATTGAATTTATTATATTTAGCTATTAAACATTTCTAAAGTTTCTTATACAAATAAGAGTTTAAATCACATCACTTTTATTTCTTTGCATAAACCTTGCATTTTATTACTATGATAACTCCCTTATTTATTCTATATGTCTTTTCTTTATTTTTAGGATTCTATAATCCTCTCTAGTATTCTTTAACCACTGGAATTTGATGTTAAATTACCAAATTAGTCTTCATTCTAAATTCAATAGAAAAATTGGTGTTCTTGAGTAAAGTATTTTATTTAATAAGCTCCAATTCTCTTAACTCAAAAAGTCTTTCTCTCGAAATATCTTTCATTCAAAATCAATCAGTAAGTTTTTAAGATACATGATATTTTTTCTGTCTGTAAAGGATTTTTGGCAACTTATCATGTTAATACTGTTGGTTTTTAATCTAAAATACTTTAGACAAGTAATTGTCTAAAAGAGTCCATTAATTATAAGTCAAGCCTAAATTTGAACCATGCATCCTTTTATAACAAAGTTTTACACAGCTTGTCTCATTGTACCATTTCTTTACATGTAGTATATGACTACTTTCATGCTATGATGGCTGATTTATGAAATTTTGACAGAATCTGTGACTGCAAACCTCTATACACTTACTGGCTGGCTTCTTCCTTATCTAAATGGTCTTTGAAGAAACCTAATTTCCCTTATTATTATGTATAAATTGCTAGCTTTTTATTTCTTAAAAAAGTTTATATTTGTCTGATTTATTTCAATTAGTATTGCAATCTCAAAGCTCAACCATGCACACAATGGAGCACCAGAGGATCCAGTAGCTGCGCACCCCAGGAAGATGCAAGCTGCAGAGCAGCAGGGGTAAAGGATGGAGCCCCAATGCCAAAGGCCTGGACGCTCCCCAAGAGCAGTTGGTGAAGGTGTGTGTTGGGCCATTGAAGAAACTAGAGACCTGGTGAACAGTGTCCAAAGGTGAGGACAGCAAAGGACACACTCACTCACAAAGATTGACATTTTCAAAATGGGCGCATTCCTAAATGCCCGTGCTTATTTATTCCAGTCGGAGCTAAAGAGGTCTCAAATTGTTTCTTGAAGGTTTTAACTGTGTAAATTTTCCATTTGACTTTACCTCAAATTTAAAAGTTTATTTTGCCTCTGAAAAAAGTGAGCATTGAGGACTAATTTTACCAAACCACAAAATATGCTATAGAGAAACTAAATCAATTACCTTTTTATGATTATTAAAATTACATAAAGTTACTTTTTAAATTTGATTATCCCAGGTTCTTAGTACTAACAGGTAATCTTTTAGTCACTGCAATAATTTTAATGGTGTCTGCTTCCAGAGAAGTTCTCATTGCCAACAGATTGTTCTTATGCATATTGTATTGTTAATTGTTGGAGAATACTCACTGTACATTTTAATTTGAAAATTTGTTTCTAGATATCATAAGTATGCAATTATTTTTATTCTATGCGAACTCTTCAAACATACAGCATACACTGGGGTTTTTGTCATTTTTGGTTTTGCTTTTGCGTTTGCCTCTTTTTATTTTTCGTGGCATTAGAGATTGAATCCAAGGCCCTTGGACTGAGCAACACCTTCAAGTTTAAAAAATGTTTATCTGGAAACACAGTCTTGCTAAAACACTAAGTTTCCCAGGCTGGGCTTGAACTTGGATTCTTGCTGCTTCATCTTCCTGAAGAGCTAGCATTACAAGCATGCACTACCATGCATGGATATACTGTATCCCTTTCCTTCTGAAGCCATCTTCGTCTAAAGATAAGATAATAGGTTTGAGTACAAAAAATATGTGAGGAAAATTTCTTTACTCAGTAGAACACAGTAAAACTATAGTAAAAATTTAAAAATGGTCCTGAAATCTTAATTCTAATATAATGTTGATTTTTATTGAATTCATATGCCTCCTATCATAATAAAGTATAAGCTGACTTTTATTATTAAAAAATTTTGCTAAGTCAGATCAACTATTGATTTTATGTTCTCATGGTGAATGCCAAAATTGCAATGCTTATAAAAACAAAACAAATCAAACCCAATGGGAGAAAACCCAGAAATTCAAGTGTGCCATAGTTATAAATCTAAAGTATATAAATCAGTGATTTTTTTTTCTAAAATGTCTAACTTATCTATATTTTAGGTTCTATTTTTCGCAAGGAAAAATGTTGCTATAAAAATTTTAGTACTTTGTCTTTTAAAGACTCAGAGCTTCATTGTTTGCAAAATGCCTTGACATCTAGGTCATAAGTCTTTTGAGAGAATTCCTTTCAGAATAGTTAATTATATTTTTAAAATTGTACATATGTTCAAATAAATTTTAAGTCAAAATTAATTTTTAAGAACCTAAATTGTACATATACATCCAGTGCTCAATAGGTTTCAAAAGAAAATCTGGATTCTGTTTTTGTAAGACAAAATTAGGTATAATGTTTCATAGGCCAGAGGGGAAAATCATGAATGATATCCTGGACTGAGGTGTAATCAGGTTATTACTAATCAAATAATGTCTACAAAGAAAATAAAATAACTGTCTCTCAGCTACCTGTACTTCTTTTAGCATGATTTTAGTAAGATATTACAAATACTCATGCACAGAGCTCAAAGTTTAGGGCCATTTCAGCATGTGTATATACCATGGAAAAATCATCCAGATTCTCAAGAAACAATGAGTAGATTATGTATCCAAGAAAGGAGAAATTAGTAGAAATTACTAAGACTGTTAACACATTTAATCACTCTGATATTTATGTACTGTCGTCCTCTTATTGGCACTCCTTTGAGTAAGAAGTGTTAGTGGTGGTAATTACAAAGCAAGAATAATAATGACCACTGAAAATTTTCTTCTACCCTGTGGGATTTGAGTGTGTTTGAAAAAAATGAAAGCAAATCTGCATTAGAATGCCATGTATTCATAGGTAGGAATTCTGCAAAATAATCTTTATCCACTTGCCACAGCATGTAGGGCCGTATGTATAGGAGATGAATACATTGTATATGATTTGAATCTAAAGTGCCTTCATATGATGTATAAAATTTTAAAACCTTTTTCCTGTTAGAAAAAAGATCATATATAAATTAATAATAATCAGAGCCATTATTATCCAAGCTGTACACCTTTCATCTCTGATTCTGCCCTCATTCCAAATATGCACAAATTGGCAAAGCTACTCTTTTTTAAGTGTTTTTTTTTTTCAATTTATTTATGCCAGTTGTGTCAAGTTCTGGTCTTATGTTTCAACTCTTGTTGCTATTAATATATGTGCCTCTGCTGTTTTGTGGTTGACTTTCCTTTATTCTACCATAATGTCCTAAAATCAACTTTTATTTAGCTCTTACTTGCATCTGTTGCAACTTTTAATCTTGGTCATAATCTCTTGTGAATACAAACTTCTTGAGAACAAGTTCAGTCTCTACAGAAATATCTATGTTATTAAGAACACAAATGTTTCTTGAATTAGGACCAAATAAAATACCTTATTAAGTTCCCTCTTGGTTATAATTATGCACAGCTAACACATATTGGGAGCTAGCATGTGTCCAGCGTTATAATGGTTGTTATATTGTGTCAATTTGAGGAGTTTAGAAGTTTAGCTAAGCAACTTAGCAGGGACTAGTGTCCTCACTTTGTAAAGATCTTCATCCTGTTCAAGAGGTGGGCATGGAGATGGTGTGAGTGCTGCTCCCATCTGAGGGCAAGAAGCCTTCATACCACATGAGGGAGGAAAAGAGGCTTGCTCTCCTCCCATTTGTGCTGTCATTTTTGCTGTCTTCCACTGCCATGAACTTTGCCCCTCTGCCAGGCCACCCTGCTTTGGAGCCAGCTGATTATGGACAGAAACCTCCACAAATTGTGAGCTAAATAAACCTTTCCTTCCTTAACTTTGGGTGTTGGGTGTTTTGTCCCAACAACACTGAGATTCCATCTCACCCCATTGAGAATGGCTACCATCAAGAAATCAACAACTAATGCTAGAGGGGCTAGGAACGCTTTTTCACTATTGATGGCAATGTAGACTGGTGCTACCACCTTAGAAATCAGTCTGGAGATTTCTTAATAAACTAGGATTAGAGATCCCATTTAACCCAGCTATTCTCTTTCTGGGTATTTTCTCAGAAAAATTAAAAACATCATACAGTGATATATGTGTAGCCATGTTTATAGCAGCACAATTTGTAATAGTAAAATCTTGGAAACAACCCAAATGCCCATCAACTGAGGAGTGACTAAAAATGATGTGGTATTTCTATATTATGGAGTATTACTCAGCCATAAAGAAAGATGAAATCAAGGTATTTGCAGGTAAATGGATGCATCTGGAGACCATATTCTTAAGTGAAATAAATCAGACCTGCATGTGTAAATACTATATTGTCTACCTAGTGTAAGAATCTGAAAGCACAAATAAAATCTGAAGGTGCAATAGATATTATGAAAGAGAAAGCAACTGCTCAATAGAAAAGAACAACTGGGATGCAGGAAAGGAGAAAAGAAAGAAAAAAGGAAAGGAACAAAATATATGTATATACACACAAGATAGCTAAGATAATTGTACTACTAATTTCTATTGGTTTGTTGAAAGGAACAGTTAATGTTTACTTGTTTGATCAATCTTGCATACTTATATCTGGTAATCTGAACAACTACTACTTTGAAGATAACAGTCAGTAATGCAACAACCATTGTTGATTTCCTACCATCTTCTTTTGAAATTCTGTATCATTTTTGTAATTTTTACATTCTTTGTTTTTCACTTTGTTTCTATTATTTTGCTTTTGTTCTTTTTCTCTTTAAAATAAAAAAAAAAGAATTTAGTATCAGAGAAGTGGAGTCATTCCTGTGACTATACCTGACCATGTGGTTTAAAAGCCTTAGGAAATGGCTTGTGGGAAGAGGTCGGAAAGGTTCAGAGATGTAGCCTGGAAGAGTAGAGCTGAAACAACTTAGTGTATTCTGTATGGGATAATTCCAGTCAGAGCCCAGAAGACCAGAAGGTGGACAGAAATTCGGCTGGTAAAGACCAGGCTCAAGAGGTTTCTTCTGAGAAGGACTGCTTTGGCTGTTGGACTCCACACAAAGTATGTTATGGCTTGGCAGAAAGTTTGTCTGCATTTTGCTCCTGTCCAGAGGCCTTACCTGAGACTGGGATTAAGGATGGGGGACTAATTAATCTGGCAGAAGAAATTTCAAGGCTGTTGAATGTTGAGGCTGTGGCATGGCCTCTGTTGTGGGCTATTAGCCAGATCTATGTTGAGAATCAAGAGCAAAGAGCCCGGCAGAATGATTTAAAATGTTGTGAGTTTGGCCAGAAAGGAAGCTCCAGTAACATTGTGGGCTGCAAAGATAGACCTAAGGAGATCTCCATTGCTGAGAAGGAGCAAGGGAATCAAAAAGATGGCCTGAGAGCATCACAAGAAGCAGCAAGTCTCTGTACTTTGCAGCCTCAAAATTGCAAAGGTGAAAGATTTTGCTTTAAGGAGAAAGTTTCAGTGCATCACATTCCAGAATGGTGGCAGCATAGAAAATTTGTTACTCAGAATTTGATTCAGACTACCCGGTGATCTGGGTACTTCACCCCTATAGCTGTAAGAAAGGAAGGCCTGGCTACTGCTCCACCTGGCAGCAGACCTTGACAACATAATCTACATGGTGCTGGTTTTATGCACATACAGAATGCAAGAGTTGTGTGGTTAAGAAGGCTTCCACCCCAACTAGGATTAGAGGTCCCACTTAATCCAGCTAGTTCCCTTCTGGATATTTTTCTGTAAAAACTGAAAACATCATACCACAACTTATATGTGTAACCATGTTTATAGCTGCACAATTTGTCAAAGCTAAATCTTGGAAACAACCCAAATGCCCATCAACTGAAGAATGGATAAAAAAGAAGGTATTTTTATACAAAGGAGCATTACTCAGCTAAAAAAGGATGAACTAGAGGCTTTTATGGGTAAATCAATGCAACTAGAGCCCATACTCATAAGTGAAATAAATCAGACCCACATGGGAAAACATCGGATTATCTCCCTACTGTAAAAACCTGAAAGAATAATAAAATCTGAGAGGTATGATAGATATTGTGAAAGAGAAAGAAACTGCTCAAAGGGAAGAAACAACTGAGATGAAAGGAGAAAAGAAAGAAAGAAGGGAGGGAAAAATCTCTATGTATATACAAGGATAACTGGGATAATTGTAATGTTGATATTTATTGGTGTACTGAAGGAAAAGTTAATGCTTAAAATTTTTTGAGCAATTTTGTATGCTTATATCTGATAATCTGAACAACTAATTTGAAGACAACAATATGCACTATAAGAACCATTTTCTATCATCTTGTTTAGTGAAGCTCTATATCATTTCTAATGTTTTGTTATTATTTCTTATAATCTGTAATTGTTTGATTCTTAAATCAAATTGTTTGATCTTGCATTCTTAAATCTGGCAATCTAAGCAACTTGATTAAAGATAACACTATGTAATATAACAACTATTGCTAATTTCCCATCACCTTGTTTTGAAATTCTGTATTG
>NW_004955409.1:31522641-31539310 GCF_000276665.1 Chinchilla lanigera
GCAGGTGCTTTTGCCGCTGAGCTAAATCCCCAGCCCCTTTCACTCCAATTTGAGAAGGCTGGGGAGGCCAAGCAGTGTGCCCCTGAGAGGGCAGTGTGTGAAGCTGTGAGTGTCAAGCCAAGGGTACAGTAGAGACCCCAAAAGTTTGGAAAATCTGGAACTGAGGATCATCTAAGGAAAGTTGCAAGGAGCAAACAAATTAGGCCCACAAGAGAAGCTCTGGGAACTACTATTAAGAGATGTGTCATAGGAGCTGAGCCACTCAAGCCCTTTGGAGCTCACAACTTGCCACAGGTTGCATCAGATACTGCACATGGAACTACAGGACTTAATGTTTGCCCGACTGGATTTTGTACTTGCTTTGGTCTCATTCCTTTGTATTCCCCTCTTTGTAACTTTTGGAATGAAAATATCTTGCACCATTGAATGCTGGAAGTATTTAACTTTCTTTTCATTTAAACAGGGGCTCACAGCTAAGAATTTACCTTACATCACAGAGGAAATTTGGGACTTCGACTTTTCAGCAGTACCATCTTAAAGATGAGTTAACCTTTTGCAGAAAGGATATGCATTAGTCTCTGAGGGGTCAGAATGTCACGGTTCTAATATAATATATTCATAGGCTTAATATTGGTTCTTAATGTTTGTTAAATCTGTGTTATAAAGTTTAAATTGTGAAATGATAAGAATAAGCATGTCTTCATACCTGGAAACTGATTTAAATGTGTCTGGTGGTCAGGTTGACAAGGAGTGGATTGTAATGTTTAACTGTGTCAATTTGAGAAGTTGAGAAGTTTAAGTAAGAAACTCAACAGGGGCCAGGGTCCTCATATTGTAAATGTCCTCATCCTATCAAGAAGAGGGCAAGAGATGGTGTGAGTGCTACACTGGGGGGCAGGTAGCCTGCTTACAATGTAAGGGAGGAAAAGAGGTTTGCTATCCTCCTTTTGCTCTTGTTGCTTTTGCTGTCTTCCACCATTTTGAAGTGCTGCCCTGTGCCATCCCACCCTGCCTTGGAACCAGCTGATTACAAACTGTGAGCTAAGTGAATCTTTTTTTCCTTAATTTTGGGAATCAGGTAATTTGTCTCAGCAATGACAGAAAAGCAGCTAAGACAAATATGGTCAGTAAGCCATCCAGTCCTCAAAGCAGCACTGTGAGAGAGGTTTCATGACTACAAATGTACAGATAAGAAAGTGCAGCATTTAGAGGTTGAAGACTTCCCTAGGCTCAAACAGCTATAAAGCATCAGAATCAATAATTAAAGTCACACAGCCGTACGGCAGTGAACATCACTTAATTACTGTCCTAGGCTAATACATTAGGTTATCAATTTCACATTTGCCTTATGATAAGACAAAATGAGTGGATGTAAACATCTGATTTCATTAAAACTCCTCCATCCTTGGCAAAAGTGACTGTCAAAGGCTATTAACATATGACTTTGTTAAAATGACCATATTGGAACCCTCTTAATGTCCTCAAAATAACAAAACAGAGTCCTTTCATATTATTAGAAGGATGACTATAGCAATAAATGGGACTTCAGAATAATATTCTCTTCAAATATGATTTCTGAAATCAAAGTTTAAGATAGTATCACTGTGCATCAGTTTGCATACTATTGGGTTATTTAACACAATAATAACTGAAAAATAACTGTAAATTTTATAATGTATACTTACATCTCCCTTCCAAAGATCAGTAAAAAATACATTTCTCACAGTGTCACTCTGAAAAGTATCCAAAAGCCTACAAATAATTCAATTGCCAAAGTAAAAATTGATTTGCTTTTGTTATAGCAAGAGTAGCAAAAGATAGTGATTTTTTAGAAACTTCAAGCGATGGGGATATAGCTCCCTGCAAGGTCCTGAGTTTGATTCCTGGTAACAACAAAAAAAAAACTTAAAACTTCAGTCACTCATTGATGTATAAATGTCTTATTGAATTAACTCAAATGTTGTGACAGTTACAATGTACTTAATGACTATAAAAGTAAACTCACAGAAATAAATTTCTCTTAGATATGTTTTTAATATTAAAATTATCTCATCATCCATTTTTAATGTCTAGTGGGTTATTTGGTGTTTTCTATTCTATAACCTATAGTGATTTATAAGGTACTATCCACAGAATACTGTATGTCACAACTAAATGCATCTTTATACACTTTCTTTAAAGACAAGTATACCTATCAATATTAGACCTTAATAGTCAAACCATGAAGATTTATTACTAATTTTTTATCAGAAATGAAGCATCTTTTAATTGCTTTTGTTTTTTACTTATTTTATAATATAATAAAATAAACATAATAAACTCTGTGATTATACTTCTGTTATTCTCATTTTCCTAGTGGTTATATGATACTCTAGCCAATACAAAAAGCTCCACATTTCTCAGGTATATATTAACTTGAAAATACCTTCAGCAAAACTCTTTAAATTAAACTTTCAGAAACTGATATCACATAAAAAACAAAGTGTCTCAATAAATATTGTGATCTATTAGACTGTAAGGGTTTAGGCTCTACCTTTTCAGAGCGTAGGCAATGATAAAACTAGTTTTTTTTCTTTTCTTTTCTTTTTTGTCTTTTTGAGACAGGGTCTCACTGTGCAGTTCAGGTTGGCCTTGAGCTCACTTTATAGCCCAGGCTGGTCTCTGACTCACAATGATCCTCCTGCCTCAGCCTCCTGAGTGCTGGGATTACAGGCATGTGCCACCACGCCCCGCAATGATAAAACTAGTTATAAATGTACTTTATTTAAAATAATTGGAAAACACATTTATTTAGAACAATTAGCATAATTTTTTACATATTATTACTTAGAACTTTCTTCATTTCTTAAACTGATAGATAAAAACGTATAATTTATATATTTATGGTAAACTATGCAATGTTTCAATTTGTCTTTAAATTTCACAATGTTTAAATCAAGTTAAACATAGCTATCTACTCAAATATCTGTTGTCTCTTTATGGTGAATACTTTCAAAACCTTCTGTTTAGTTTTCTGAAATGTACAGGACATTATTGTTTCTTTGTAGTCATCTCTATGCAACTGCACATCAGAACCACACCCTGGCTTTCCTCAGTCACTGCTAACAAGCACTCTACTCTCAACTTCTGTGAGATCAAGATTTTCAAATTTCACGTATAAGTGAGATCATTCAGTACTTGTGCTTTTGTTCCTGACTTATTTTGTTTAACACAATGATTTCTATTTCCATTCATGTTATCACAGATGACGCGATTTAATTCTTTTTTATGTCTCAATATTATTCCATTCTGTATGAGTACCACTGTTTACTGATCCATTCATTATTGATTGACACTTAGGTTGTTACCACTTTTGTGAATAGTGCTCCAATGAAAACTGGAATACAGATAGCCCTTTGACAGATGGATTTCATTTCCTTTAGATATACTCAGTACTGCAACTGCTGGATCATCCAATAGCTATATTTTTAATTTTTTGAGCAACATTCATACTATTCTCCACAGTGCCTATACTATCATACATTCCCAGCCAAAGACTGCAAGAGTTCTCTTTTCCACGACTAAACAGCACTTGTTACCATGAATTCTTTTGTTAACAGCCACTCTGGGGTGAGGTGATATTTCATTGTGCTTTTGATTCCCATTTTCCTGACCATTAGTGGTGCTGAGCTTTTGTATGAACCTGTGAGTCATTTGTGTACTTTCTTTTGGCAAATATCTATTGAGATATATTGTTCATTTTTAAATCAATGTATTTGGGATTTCTACTATTAAGTTTGGAAGTTCCATACGTATGTAAGTCCCATTCAGATACGTAATTTAAGAATATTGTTCTCATTCTGTAGATTGTCTCTTCATTTTCTTCATTATTTTGTTTGCTATTATCCAAAATATTTTTAAGTGGAAAAAACGATAGATATTGGTGTTTTTAAAACAATATCTTGATTGGTACAAGGCAAAAGAATGCATACCCGTAATTACAACTTTGGAGCAATATGCAGAAAAACAATAATTGAGTGACAATGAAGAGAGAAAAAAATTCAATTTTTCTAATCTAAATGCTAAGAAGTTTGATGTGTAACTAACTGAATATTTGTATGTCCTGAATATGTATATTAAATGTCTTTATGGGAAATAAAAACCCTGCACTAGATGTTTCAAGGAAAGAACAACTGTGATGGGGGAAAAGAGAAAAGAAGGATGGGAAAAATATACGTACATATACACAAGGTAGCTACAATAATTTTAGTACTAATTTCTATTAGTTCATTGAAAGGAAGAGTTAGTACTTATACTGTTTGGTCAATTTTGCATGCCTGAATCTGGTTATCTGAGCAACTACTTTGAAGATAAGAATATGCAATATGATAACCATTGTTAATTTCTTATATCTCACTTTGAAATTCTGTATCATTTTTATTGTTTTTTCCTCTCTTTAAAGTAAAAAAAATCTAAAAATTAAAAAAGTCATAATTTCTGTGCTGAGAGGTCTGTTTAATCTAAATCCTCATGGTAATACTTTTTACAAAATGGATAGCACTAATATTTCCCAAATTTGAGTGCAATATATGAAATAAATCCTCATGTGTAATGTTTTTTAACTTGATAAGCTGCAAAGACAGTTTAAATTGGGAGTTGCATTTTAATCTCCACTTAGGTGGACCCAATATTCCTGTGTTAGGATAAAAACTCTATTCTGAAGGGAAGAATGCAGCTTTTATGGTTAATGACTCTTCCTGTTCCAGCCAAGGCTCAAGAAGTACATAAATAGGTACCAGTTCTCCAAGATGAATGTAATGCTTACATATTGCAACTACATAATAGTAAAAGAGAAACTACATAAAATACATTCTGACTTAAATTTTAAAAAGATATATCAACTTCCATAAGAAAATTCTGTTTCTGGAGTGCAACAAATCATTCAGAAGGTGATGCACCATGACCAAGTGGGGCTCATCCCAGGAGTGCAGGGATAGTTCAACATATGCAAATCAATAAATGTAATACACCATATCAACAGAGTCAAATACAAAAGTTACATGATTGTCTCAATAGATGCAGAAAAAGCTTCTGATAAAGTCCAACATTCATTCATTATAAAAACCCAACAGAAAATTGACGTAGATGGTCTTTACCTCAATCTGATAAAATACATCTATGACAAAACAACAGCCAACAACATTCTACATGGACAAAAACTGAAAGCTATCACTCTAAAATCAGGAACAAGACAAGGAGGTCCACTATCACCACTCCTATTCAATATAGTTCTAGAAACATTAGCCAGAGCAATTAGACAAGAGAGAGAAATAAAAGGAATAAGCATGGAAAAAAAGGAGATAAATTATCATTATACACAGATGACATGATACTCTACATAGAAAACCCAAAAAACTCCACCAAAAGATTTCTAGACTTAATAAGCAAATTCAGTAGTGTAGCTGTATATAAAGTCCACACTCAAAAATTAATAGTATTGGGGCTGGGGATTTAGCTCAGTGGCAAAAGCGCCTGCCTGGCAAGCGCAAGGTCGTGAGTTCGGTTCCCAGTACCGGAGAAAAACAAAAAAACAAAAAAACAAAAAAACAACAACAAAAAAAAAATTAATAGTATTTCTGCACACAAACATCAAACTCACTGAGAGAGAGTAATTAGGGAAACCACACCTCCACAATAACATCCAAAAAAAATGAAATACTTAGGAATCAATCTAACAAAAGAATTAAAACATCTATACATTTAAGAGAGAAAAGGACTGCTAACCTACTGAAAAACAATAGCATGGTACTGCCAAAAATACAGATCAGACGATGAGTGAAACAGATTAGGAACAACTCCAAACACACTCAGCCATCTTATCTTTGACAGAGGGACCAAACATGTTCATTTGAGAAAAGACAGCCTCTTTAATAAAAGGGGCTGGAAACACTGGCTGTCTGTATGCCAAAGACTAAAGTAGACCCAAGTCCATCACCATGCACTAAACTAAAGTCAAAATCGATCAAAGATCTAAGTATAAAAACAGAAACACTTAATCTATTGGAAGAGAAATTTGGTAGAGATCTTGAAGACATAAGTGTAGGCAAAGAATTCATGAACAAAACCCAAACTGCATGGGAAATACTTCAAAAAATCAAGTACTGGGATCTTATCTTATTAAAAAGCTTTTGCACAACAAAAGAAATCACCAACAGAGTGAAAAGATATCCCACAGAGTGGTAAAATATTTTAACCAATTTTCCCTCAGACAAAGGATTTCTATCTAGAACATATAAAGAATTCAAAAAATAGGATTCCTCACATTCAAAGACCCAATCCAGAAATGGGCATCTGAGGTGAAAACACACTTCTCAGAGGAAGAAATACAAATGGCAAATTAATATATGATAAAAGAAATATTCAGCATCACTGGTCATTCAAGAGATGCAAATTAAAATACTGACATTCCATCTCACTCCAGAAAGAATGGCTATCATCAAGAAACCAAACAACGGCAAATGCTGGAGGGGCTGTGAGGAAAAAAGGAACCCTTATCCACTGCTGGAGGGAGTGCAGACTGGTGCAACCAGTGCGGAAATCAGTATGGAGCTTTCTCAAAAAGTGGTATTAGAGGTCCCACTCAACCCAGCTATTCCCCTTCTGGGTATATTCTCAGAAGAATTAAAAACGTCATACCACAGCAACATATGTGCACACATGTTTATAGCAGCACAGCTTGTATTACTTAAATCCTGGAAGAACCCAAATGCCCATCATCTGAGAAATGAGTAAAAAAGAAATGTGTTTTTATACAACGGAGTAATAATCAGCCATAAAAAGGAAAAACTTCAGACTTCTATAGGTAAATGGATGCAAGTTCAAACTGTACTCATTAGTGAGATAAATCAGATTCACATGTGTAAACATCATATTGTCTTGCTAGTGTGAGAAACTAAAAGAGTAAATAAGTTCTAAAATGCACAATAGATACTGTGAAATTGGAAGAAATTATTAAAAAGGGAAAAGGAACAAGAATGTGGAGAGGGAAAAGCAAAGAAGGTAAAACAGAAAAAATGCAAGCCAGTTATATGATCAATGTCTCCTACATCATAGAAAAGTAAGCTTTGTGCTTATATCTACTGGAGAATTTTTATGCCCATATCTTGTACTCTGAGTAATTACTTTAAAGATAACAATATTCAATATATTAACTATTGTTATTATCCTATCACATTGTTTTGAAATTTTGTTTTACCTTTCTTCAATAAAGTAAAAAAAAGAAAATACTGTTTCTAGACTCCAGGAATCATGAGTCAAAATGTTGAATTCCAAACACGAAGAGCTAAAATGTCAGTAGCATTCAGTAGGTGGAACAGATACTGTTGACATAAATCTTGAAATCTGACCGTTATGTATAGGTCAAAAGAATGAAAGAGCTATGAAATGTTAGAAGAGTCAGAGTAAAGGAAGATCCCACCTTGCTCTGGAAGAAAGAGAGGTAGATGAACCTGCGAAGCGCTCTGCAGTGGAAAGTGTGTCACAACTGGAAGAAAATGCAGGAGCAAACAGAAAGTGCCAAAAAAGGGCATGTTTGAAAGTACATAAAATTTCACAATGTCTATCATACCTCCTAGTTTTTATTCACTCTTTCAGGTCTTACACTAGGGAGACAATACGATTCTTACACTTGCAGGTCTGATTTATTTCACTTATGAGTATGTCTCTAGTTGTGACCATTTACCTGTAAAAGCCTCGTGTTTATCTTTCTTTATAGCACTGTGAAACAAAAGGAAAATGCTCAAAAGTAAAGGGCAACTGGAGTGTGGGAAAAGAGTGGGAAAGAAGGGGAAATTATGTAAGTATGTACATACAGGATAGCTAACATAGTTGTACTACTGTGTTCTATTGCTCTACAGAAAGGAACAGTTAATGATTACTTCTTTGATCAATCTTGTATGTCTCTATTTGTTTTCTTGAGAAAAGACTTTGAAGATATCAATAAGTAATACTGCAACCATTGTTAATTTCTTACAACTCTGTCTGTAACTCTGTTTTGTTTTTATTGTTCTTATGCTATTTTGTAAATGGATGTCTGTTTGTTAATATATTTTCCTTCTTTTATTTCTTAAAGTAAAAAAAGAAAGTACATAAAATTGTTACATTGAATTAAGTATAATTCAGAAGGACAAGTACATGAAGGTGTTAGTCTGAAATGTGAATAGCACTCAGATGCTAGGCAGATAGTAGAAAGCCTTACATAGATTAATAAATTAGAAGATGTTAATCAAATAAGTGATACATTCACCAAGTAACTGAAGAGTCACATCTGGCCTTTAACAGTCACAGTAATGAATCAGATAGTATAAACATAGAAATGGTAAGTATACATAAAGGTCATGCCTAGAGGAAGAAGGAAACATTAGACAAAGAGAGAGGGGGGCTTCGAGGTGATTCATAAGTTATCTGTTTTAAAGTTTACCTATCTTACTTTTTGACCCATTTTTATTAACAGTGTTTACCTATCATAAAGGATAGGAATAAAAAGGAAGACAAAAATACAAAAATAGTCATATCAAAGAAGCTGAAGGTGGTGTTGAGGAGTAAAAACCCAGCATGGTGAAGGCCAGATTTGCAAAGAATGAGATACTCTGGAGAATATCAGTCATTTTCAGATTCTGAAAGTGGTGGCAGAAAAGGTATCTCTGTGTTAAAAAGAGAAAGCTGCAAGTGGAAAGTAGTGAGGAGAAAAGAGAGGAGAAATGGAAACATGATAGTATTTTTTACCTAGATTCCTTAGATTTTTTTGTAATCAGTAGGACAAGATCCCATGAAAAAACATAGATGAAGCAAGGCAAGGTCATACACAAGCAAGGTAAGGGGAAATAACTTGCAGAATGGAGAGGTTCAGCTCAGATCAGAAAAGGAATATGAGGCTGATCAGAGTTAAATATACAGATACATGCTAACAATAGTGGATAGACTAGGTGGAAATTACTTCAAATATGAGATGAAAAATGGTGCATATTACTTCATAATAGGAGATGCATTGTTATCTAGGTGTCATGAGCACAAGTCAATTTAGGGCTTTTGAAGTTTTCTAAATTTTTGAAGTCATAGAAGAGGAAAATTGAGTAGGGGATAAAATGTCTCTGAGAAATAAAAATAATTTTTCTTAAGCACATCAAGAAATTAGCTGTTCATGCATTTACAGTGAACTTTACATCCCTGGTTAATAATATTTTTCAATACAACTATTCAGCTTTAGCATAAATTATATTAATGCATTAAAGGTGAAAAATTCTTGGGTTAATGTTGATAATAATGATAGTTGTAGGAATGTTAATTACATCAAAGAGATAATTGATCCTATAATACTAAGACTTTATTAAATGCTTGACCGAGATGAAGATTGTGGATAACCAACATAGGTCACGGTACTGAGCAAATGGAAATACTTAAATCCATTGGGAAAATAAGATAAGTAGGCTGAACAAAAATGAAATAAGATAGGTAGGCTAAACAGAAATGAACATAAAGCAGTGGGATAGAGAGGTATAAATTTTAAAATGTAAGTTCACTTGTGTTTGTATAAACACCTTTGGAGACCTCGACTAAAGAAAAACAAAACGCTGGAATAAAAACTTACTACTTTAGGCCTCAAAATGTAAATTCACTGAATGGCATGGCATTCCAGGTGATAGAACTGGCAAGGGTGTAGTAATTTAGAGAACACATAAACGTAGGAGTGACTCATCTCCTACCAGGTACAGAGTTTTGTTAAAAAATGGTAAATATTTGGTGGATGCATCAGTTCTCCTTGGTTCAGTGGCTAATGTGAAGCTTGATTATCAAGTAATAATTCTCTGGTTTTCTGATATCAAAAAAAGGTGTAAATAAAGGTATTGTTCAATTTAGAATTTATTTCAAAGTAATATATAATTGCTTTTAATGATCTCTCCCTTTGTTGAAAAACATAGCCTACTAGATGTGGCCATGTAGAGTGTTGCGGTCTGTATCTAGAATTCCCTCAAAACATTATGCATTTATAATGGGGTTTTTCAAAGTTGGCTGAATCTAGGGTGTGTAAATATGGATTAAGGATGTCTGATTACTAAATTAGTCCACTGATTGGTTTAGCCTAGTTCTGGGTGTGGTTAATGGAAGGCCCAAACTGCGTGTGGGTGATCAGGTATTTTGTCACAACAAAAAGGAAGTAACTAAGGCATAGGTGCTGAATAGTAAAGCTGTCCTGCAGATAAAATAGCCAAACTACCCCTTTGTAAGTTTGAAATGATACATTCGTTGTAATTCTTCAATATTGTATTGCAAGGAAATATTTTGTTTTGGAGTGTTTTGATTTCAATTATAAGAGAAAACAGCTTGCATTTTAGAAAGTATGTCAAAGCAATAAATGCTTCTTGATAACAGGAAAGGTCTCACTGGAAATTGCTTGACAAAGTGAAATATCTTAATGATGTCAACCTTTCTAAAGCAGAACCCAGTTATTATTAAAATAGAAACAATTTATCTTTTAATTCAGCAAGAATTTTAGTCCATTTTAAATTGTGTTCTTTCATAATTTTAACAATAAAAGGTAATGTGCTGGATATTACTGGGAAAGACTTTACCTTTAATAGCATTTTTATAGCAAAGAACATTTATCTTCAGTGAATTATACAAAATTAGTATTTTACCCTTCCAGAATTCACACACATTTTGGTCTCCATTCAAGATACTTAAGAGCAGCATGAAATTAAATTCTTAGTAATAGAAGACTACTTCAAAATGGTGGGGAATCCAGAAAAAAGATAGGCTTGAACAAATTGCATGAGATAACAATTTAGAACAAATTATATTAAATAATTTAATAAACAACCAGCGTGATATTTTGGTGATATAATCTTCAGAAAAGTAACCAGTAGTGAAGGTGCAAGAAAACCAAAACTTGGGTCTAATAAACTTAGTGACTCATATTCAAAAGGTAATTCATGAAATTAGAAGTCCATCCACCTCTAACATTAAGCAGATAAATACATAGATATGCAAATCAGAAGTTAAGCAGAACTTAAAATTTTAGAACTCTCAGAACTGAAGATCTGTATTCATTTAGTGTTCACCATGCATGAAAGTGTATCCTAATCTAAAAGCTATGAAACTCAGCCAAGAATTGGTCACAGTTTAGTATGGGAGAAAATTAATAAAAATAATTTAAACTTCTACTTAAATTCCTATTCATTGTTATTGATATGCTTATACTTATTTATATATATACAAAATATAGCACAATATGAAAGCAAAATTCTAGACATATATGAAGCAACACATTGTTGAAATTACACTCATAGGCTTTAACTGCTAATAGTTTGGGTTCAACTCTAGTTCCATAAGTAACAAGCTGTAAGTTACTTTAATGACTCATCTGCAAAACACTACAATGATACCTAACTCCCCAAATTAAAATGAGGATCTAATGAGATAATAGCATATATTGAAACATATTTAAGTTCTCTTTCTTTCCCTCCTCCCCAACCCTAATTCCTCTTTCCTCTTGAACAATTTTCCCATTTCACAATATCTAATGTACATTATGATTTTGCAAAAGGATGAAATGGAAACAAAGCTTTGTAAATAGGGAGGGGAAGAAGGGTTGAAGGCAGGAGAAGGGGTTAGGAAAAAAGAGAAATCAAAACATATGATGTATGGATACAAACTCCCTCTGATGGATATGGTCATCATGTATATCTAAAATGTACCAATTAAATTAATTTTAAAAACAAAATAAAATATACAAGGCATATTATCATAGATACATGACATATATATGTATATTACAGATTCATACATTTGTGAAACATAATTCTATTCATGGTTATAATTAATGTCACTGTTTTTGATTCTAGGGATCAAACCTGGGTCTTGTGGCAAGGCAATCATTCCATCACTGAAGTGTAACCTCAATGTGGTAATACTAGCAAACGTGGGACAGTGGTTCTCTGGTGAGGAGAGTATACTTGGGTCACTGCTAATCTTTGATTTTTAAGTTAATATTTACTATATAAGTCACTTAAAACTGCTTGTACATCTAAAATACTTAACAAAATAGCGTAGTATAATGTATACTTACAAATATACAGCCAAAAATAAAAAACAGATTTCAGAATTAATAATCACATTTTCAATGTTGACTAAATAGTTATAATTTATTGTATCACTGCAGCTACACATATAAGAAAACCATAACTCTGACAGAGAAAGCACCACAAAGGGGATGACATTTGAATTCTACTGCAAGGATAAATAAGGCATTGCAGAGCAGATTATGGAAGTATTACACAAGATAGAGATATAGAAAAAGACACATTAAAGCAGTGCCCTCTTTGCCAGTTCCTTTTCTTCTGTCAAACTTTAAAAATTTAAACCACAGGATAAAATTCTGGGTTCTTCACTCTTCTTTTTCTCTACTCCCTGTAGAATGAGTAAATTACTCCTTTGATCAGGAATTTCATACACATGCTAATTATTGTCAAATTTCCATCACCAAAATAATCTCTATTTAGTAATTTAGGGTCAAATAAATAACTTTTTCTTATTAGTCTCTCATTTCATTAGTTGATATCAACATCCACAAAGTAGACTCCAGTGTCCTAGCAATCACCCTTTCACCCAGTGTCCATGGTCATATCTGGAATTCATCCAGGTAACTCATTTAAACTCAAAAGCATATCTCTACTGTTCCTGTCATCTCTTCTGTTTCAGTAGCTTCCTGTTTCCTTTTGGTCCTTCTATAAAAAATACCAGTCCTTGTCTTCTACAAATATAAATTAGATTGTGTCATATTTGTGTTTTAATCCATTACATAGTTTTACTATGGTAGTTAAAAAAAAGTACCACTTACACATGAATGCCTAGAAATATCTAAACTACTTTTCCTTCCTTCCAAAGCTCAGGAGTCATCACGTGTCTTTGACTTTTGTGACATAGACTAGAACTTTCCCATTTCATATATTCTCAGCCTGGTTCTTTTTATGCATGGTCTTCATGAGAGTATCTTTTTTTATTATTTTAAAAATAAAAGGAAAAAAACATTAACAGACAGACAACCTTTTACAAACTAGCAAAAGAACAGTACAGACAATACAGAGTTACAAACAAAGTGGTAGGAAATTAACAATACTTGTTGTATTGCATATGGATATTTTAAAATGGTTTCTCATGAAAACAGATAGAGATGTGCAATATTGGTCAATCAAGGACTCATTGACAATTTCTTTCAGCAAAGAAATAGAAGACATTAGAAGAACTATGTTAACTATCCTGTATATACATACATACAAAATTTCTCCTTCTTTCCCTTCTCTTTTCCCACATCCCAGTTGCCCTTCTTTACCCTTGGGTGTTTTCCTATCATTTCACAATGTCTATCATACCTCCTAGTTTAAATTAACTCTTTCAGGTTTTACACTAGTGAAACAATAAGTTGCTTGCACATGCAGGTCTTGTTTATTTCACGTATGAGTATGATCTCTAGTTCTGGCCATTTACCTATAAAGAGCTCAAGTTTATCTTTCTTTATACCTGAGTAATATTCCATTACATAAAAGTAACACAATTTTCTTATCCAATCCTCGGTGGATGGACATTTGGGTTGCTTCCACAATTTAGCAATTACAAATTGTGCTGCTATGAACATAGGTGCACAAACATCACTGTGATATGATGTTTTTAGATCTTCTGGGAAACTACCCAGAAGGCGAATAGCTGGGTTGAATGGGACCTCTAGACCTAGTTTTCTGAGGAATCTCCAAACTGTTTTCCACAGTGGTTTCACCAGTCTGCATGAGTATCTCTTTTCAACCTATCAGTTTCCATTTAAAATATATCTAAGTTTGCAAAAATCCTCAAAAGGATTCTGGAAAATGGAATTCAGCATCATCAAGAATGTTATATACCATGACATAGTAGGATTCATCCCAGAGATGCAGGGATGGTTCAACATATGCAAATTAATAAATGTAATACATCGTATGAAGAGAGCCTAAGACAAAAACCACATTATCTTCTAAGTAGATGCAGAAACAATATTTGACAAAGTACAACATACATTCATGAAAACCTCCTACAGAAAATTGGAATAGAGGGTCTTTACTCAATGTGATAAAAGCCATCTATGACAAACCAATAGCCAACATGATACTAAGTGGTGAAAAACTGAAAGCTTTCACTTTAAAATCAGGAGCAACAAAGGAAGGAATGACTAGGATGAGGGAAACAAGAAAAAAGAAAGAAGGAAGACAAAACTTATACATATGAATAGCTGTGATGACTGCATTGCTGTTCTCTGATGGTGTATTGAAATGAACAGTCAATGCTCACAATTTTTTATGTTCTGATCGACTTTGCATGCTTCTGTCTGGTGGTCTGAGCAACTGATTTGAAGGTAACAATATGCAATGGAATTACAATGGTGAAATCCTACCATGTTATCTAGCAAAACTCTGTATTATCTCTAATGTTTTATTGAAGAATTATTTTCTTATTCTCTTTAATGGTTTGAGCAATCTTTCATTTTTCCATCCGATAATCTGAATAATATAGTTGAGGATAGTGGTATGCAACGCAACAACCACTGTTGATTTGTAGTAATTTGTCTTGTGACCTTATATCACTTTGAATGTTTTCTCTTTGATTTGTTTATGTTCCTGATACTGGTATGCTGATACTGGTCTATTTTTTTGTTTGTTTGTCTCTCATGAACTACTCTCTTTAACATAAAAAAAATCAAAATAAGAAAATAAAATCAAGAGCAAGAAAAGGATGTCCACTATCACCACTGTTATTCATTACCATTCTGGAAATATTAGCCAGAACAATTAGATAAGAGGAAGAAATAAAAGGAATAAGGATAGGAAAGGAAGTTAAATTATCATTATTTGCAGATGACATGATTATCTACATAAATAACTCCAAAAACTCTACAAAAAGACTTCTACATTTAATAAACAAATTCACTAGTGTAGTTGGATACAAAATCAACACTCAAAAATTAATATCATTCCTGCTGGAAAAACTAGTTTACTACATACCAAAGATAAAGCCCGACTCATGTCTCTCACCATGCACTAAACTAACATCAAAATGGATCAAAGATCTAAATATTAAAAGAGAAACAGTAAATCTGTTGGAAAAGAAAATAGGCAGAACTCTTGAGAACATAGGTGTAGGCAAAGACTATGAACAAAACCCTGGTCACACTGATAATACCACAAAGAATCAACAAGTGGGATCTCATCAGATTAAAAAACTTTTTCATAGCAAAAGAAATCACCCACAGAGTAAAATCAACCCACAAAGTGGGAAATAATTTTAGCCAGTTGTTCCTTAGACTAAAAATTAATATCTAGAACATATAAAAAATTGAAAAAATGTCAGACTGTCAAATTTAAGACCCCATCCAAAAATGGACATTTGAGATGAATATATACATCCAGAGGAAGAAATACAAATGGCAAATAAATATGTTAAAAAATGATCCACATCATTGGTCGTCTGAGAAATGCAAATTAAAACAATGCTGAGATTTCATTTCACCTCAGAAAGCATGGTTACCATCAAGAAATCAACCAATAACAAATGCTGGAGGGGCTGTGGGGAAAAAGGAACCATCTCTACTTTGGGTGGGAGTGCAGGCTGGTAAACCACTGTGAAAATCAGTGTGGAGATTCCTCAAAAACAAAACAAGAGTAAAGGTCCTATTTGACTCATCTAGTCTCCTTCTGGGTATCTCTCAGAAGAATTAGAAACACTATACCACATTGATATATGTGTACTCATGTTTATAGCAGCACAATTTGTAATAGCTAAATCTTAAAAACAACCCAAATGCCATCCATCAATTAATGGATGAAAAGAATTTTTTTATAAAATGATGTACTGTTTAGTCATAAATAAGGATAAATTTGAGACATTTCTAAGTAAATGGATGCACTTTGAGACCATATTCTTGAGTGAAATAAATGGGACACAGAAGTTTAAATACTGCATTGTCTCCCTGGTGTGAGAAACTGAAAGAATAAGGACCAAATTGTACAATAGATACTTTAAAATGGGAAGAAAATGTTTAAAAGAAATAAGAAAATTATTTTTAAAAGGAACAAGGAACTAGGGAGGGGTAAGTCAAAAAGGAAGGAAGCAAAAGAAAAAAATGTTAAAAAAAAAAAAAAAGGATAAACTGGAAACAAAGCTTTATAAATAAGGAGGTTCCCCTAAGGGCTTGAAGGGGTGGGAGGGGATTGGGATATATAATGTACAGGTACAGATTCTCTTTGAGGAATATGATAATTATGTATATCTAAATTGTACCCATAAAATTAATAAAATACAAAATAGAATATACCTATTTAAAAGAGGGAGAAGGGTGGAGGGAAGGGAGGGAAAGTTAAGTAAAAACAATTAATTTTAACATGAGTTATGTTTATGTACCTACTCCCCATGATGAATGTTATCATTATGGACTGCAAACAAAATCAGCATAGAGCACTGAACACAGCAGTGCTCAGGAGATTCTCAGATGTTTGCTAAGGTCCTCAGGTATTCAGATTACGTAGGAGGTAAAAAGAAAACAACCTAAAATGTCCATCCACCGAGGATTGGATAAGAAAATTATGGTACTTTTATATAATGGAATATTACT
>NW_004955409.1:31539819-31588774 GCF_000276665.1 Chinchilla lanigera
TGGAGGAAAAGCCTGCCAGATCAGAATATTTAGAAAAAGAAGCAGGGCTGCTTCTTAATCCTGGCCACTCACAACTCAGGTCAGCCTAATATGCTGTCTTGGAAAAAGTCCAACTCCACATGATGGAAGGAGCCAAAGTCAGTGTCTACCAGGCTGCTATTTGGCACCCACCCTAGCAACCAATACTCAGCGCCCACCTCTCCTAACTTCGCTCCAACTGAGAGACAGAGACCAGCAAGTAACATCTCACAAGAACGGACCTCCACAGAACAGGGCAGCAAGAGAATGGCACATGCTGGAGAATCCTCAGAGGGGTGTGACTGTGGAGCAGTGAGACCTAGAGACTAAAATGAGCAAAGGGCACAGTCCAGTTCAGAGACCGGGAACCAGACATTGAGGGACTTGTGACACACTGAGAATTCCTGGAGCTGTCACCACTGGGATCACACAACACAGAAAAGAACTTTCTCCTTGTCCTCAAATGGTCCTGAGATCTGTTCCTGTGTGAGTTCCCTCCCACCCCAACCCAAATATCCCTGAATTACACACAGAAGAGCTCTCTTCTGCCAACCCCAAAGGCACTGAATTTGAGGACTGTAAAGGAATCCTTTGTAAGGCTGAACAATTCAGGTGGAAAAAAAAATCCAGATGCGTGATTGTGGAGCCTCCCAGAAACCGCTGAAAGTCCCAGTCAGACTGAAACTGGGTCAACAGTTTAGCTTTGATCCACAAGTGGGAGTGGCAGATAAAAGCCATTAGAATAGCACCCAGGAGCAGAGAGGCTGCCTCCTCCCTTACCATAGATCATTGATGCTACTGGTCAGTTAGGAGAAACTGAGACACAACTGCAAATGAAAAGTGTGAAAGGCTGAGAGAGGAGAACTGGACAGAGAAAGAAACAGAGCATATGGTAGAATCTTAACCAGAACCTGAGGTTCCTACCTGTCAGTGGAAGGAGCACCAGGGACCTGACAGCATTCTGAAGACACTGAGGCTCCGAAGCATGACGCTATTTGTATGATTTGTGTGTGCACGCACGCAGGCATGTATGTGTTTTTTTCTTTGATTCCTTGAGTAGCAGGTCTTTGTAAATATGTGTCTATGGGTGGATGTTCATAGGAATGTGTACAAATTTTCTGTTTGTAAAACATTCCATTCCACGTCACCACTTCAAAGTCTGTTTTATGGTGTTACCTAACCTTGATTCACTGTTCATTAGTTAGATACAATCTCCCTATCGCTTATCTCACCTAACACCTACTCATACTTCATCATTATTTTCCTCATAAGACCTTTTCCTTATTTTCTCATACTTCATCATTATTTTCCTCATAAGACCTTTTCCTATCACTTGGTTACTCATATATAAAACAGGTAGAAAATGAAAGAAAAAAAATATATATACATAAACTATTGAGATTGTTCTAAATACTACAATATAAGATACTACAGTATAAGATACTATAAGTTAATAAGATGTTAACATCCCACCCACTATGGGTTGTTTCTAGGGTTTTTTAAATGAGTGATTTTGTTAGGTTATTAATCGCACTCAATCTCCCTGTATCCTTTCTCATGACCCACTAAAGTGCCATCTCTCATTTTCTTTCTTCATTTCTCTTCTCATATCCTGACAAGTCTCTGCACCTCCTTCTTTTCATCAAACTATTATAAAACTTAATTTTTCCATTGTTCTAATTTGGAGCTTATGTGAGGGCATATATGCTACATATGAGTGGAAACTATCATTTGTGTATTCACAGCATCTTACATTTACCTATGAGTTTCTTCCTCCCCACAGGTCTTTTCTTAGGTCTTCTAATGGGATTTCAGGTAGTTTCCAGATTAAATACAATCTCCAGAGTCTGTCCTGCTTTCCACACATGAATCCTTCTCTCTGTTCTTTTCACCTCATGTCACACATAAACTCCTAACCCCTCTTTCTCCTTCTTTCTATATATTATGTCATCAAAATTATATCATTAAAATCTATTTTCTCCTTTACTTCCATGTGCTTTTGATCTTTTATAGTATCCTATTTTCTCAGATTTTTCTTTAGTTTATTTTTAAATTCATTTTTTCTTTTATCTTTCCTTACCTTTCAGTATTTTTTCTGCCATTACTAATCTTTTATATTCCTGGACTATTGAAAGAATAGAAAACTTGCCAAATAAGCTTTGAATTGTGTATTGATAAATGATTTGTTCTATGGATGTTGTTCTCTTCTTGCAATTCAGTGCTAGAAATCAACCCTTGTACTTTGAGAAAGTTCAGTAGATGTGGACTAGACCATACCCAAAGCACATAACAGGGACAAGTTTATTCAATAAAAATATCTCTAGTAGAGTGACAAAGCTTTTGAAACTAAATGAACTAGACAAGACAACAGGCAATACAAAAATACATGAATCATGAGAAAAACAGAGCAATTAAAATGAGGCAGCAATATAAACTTTAGCAAGAAGACCACAGGACTCAAGTGATTTCACTTTTGAATTTTACCAAAAATGCAGAGAATAAATAAACCCAATATTTCTCAAAGCCTTCTATAAAATTGAAAGGGAAGAAATGCTGTCAAACTCAGGCATTGAAACCATATTACCCTAATGCCAAAACTGGAAAAGGACTCAAAAAACTACAGGTCGGTATCTTTAGTGAACTTCTATGCACAAATCCTCAACAGGATACTTGCAAACAGGTTGCAACAAACCATTCATCAGGAATGTGATTGCAATAGGAGAAAAATGTGAAGACCTGAATATTGAAGATGGGTACAAAAACCCCAGGAGAACTGTAAAGACTCAAGTTATAGGCAAACTCTGGGAATATAAAGAAGGTAATGTGGAGAAACCTTCAATCAGACGTTAGAGCATGTTGTTAAGAAAACTCCCTCTGGAATATCATGTTGTGAAAGCTATTTCTATGGAGAGGTCCTCACTAATCATTCTTCCCTAAATATGCCCATCCAGGCTCTTAGTATGCAAACCTATATGTGGAATGTGGAGAGAATTTTAAACATAGGCAAAAATGGGAAAGCCCAGTGCTTTCAGAATTTTGAAAAGACTCAAACTGGAGAAAAACCTTATAAATGTAAGCAAGAGTCCTACTCATTTCACTTCTCTTCAAAAACATGAACAAATTCACAGTGGAAAGAAATGCCCTGAAAGTAAACAATATGGAAAACCTATACAAGTTCCAGTTCCCTTCAAACACAAGAAAGAACTCACGCTGGAGAAAAACCCTGTCTGTGTAATCATAGTGGGAGAGCCTTTGGTCATTTCTATTTCCTTCAAAGACATGAAGGAACTTACACTGGAGAGAAACATAATGCAAGTGTTGTGGGAAAGCCTTCACAGATCACCATTCTCTTCAATACCATGAATGGGTTTATCCCGTAGAGAAGTCCTATGTATGTAGGCAGTGTGGATAAAGCTTTTATTTGTTATGGTATGTTTTGACAACCTGAAAGGATTCACACTGGAAAGAAGCCTTATTCCACAGTGTTTATGTATGTAAGGTGTCTCTCCAGTATTCGTGTATTCATTTGACTGAATATATGAGGAAAAACTAAAGACTTTCCTGCACTGCCTACATACATATGGTTTTGCTCCACCATGAACCATTTTATGTTGTTAAATGGAATTGGAATGAATGTAGGCTTTACCACATTGCTTACATATATGGAGTTTTTCACTACTGTGAACTATTTCATGATACTGAAGGGAATTGGAGTGAGTGAATGGTTTCCCTCACTACTTACATACACATGGTTTATCTCCAGTATGAATTTTCTTATGGCTTTGAAGGGCATTGTAAGAAATAAAAATTTTCTGACATCACGTACACATATAAGGTTTCTTACCTGTCTTCTCAGCTTGTGACTCAGTTTCAAAGACATGAAGGGACTCATAGCAAAGAGAAACTATGAGTGGAAACTATGCTGGAAAGCCTTCCTTTGGGAAAGTATTTTTTGAAGACATAAAAAAAAGTTCAGAGTGGAGAGAAACCATAGGAATGTAAGCAATGTGGGAAAGCTTTTCTTTGAGAAAGTAGTTTTTGACACCATAAAGAAGTTCACATTGGAGAGAAGCCATATGAGTTGAACCATGTGGAAAGCTTTCTGTTGTCCTAGTCACTTGATAAACAATGAAAAAAGGTAAAAGTGAGATCAAGCTTATTTGTGTAAGCAATGTGAAAAAACCTCTAGAGTGTCCATTTCTCTCTTAATACATATATAACATGACCTTGGAAAGAAGCCTTTTTTTATGTGTGCATGTGGGAAAACCTGGCTTTCTCACACTTCCCTTCTTAGACATGGAAGAATTCACAGTTGAGAGTAATCCTAAATATACAGTGTAGAAAGCCTTCATTAACAGAAGACCTTTCTAGGATTCACGAGACTGTACAGGAGAGAACTTGTATTAGTGTAAAGTATGTGGAAATGTCTCTAGTTATATCTTGCTTGAGTCCATATGTAACACAATATGGAGGAAAACCTTGACTAGAAGAAATGTGCATATGTGAATACACAATGGAGCAAAGTCCTGTAAAGATCTTGGACTCAGTCTGTAGTGCAGGCTGGCCTTGAACTCACTATTTAGCCCAACCTGACCTCAAACTCATGCAGTCATCCCCCTGACTCAGTCTCCCAAGTGCAGCAATTACAGGTGTGCATTAACTCACTGGGCTCATGGCACATTCTTAAGGTAAATCTGTGGTCTATGTCTATCTAATCAGTAGCTTTCTAAATAGACATTACACTGAGCACTGAGACAGGAAATCAGTTGATGCTTGGAGTAGGATACCCAGTTCCAATTTGTTCTAAAACAATGGCAAAATAACTAAGTACATTAAGGTGACATAATTCTGTACACTTTGTTAAAGAAATAGTAAACTAGTTCAGCGTTTTAAGTCAACTCAGGTACAGTGAGCCCCCGAAGTTCTTAGAGCACTTGTGAATTGTGAAAAAACACGAATTTCAGACATGGTCAGAAAAATGCAAATAAATGCCTATTTTATAGCTTAAACTCTAAATATGCCATGTCTCTTCCAGTGATCTACTTTAATTTAATTTAATAAAATAATGTATTAATAAAGCCTTAGATGGTGCAGGGTGTTTTGTCAGCAGGTTATGGATCTTAGGGCTTTAAGAACAAAACTGAGAACCTTCGAGATAGCTAAGTGTGGTGCAGCAGCCTTTTATGATGAGGGAAAGCTGATGCATCTGCTGGAGATTGGTCACAGGGAAGCAGCCAATCAGCAGCAAGGAGAACTGAATAACGCTCTCGGATTGGCTACTGGCAAACCTCCTGCCCCCGCCCCCCCCAAATTGTGGAGCATATTTGCAGTTTCTGTGAACAGTTATTAGGTTCTACGGAAAAATCCGAGGTGCCTGCTGCTGCAAACTCTGAGCCACAACTTTGGGGGAGTATACTGTAATGAGGATTTTCTATTGTCCTTTGGAACTGTTATGAATCCAAGAGTGAACAGAGACTATTTCCATGTCAGTTGGTTTAAATTTTATGTTTTAAATGTTATGTTTTTAATTTTATGTTTTAAACACAATGAAATGTGTTTAGTGGGACATTGAAAATGAAGTTTTACTAATTTTTTTGTATTTTCTTGTTGGCTGTAGCTGAATTTTGCTAACAGATTACCTTTCGTATAGCTAGTGCATTATTCTTTTGTTGGAACAAATGATAGCTTTTACATAACTTTTATTTTATGCACATTTTCCTGTTCTGTACATGTTTTCTAGAAAGTTTGTTTTAACTGTGTAAAATGCCTTTGAGATCAACAGATGTCTTTTCATTTACTGATAATATAGCTCTATCTATCTCATTGGAAACATAGATTTATTCAATTTATAACGTTGCTGAATTTTTTTTCTCCAATTTCAAAAGTCATTAGCATGTGCAAACCAATTAAGGTCTTTTTTCCTCTCATATAAATTGTATGCAATCTTCTTACATTTTTAAAACTTATATATGGGGCTTGTAATTTTTCCTTTGCTCTTTGTGCAAAAGATTCATCAGACTGATTTGAGTGTCTTCTTGTCAGAGATGATCAGGAGCACACCTTTTGTCACATAGGAAGTAATGAATTATGACAAATCTGTTTACACACCAAACACACAGGCAACATCATTTTAAAAGGGGAAAATGGAAAGCTTTCCTTCTAAAGCCAGGAATGGAACATGACACGGATGTTCACTCTCACCATTCCTGTTCAATACAGTGCCTGACTTTAGCAGGGGCAAAAGGGCAAGCAAGCGAAATACAAGGGGTACGAGAAGGAAAGGAACGTGTCAAACTACCTTTATCTGCATATGATATGCTTTTTATATAGGAGACCAAAAAAGATGTGGTATATCAACACAAAAGAGTATTGCTCAGCCACAAAGATAAATCTGAGTCATTTGTAGAAGAATGAAAGGATCTTGAGAGCATATTAAGTGAAATAAATCAGAAATAGAAGATTAAGTGTCATATTGTTTCTTTGTATGAGAAATCAAAATATAAATAATACAAAGCACAAAATAAAGGACAGACAGTAAGAAATGGGGTTTTGGACATGTTAAAGATGGGGAAAGGCATTTGGGAAATGAGAGAGAGGACAGGACAAGGAGAAAAGAGTATCAGAAATTTTCAGAGGTGTGTAATCTTCCTCAGGTCTGTATTCATTTCAGCAGATTTTAGTGTTTTTCTCCTTCTGTGTCTATTCAAATTTATTCCACAAGTAGGAATCTTACTGTCAGATCTTTTTTTAAAAAAAGAAAACATCAAATTGTGGAAAGGAATGATTAACATTTTGACATATATAAATGTTATACAATTGTAAGATGCTAATATAAGTTGCTACATACTTATAACAAAACTTTTCCTCAAGAAATTACACTAAACAGCATTAAAAACTGGAAATATGTACATAAAACTTTTGTGTAAACATCAAAAATGACAAATACCTCAGTAAACATGTAGCTAAACATTCCAAGGAAGATATAAATTTTTGTTTACTGATATAGCATATAGAAATATAAATTAATGTCTTCCTCCTATTGAATTATTTTTCAAGTCTTCTATTGGACCGTTACTTTTTGTAAGTCATCTCTTGTAACTGAAGTAGTGGACTCTGGAGAATGACATGTTTCCAATGACTTCACTTCTGTTGTACAATGATTAATCATCTTGAATACAAGGCAAGATCAAGCCATGGGAAACTTGTCATCTCCAATCTGATTTGATTAATGAGTTATACAGCTGGAATGCATTGTAAAGGAAAAGTTAAAAGTACCTGAGGAAAAGTGCAATTCCGAAAGGCCTCAGATGAACCCTAGAGAGAGAAAAAAAACTTGAGCATAATTTTAGTTAAAAAGTGACAAGATCAATCTATCCAAGGTGGCTATACGTGACCACAAAGGACTGTAACATCTACTATGCTCTGAAACCTTAGAAAAAATAATCTATTTATTTTCTTGTTGGAAGCTGCCAACATAGTGTAGTAGCCACTAGGAAATTTGTGGTTTTTAAAATTTCTTTATAGGCTCACAGTTTCAAGCTTTCAGGATTAATTAAAGTTATTCAAATATTGACACTATCAGTCATAAGACAATGCAGTTCCTCACTGAAGTAACAAGAGAATTGCATTTCATTAGTGAATGCCCCATGGCAGCGTTTTAGACCTTAATGGCTTAATGAAAAATATAACAATCACTGCAAACAGTCTACTGAAGGAAAAGAGCAACTTCAGCTATTTTTAACATGTCAATACAGAACTATAAATAAAGTAAATTATTTTTATCACATTGTAGACAAAATCCTTACTAGCACTAAGACATATTACTCACTTTTAAAAAATAACATAATTAACCCTCATTTCTAGGAATCAGATATCTTCCTGACTTATATGTGTAGGGTTTTTTTTTTTTTTTTCTGATTATCTCTTGAGTTTGAATATTGAAACTATTTTCTGGAATAAATTTTCTTCAAACTTCCTTAGCTCAGAATTTCCTTTCTACTTAGTTTTCATGTATAATAACTTCCCCTATTATAGTCTTATCATATAATCTTACATGGACACCTGATTCTTCCCTTCTTTAGATACTGTCCTGCAAAACAATTCTGCTTAGCAGTAATAGCCACTGTATTATTTCCTAGAACTGTCATAACAAATTACCACAAACTTGGATAGTCCAAAGAAATATTGTGTGACAACGCTGGAGGCTAGAAAGCAAAGCTCAAGATGTTGGCAGGGCCCCGTGCCCTCTTCGAAGGCTTTAAGAGGAGAAGGCTCTAGGGAAGAGCCCTACCCGCATTCTTCCTCTCTTCTCACTGACTCAGTCCTTGGCATTCCTGGGCTTGTGGAGGCACATCTGTAGCTATTTGACACACTTCTTGTGTTTGTGCTCAAATTTTCTTTTCTTATAAGAACATCAGTCATTGGATTATGAACTATTCTGTTCCAGTACGACTTCATCCTCACATCGTTATTCCTGCAAAGGCCTTATAGCCAAAAAAGGTCACATTTGTAGGTCTTAGGGCTCAGGACCTTTGAAGATGTCTTTGGAGAGACACCATTCAGTCCACAGTTACCATCAATAGTAAGTAAGTAGTCATAAGATCTAATATTTTCTATGGCTATAAAACCTTAATTTAAAATTGCTTTTTATTAACTTAAATATCATATTTTATATAAAATATTAATCTTCCCTTATAATGATAACTGGACTAATATATTTTATGGAAGAAAATAGCTTCATAGAAAAATGAGTTTTAGTCATTTGTTTAAAACTCCAATGAACAAAAATGTTAAGCACTTTCTTAATCACAACCATGTAACTACAAGGTAAGTGTACCAAGTAATAAACAATAAAATTTTCACTTATTTTCTAATTTGAAGCATTTAATAGGAAGTATTTTCTGCCTTTATACCTTTACATAAAGTATGAATACAAGTTCAAAGCTTCGGCACAATACAATATAAATTACACTATAATATTTGTTTAAATGTAGATGGTATGTAACCATATAAAATTAATTTTCAAACAATATCCATAATACATAGTTATATGTAATTAGATGTAATACATGTTTTTCAAAGAAAGAAAGGTAATTAGGCATGGAGAAAATAAATGTACAAATATAATAAAATATTCAGAATTTCATGATATATATTTTGATTTTACTCATTGCTTTGAACATATTTTCTGATGGACTAGAAAGTTTTCTATGAGTTTTCTAGCAGCCAAAGCGAAGAAAGAAAATTCAGTATGTGGAAATAAATGATTCAGGGACATTCTTTACAGAACTAGGAAGAATAACCCTGTGAGCAACAACAAAGTGTAACCAAAATCATCTTGAGCAAAAAGAACAAACCATGGAGGCTTACACTACCTGAACCCAAAGTATACTGCAATGCTATAGGATCAAAACAACATGAGGTTCAAATAAATACAGACATATGGATTAATGGAACAGAATAGAGAATGTAGAAATTAAAAATATGTATTAACAGAAAACTAATTTTTGGCAAAAAATCCTAAGAACATGTGTTGGATTGGAAAAAGGATAATGATTTCATAAATAGTGATTGGAAAATAGGATTCACATACAGATAAATAAAACTAGACACTATCTCTCACCAGTTTCAAAACTCAACTCAAAATGGATAAAAAAACTTAAATATAAGACCTGACATTACAAAATCAGTAGAAGAAAACATAGGTGAAATACTTCAAAACACTGGAATGAACAAGAATTTTATAGTAAGACCCCCAAAACCCAAGCAGAGACATGGTTAAAGTTAAAAAATAATAATAAATAGAATTATATAAAATTACAGAGTTTCTTCCCAGGAAAGGAGATAATGAACAGTGAAGACTTATCTTTCAGAAGGGGAGAAACTATATTCAGAATATATAAAAACTCAAAGCAGTCAATAGCAAAAAAGAAATAAGCCAGTTTTAAAATGGGCAATAGACTTCTGCAGACATTTCACAAAGAAAATGCAGGGGGCCAAGAAGTATATAAAAAGAGGCTCAACATCACTAATGATCAGAGAGTTGCAAACCGAACTACAGTGAGTTTTCACCTCCCCCCAGGGAGAATGGCTGCATCAAAAAGCTGAAAACAACACATGGTAAAGATCTGGAAAAACTACAACATTTGCAAATTGTTGATGGGAATGTATGTAAGTGTAGCCAGTATGGAAATCAATATGGAAGTCCTTCAATGAAATGAAAATAGAATGACCAAATGATTCAACAATGCTGGGTTTATATTCACAGGAAGTGAAATTAGTGTTTCAGAGTGACATCTACTCCCCTGTACTCTTTGCAGTACTATTTGTCATAGCTAAGAAATAGAACAACCTAAATCTCCATCAGTGATGAATGGATAAAGGAAATGTGGTACATATATACACGTATATTGTCATTTGCGACCACATAGTAGAGCTGGGGATCGTTATGTTAAGTAGAATAAGCCAGGCAAAGAAAGAAAAGTGTTGCATCATTTAACATTTGTGTATACTTTAAAAAAGTTAATCTCAGCCAAGTAGAGTGGTACATGCCTACGTGCCCAGCAGTAGGGAGACTAAGGCATGTGGATCAAAAGTTTGAATTCCACCTGGGCAATTCAGGAAGAACCTATCTCAAAATAAATAAATAAGTAAGTAAATAAATAGGCTAGAAATGTAGCTCAGTGGTATAGTAGCCCTGGGTTCAATTCCTAGTAACACACACACACACACAAACACACACAAAGTTGACATCATAGAGTCTGATTTTATGGGATATTGTGATGGTGAACTTTAGGCAAGTTTTGAAAAACATAAATCCAATTCTATCTTGCAAATTAAGAAGTCTATTTGCTTTAATAAGACACCAAATTTATCAAATTGAAAAACCCATAACCAAATAATAAAGATATGTACTTGAAAAATAGACTGCCCTACAAATCTAAAGTGATAAGATGATCAATATGGGAAAATAGACAACTGATATACAAAAGAAATTAAAAGATGTAATCATGAATGACAAAAATATGAGAGAAAGTCAAATTAATAATGAACAGGGAAATATCACTTAAAATTACACAGAGAGCTTATGTTAGTACCTCATTAGTTTGGCAAGAAATAAAATATTGACGATACTTGGTTGGGCTAAAAATGAGGGTATGTGTACTGTGATATACTAAGTAAAATAGCATAAACTGTCAATTCCCTAGAATCTATACAACCTAGCAAACATTTTTAGCTATGCTAAGGAAAAAGATGACACAAATATGCAGGAGGATACATATGAGAATATTCACTGCAGCACAGCAGCACAAAATTGTAAATAACTTTGATGCCTATCAGTACTGGTATGGCAAATCAATTAGTACCTATTTACAGCCTTAAAATTGTGCAGCAGTTGAAAAGCATGACATAACCAGTATTGCATGTCTATATCTGTTTTCATGAGAAGCCACTTTGAAGATATCAATATGTAATACAACCACCATTGTTAATTCCCTACCACTTTGTTTGTAACTCTGTATTGTCTGTATTGTGCTTGTGATATGTTGTAAAATGTTGTATGTCTGTTAATGTTTCCCTCCTTTTATCTTTAAAATAAAAAAAAAAGCAAACAAACAAAAAAGGAGGTTACAGGAAATCACTTCTCACGTTGCATTGGTCAACAAGAACAGCATAGGACTTTTAATGGTCATTGTAAGGTACAGCAAGTGGAAGAGACCAGCTGTTATTGTTGATACATTGTGTCAACTTGGGGAGTCTGGAGGTTTAACTAAGTGACTCAGCAGGGAGCCAAGGTGCTTACTTTACATACATCCTGAGCCTGTGGAAGAGGAGGGCAAGGAGCTTATGTGAGTGCTACAAGCCCCCAGGTGGGGGTAGCCTCTTTAAAATGTAAGGGAGAAAAAAAGGCTGCTTGCTGCCATTCCTCCCTTTTGCTCTTGTTTTTGCTGTGTTCTGCCACCATAAAAGTTTGCCCTCTGCCGTGTGTCACTCTGCATCAGAGCTAGCCAAGCATTGACTAAAACCTCCACAAACTGTAAACTAAATAAACCTTTCCTTCCTTAAAAAAAAAAAAAGAAAGAAAAGCATGACATAGAAAGACATGCACTAAAAAGAAGATTCTCCATGTATATTTTAGAGTAAAAATATTGTATTGGTAATATGTGTCAAATCATTTACCATTTTTTCTTTCTGGAACTCTATTTCCTAGTGAACTTCTTCTCAGAGTACACACAAAGCAGAATCAGGTTACTGGTCAAAGTCCTCAAAAAAAGGAATATTTTCCTCTGCTCCTCATAACAGATTCATTTATCCAACTTAAGCAAAAGTAGCATAGAGTCAGATGACCTGTATTAATCATGAAGAATGGCAGGACGGAAAGAGTTTCATCCTACTCCAACATTGCCTGTTAATTTTCTTACCAGCATTTGCTCACTGGTCGACAAGAAGTCTCACACAACCTTCAATGGCTAAAAGCTTTTACCTTGCTCTTGCAAGTTACTCTGCAGACAGTTGCAGTCCATGAGCTCAAAGGTGAAAACAAAGTGTGGATAAATTTATATTTTTCTAGTGCATTTGTCTATGGGATGATAGAACATAAAAAAGGTAAGTAATAGAATAACTGCCAACAGCCTGCCTATAGCTGGTGGTAATATATAAATACATTACAAGAAAGCCCAAAAAGCTGCTGTGAAAGAATGTAACCATTCTCCACTGGATAAATGTGATAAGGGTGAGGAAGATGGCCAGCAGAAACACATTATTCCTCCTTATCAAGAAGACCAAAAGAAAAAAAAAAAAAAAAAAGATGAAGCCCCATCACTAGGACTATAAGCAAGGATATCACTCATGCTTTTCATACTTCCTGAGGTGCTTTAGCCTCAGGGTAGTGAAATTAAGGTGACCCCTCTCTGATGTGAAGTTAACCACGAAATCGCCTTCATGTTATCCTTTGTCGCAAACTTTGGGGTAAGGTTTTTTTTAGTTTATTGGTACAATTTAGATATACATGATGATTATATTCATCCTAGGGGATTTGTACCTATACATTATTTATCTTCATTCCTCTTTTTTTCCCAATTCCCTGTCTGCCTGCAATCCCTCTTCCCCTGCTTATTTACAAAGCTGTTTCATTTATCATTCTTTTCTTATTTTATTTTCTTTACCTTTCCTTCCTCTATCCCAACCCCTCCCTAATTCCTCTTTCTTCCTATTTCACAATATCTTTGTACATTTGGGTCCTTACTTACTCTTTCAGTTTCTCACATCAGGGAGACAATGGGGTATTTATATGTGTGTCCGATTTATTTCACTTACGAGTACACTCTCAGGGGCTAGGGATGTGGCTCAGTGGTAGCTCTCTCACCTTACAGGCACAAAGCTCTGGGTTTGATCCTTACCACCACACACACACAAAGGAGTATGGTCTCAAGGTTCATCCATTTACCTAGAAATATCTCAAGTTTATCCTTCCTCATGGATGAGTAGTACTCTATTGTATAAAAAACATCTTTTATGGAATAAAATTATTATAATTAATCCATATGATATCATAAATACCAAAAAAAATAGAAATTTTAAATATATACTTTTCTACCAAAAATTTAAAGATATAACAAAGTAAACTAAGAAACTATAAATGAAATATAAAGTTTTTTACATGAAGGGATAATTATTAATTACTTATAATTTTCACAAACTTTGTAAAATTGGAATCATTCATAACTTACTATAAGACTTCCCACCAAAAGGCTGACATTTGTTTATATAATTTTTTTGTCTTTTTGAGACAGGATCTAGCTATGCAGTCAAGCTGGCCTTGAGCTCACTTTGTGGCCCAGGCTGGTCTAAACTTGCAATGATCCTCCTGCCTCAGCCTCCTGAGTGCTGGGATTACAGGCATGCACCACCAAGCCTGGCTTGTCTCTATTCTTAATGTAGGAATCTTTCCAATTGAGGGGTCCCCTCTTCCCAAGGGGAAACAAGTCACCTTCAAATATCTGAGATGAAACCATTGCTCCTATATATATTTGTGAAAAATCTTCCAGATCAGTACTGAATATATCTTTAGAGATTATGGTCAATTTTAATAATTTATCAGTCAATTCATGCATTTGAACAGCAAACAGAACTGGATGCAAAGTTGTACAAATTTCATATTTTCTAACCTTGAGAAAATACCCAACCTCAGCACATTTCAATATACAAACTGGAACTTTTTTCTTAATCTTCTCAAATAGAACCCAAATCAGTGGGTCCTAAATTTTTCCATTCCTACATTTTCTTTGAACATGTTCAATGAAATATATACCCAAAAGTCAAACACTGGCTTCAAATTAATAAAAATACAGACATGTTTAAGTTGGAAGGTTTGATTTCCTATCTGATTATATTCAGTTCTCATCAAGTGAATTTTGTGTCTGAATCAAGGAAGAATCTCAAGATTATCTTCAAGAACTGAGATATATCCATTCTGATAAGCAAACAAAATACTGATGTGATAATGATAGAGGAGAGACAATACCAATATCATAAAAAAGCTATAATTTATTGAAGGCTAATTGCCAAACACTGTGTGAAAGCACTTTACATGAATTTACTTTTCATAACAACTCTGAGAAACACGTTATTTTTTTCATTTTGTATAAGAAACCAAAGCTTAGGAAAGCTAAAAAAGAAGAGCCTAGCTTCATGTAGCTACAAAATGTTCACATTATAACTCAAATCTGCCAGTCCGAACCTAAAGATCATGTTCTTTTGCAAGTATAGAGCTTCTAAGCATCATTTGAAGTCAAGTGTCTCTAGGAGAAAATTCAGTTCAAACTTAGCACTTCTTATAAATGGTTTCAGAAATTCATAGTACAAATATTTATTAATTACCCATTTTTTCTCAGTTTTTTCAAAGTACTGGAAAAAACATCAACTATATTTTTTAATTTAAACATTGAATCCAGATCACAACGCGTTTAACCTCTATAAACACTTTTCATGTAGGAAAAGATAGTGTGGATTTTTATTTTAAAGAAAAGCACCCAAAAAATATTAGCCACATGCAGCAGGTACTCAGAGCAACATGATGGCTTTCCCACCTTGCTCTGGCACCATGATTAATATTTAATAGTTTAAGGAAAATATATCCTTTTAATGAGATTCACAGCATTCTAATCAAGCAGCAGAAATAAATTAAAAAGGGGAAAGCATAATAAATGTTGTCATTTCCTAAAGTTGAGTGGAACTTTCCCATTTTTTTCAGGTTCACTTTTTAATCTCAAAGGCATTACTTCAATGTGTATACATTTATGCTAATCATATACCACAGCCATGGGTTCTTCTATCAATATGAAATGTTTTGTACTTGCTGTTTTTGTGCATCTTGTATTGTTATGTGCAATATACAAAATAATGTGTCTAACTATGCCATTTATGCTTTTGAAAGAAAAAGCAAATTACTTACTGAAGAGAATGGCATTTGCATGCATGTGTGTCAGCTTTCAAGCCATTTCCTTCTACAAAATATTGCTTTCTACACTTAGAAAATGCATCCATCCATCAGTTACAAACCATTTCAAAGCACTTTATGAATCTACAGAGCAAAATGTACTTATCTTACATTGGCAGTGTCCCAGCTGTTACAAAATTGCTATTGTCCTAATACTTACAAGGCAATTTTAGCATCAGTTAATAATTTTACAGGATAGATAACTTCTAAAGCATTATAAAATGACAGACATTAAACAATAGCAACTTAGCATTTTTTGAAACAGTTCATGACAGCTTAAAAACTAAAGTGATTTTAATGTATAGTCTATGTAGTTTTACTTTCTCATTGACAATTTCTTTAGAAGATAAAAATGTGAAAATCCTTTTAAATAGTGGGTAAAAGAATAAAACAAATTTACCTTTAAAGATATTCAGTAAAAATCTCAATTAGGAATAATGTTTCAAATCTTCCTTTACAGATAGTAGGTGACAAGAATTTGAATTTATTTAGGCAGAAAAATATGATGGTATCATTTAATGGTAGGGTACCACAAAATAAAAAGGCATATCTATTCATTAAAGCTAATACAAAAAGAAAAATACAAGGAATAGCATTTTATATAAATCAGTATGCATTATTTCTTCCTAAACACTGTTTTCTATCAATCTTAGTTTAAAAGCTTCAGTTAAAGGAAAAATCTGAGTAAATGTAACACATGTTCTCCATTTCTGCCTTTGTTTAAGGTGTTGGGATAGCCACATAGCTCTTTTTGGGTTGGATATTTTACCATTCACCTTTGGTAGTTAATGCTTTGATGGTATACTAAGAAAAATAGCTTCAAACAAATTACATTAATTGGTAGTTTAATGCTTTACATGTGTAATCTTTTCAAGGGAAAATTCTTTTGATAAGATCCAATATGTAGCACAAATAGACTTATTAAATAAAACCAATTGCTCCATGAATGTTCCCAAAGGCCCAATAATTGCCTACATCATCAAAATGTTCCCTCAGTTCCCTGAGTACAAAATCCCCCATCTTCTTCTCCTTCACTGAACATGTGCATGCTCTATAGGCTCATGGTACAGCATACTATTTGAAAAAAAATCAAGTAAAAGTCAAATTTTTAAGTGATATACATTTTGTTCGTGCGTTTAATGACCTGTGTAACATCATTTGTCTATTTTAATTCTGCCCTTGTCTCAAAATTATAAAATGTTCTGTGCAAAGTTTGCATGATATCTCTTTTTCATGGTGCCAATATATCTAAAGAAAAGTATAACTCAAAAAGTTTTAAATCCTCTTGGAGCCGGCAGTACTTACCATTTTTCAAATGACTATATATGCTAAGGCGGCATATCCTTATTTTACTCCTACTGGAAGACGTGTGGGACAATATATCAAATAGGCAAGTTTTCTATGATGCCAGCTTCATGACGGCAAGAAGCACGCCTCCCAGGATACCCCACACACGCAGCCTGGGCTTAGCGTGTGCACCACAAACGTTTATTGCTGACTGATTAATTGAATTGCTCTGATTCAATAGAAATCATCTCCTTTCAATCCTACATTAGGTATTTTGATTTATATCTTAATTTCAAGCTATCTTCTCAGTGCACATGTAGAGAACGATGCTCAAAAAGAACTCAAGTGATGCTGACCCAGAAAATCGAGACTTCTTGCCAAAAATTAAGAGACATAAATATATTAAAATCCTATGCTATCATAAACTTGCACATCACTGACATCTGTCAAAATATCATTACTAAAATGATCTACCTTAATATAAAATAATAACAGTGTAGAATACGAGGTTAACATTAGGTATTTTTTTGTCCCTGTACGTCATTAAACCTTTCTATATTATTAGATATTTATTTACTGTTGTCTTTGCTAACATGTTCGCTAATTTCATAAAATTTAAGAAGTTCTATAGCACGTAACTATGTTTCCCGTGAACAAATTGTTGGTACAGAGCGAGCATGTTAATTAAACTTATACTTTTTAAATGCCATTAAATGCAATCTTTTTCATCTCAGCTTCAAAATTTATGTTTATTTCCTTGGTTTTTAGTAAGAATGTACTTAATGAGAGTGGAAATGAATTCTTGTTAGCAGGAACAAAGAAAAACATAAAGTGTGGAAATTGGCAAGTCCCAGTTTTCTCAAAGGAAAAAAAAAGCAGGCAGCGGCTTTCCGCCATCCTCCATCATGAAGCTTTGAGATATTTCAGGCTTTTCAGCTTGCAGTCATGAAAGTGTTTGTATTGTCTCTTTCTTTCGTAGACCTTAGCAGCTCCCTGCTTTTTAGCTCTCACCATTTACACCCATGCTCTATTACTGCTATCAAAGAGATCAAATGAACCTGAATTTACATCCTCAATTAAATTGAAAGCCAACACCTGAAGACAAGACACCTCCATCCTACTTTAATTTTTCTAAGTATATGACCAGAACTATCCATTTATATTTATTATGTTGTTTAGTCTCTAAACCTAAAAACTTGGATGTGAGGGAGATCTGGCTGAGACATCTGTCACCCCATTGATCGCCAGGGTTGATTCGGCTGATCTGGCTGGCTAGGCGGGTGTCCTTTTCCTCCCTCAGCGCTCCATATGCGTCTCTCCTGGAGCTGCGCGCTCTGTGGAAGAGGACGACCACCCCGATAGAGGAGGACCGCTCCTCGGTCAAGAGTATACGAGTAGCTGCGCTCCGCTGCTAGAACCTGCAAACGAGTTCTCTAAAGCTAGATCTTGTTTGGTAGCTTTCACACACACACCTGAATTGCATGATTTAGCACTGTAAACAAGTTATAATTTGAAGTTGTTTGCTTAATGTACATCAACTGGTTTTAAGCCAAAAACTATGGAGCACAACATATAACAATTTGAGCCTAAAGTTACTTAACAGAGATATTACCAAGGTTTTATCCATTTTAATTCAACTCACATGGCATGCTATTTCCAAGAAGTTGGTCCAGAATTAAGTTATCTGAATTTTCCTCTTAAAGTTTCCCATTGTTTTCTTTGATCTAGTCTTTCACAGTCTGAAACAAATCTGAGGGAGTATACAGCCTATTTTGATCTCTGGGATATCTTTAAACACAAAGTCAACCCAATATGGGACCTCTAAGTGTCACTCACCCTAGTCCATCCCAGATCCATTTCACCAAAACTGTCATTGTAAACAGTTGCCCTAATGCTATTGTCTACTAATACAAAAAGTGTAAGCATTTGATGTGAAGCAACTTGTTAAGAATAAATGTTCAGCTTGTTAGAGTGTACCCACAGCTCTAAGTTACTGCTCATGTCACAGAAACACAAGTTCCTTGACTAGTGTATCTCTTTTAAGCCCTAGAAGGGCTTTCATCTTGCATATACTTGGTAAAATATTATTATTTCAACATGGCAATAAAGGGGAAACTTCTATTAATTCTAAAAAAGATAGTATACATATTTTTAAATGTTTGAGACAAGATTACTAAACCTTATGAAGTCAAAATGTTTCAAATTCTAAAGTATATTTTCACAGTTCTCACTTTTAGTATAAATGAAGATACTGCCTTATTTCTATTTTGTTCATTAAACTTTCATTTGATTTTTTATATACTAGACAAAGTTTACCTGAGGCACTTTACATTGAACATGTACTTCATTTTCTACTTCTCTCCAAATTTGTATCTAATAGTAAATGAATACATTGTTTTATTACTTCTTAAATATTTAAAATTGACAATGTATTCTTTCTTAAAATACTTTTTTATTTTAAAGGTAAAAGAATAAAAATATATTAACAAACAGACAGACATTTACAAAATAACACAAAAGCAATACAAGCAATTCAGAATTTCAGACAAGGTGATAGGAAATTAATAATGGTGGTTGTATTACATATTGATATCTTCAAACTGGTTACTCAGATAAAAAAAAATATAGGCATGTAAGATTCATCAAACATTTCTGATACTGGTATGCTACTACTGTTCTATTTCTTTGTTTCTCATTTACTACTCTCTTTAAAATAAAAAAAAACAAAATAATTAAACATTAACTCATTTCATAAAGTAATAGAAATCAGTAGTACAACTATCTTAGCTATCCTATGTATACATATATGTATATTTTTTCCCTTCTTTCTTTCTTTTCTCTTTTACCTCATCCCAGTTGTTCTTTCCTTTTGGGCAGTTTCTTTTAAGAATACAAGTATAAATCTAATCTTGGACAGACTCATTGAAGATCAGAATCTAATTCTTAAAAACAGAGTCAATCATTTAATTTTAAGCCATAATATAAAAGAATAATAGTGAAAAGATATTTATGGCTACTTAGTTTAACAGTACAGTAAAATAAGATAATTGCTTATAAAGCTATTTTTTCAAGGAATTCATTGCTCATGGTTTCCATGTTATACTGGTATGAGGCTTTTATAGGTAAATGGATACAAGTAGAGACCATACTCATAAGTGAAATAAATCAGAGCTGCATGTGTAAACATCATATTTTTTCCCTACTGTAAGAACTGGAAAGAATAAATGAAATCCAAAAGTTACAATAGATACTGTGAAAGGGAGAGAAACTGCTCAAGGGGAAGGAACACTTGGGACAAGGGAAAGGAGAAAAGAAAGAAAGAAAAAAGGAGGGAAAATATATATATATGTATATACCCCAGATAGCTGGAATAATTGTACCACTGATTTCTACTGGTCTGTTGAAAGGAACAGTTAATGCTTAAATTTTTAATTTTTTAAAATTCTTTTACTTCTTTTTAATTTTTTGACCAATTTTGCACGCTTATATCTGGTGATATAAACAACTAATTTGAAGACAACAATATGCAATATAACAACCCTTGTTGAATTCCTATTATCTTGTTTAGCGAAATTCTGTACTGTTTCTAATTTTTTATTATTTTTTATTCCCTTTAAAATAAAAAAGTAAAAAGTAAAAAAATATTAGGTAATCTTACAAAAGGGCTTAACATAGTGTCTGGCCCATAATAAGCTCTTCATACATGTGAACTGTCATCATTCACCATAGTCTGTTTGTTATAAAATGACATTATCTTTCCAATATTTGTTTCCATGTTGAATGTAAATTCCTTGATGGAGGGACACAAGGGTTACACTCACACAAGCTAAGAATACGCTGAATATTTAATAATTTTTCAATCTTCCACCCAACTATATCTCTTATTAATTTAATCATAACTCCACTCTAGATTGTAATTTTAAAGCAATATCTTCCTGAGGTCAAGTCTATGAGCATAATAATAGTAAAATTTTTACTGTAACATTTATTAAGAAAACTTTATTCAGTCAGCATTCAGTTGTCTACCAAATATAAGAGCGATTGTGTCTTTCAGTTGAAAGAGTACATAACTGTGATTCTGGGATCATATTGCTATTTTCACAAAAGACCAATGCCTTGTAATGCCAAAAATATATTTCTTTTCTAAAATATGTTCACTCACAGTGGAGCAAAAGAATTTCACAAGATATGTATCCCAATTGCAACTAATTATTTCAAATTAAATTGCCTAAATTTTGGCTACTCCACAATTAGGAAAATTGGAAAAAAAAATCACTATGTCCTCGTATGATGAAATAGTGAATAAAAAACAAAAAGGTTTTTATAAAAATATCAAACTTACCAATATTATAAATGCAATAGGCAACTGCAATATGGAGTCTCCTCTTTTTTAATGAGTTAGAGCAATTTATGTATTTGGTATGAATATAAAACTTCCAATGAGATTAAAAAATATAATTTTGTGAAACATTCAAGTCCACTCTTTAACATGTGGCCTCATTACAGAAAAATTATAATGGAAAATGCATAAGTAAATTCACAGAAAACTGAATCATGGCATCTTCCATGTAAACCCTTTCCGAATTCACTTTCCTGTACTTCCTAGAATGCCTATCCATTTCACTCTAAGACTTTGATTTCTCAATAACCCTGATCTTGCATGAGCTACATTTCACTATAAAATCTTGTCATGTTACCCCATTTATCCACATTCACTTTCATCATCCCATCTTAGTGTTACACAAAACTTCTGTTTGTTAACATGTTTAAAAATGGGAACAAAGTTCTTATGATGGAAATTATGCTTTCTACAAGAATTTCTTCAAGGCTGAAGGTTCAGGTCACAAACTGATTTCAATCAGATGCTCTGAAATTACATTATATGTTTAGTCACCTTCCATAAATCTTGAAGTTCCTTCTAATTTGGATGATATTTAAGTAGCAGGCTTGTATCATGATTTTGTGAAAATAGAAAAAATATACAGTACTGAAAGGCAAACTAGCAAATTTAAGGTTGCCACAGAAGAAACTTTTCACAAGTTTGGCCTACCTTTCAAAGACAAGCAGGAAAGAAAATCATGCACTTTGATATTTATAGAAAACTCCCCCATATTACTTTAACACTGTATTCAAGTGATCTGTGATTAATGTACTTCAAATAGTCATGTAATATTCATTGCCTATGTAGTGTTTGTTATATGCTACAGGAAGATAAAAATGATTCATAAGTTATAACCTCACTCTCACTACAACCCATAATTTAAAATTCTAGGAACAAATATGACAGCATACTCAGAAATTAAAATATATAGAGCAGCCCATTAGTGTGCGAAGGGCTATGCTTTCTGTACTTCTTTGTGCATATTGAGAGACATTTATAAATGTTTCTTTCCCTAGAACACTTCCAATATTTATAATAATAAAGGTTAAAATAATGTCACTTAAGAAGGGAGAACATTAATAGCATCAGGTTCTCCCAGGTGGACAAATATAAATCGCTTTCATCCTTAGCGGAAAAGGCCAAGATGAAAAGACACTGAAATAAAAGTAAATGGTCAATCATGAGTTTCCTTTCTTTATATTCTCCATTCCCAAGAGTGAAGGGATTCAGAAATGGTTTATCATAAAGGGGTGTGAGAGTGTGTGTGTGTGTGTGTGTGTGTGTGTGTGTGTGTTTGTGTGTGTTGAGTCACACAGAGCATTTTAATTGGGCCAGGACACTTATCTATCCAAAATCATTAATGACTTCAATTGCTTCTCAGGCCACTGGAACTCACCAAACCTGATGCACACTGCAAACATTTTCTCAAAATATTTGGGTTGTCTTAAATGAGGAATATTCAGTAGGGTTCAACTTTTGCCAAAATTTTTAAAGTTTTTGTAGAAAAATAAATTTAGACTTAGGCAAGAGTTGCAAAATACTACAAAGAATTTTTGTGCACCCTTCCTTTGCTTGTCATAATGTTTACATAATTTATAGCTACAGTGTAATTAATAAAACCAGGAAATATAGCAGTGAGACCTTACTCTTAACTAATATACATATTATGCTAGAATTGTGCCAGTTTTCTACCTACATCATCTTTTCCTGTCCTAAGATCCAATCCAAATCCTATATTGCATTTACTTGTGTCTTGGTAGTGTCCTTTAGTATGTGATAACTGTTACTAGTTTTTATCTTTCTTGTTTTGACAATTTTAAGGATTATAGGTCAGTTGCTTTTTAGAATGTCCCTATGTTTGCATCTGTCTAATGTTTTCTCAAAATTAATGTTATGCTTTTTGTAAAAATAAAAGCAAGGTGATGTTATGTCCTTCTCAGTGAATCCTATTATGAGGTTTTTGCTGGCATAGTATCTCACTACTGGAAACGGTAACTTTGATCACATGACTAAATGGTGTCTGCCAGGTTTCTCCACTATAATGTTTATATTTTCCTCTTTGTAATTAATGAGTATCTTGTGAGGAAATACTTTGAAACTGTATAAATATCTTGTTTCTCATCACTCATTAATTTTAGCATCCACTGATGGTTTGAGCAATATATACACAGATGGATAGATATAACACATATTTCTGTAGTGCTTGCTTGATGGTGACTTTTATTTTTTTTATCCCTTCTAGATTTATTTATTTATATCCACTATATAAGAGCTCTCCTATTTACTTTTTTATTTATTTATATGTTCACGCCTGAGTCATGATATTTATTTTATTTTATGGTTTAAAATACAAATATAATGTTGAGTTATTTCAAATTGATCTGACTTTGGCCATTGGAAGCTCTTTAAAATTTTTCATTGTCCACTTTTGAGCTGCCACTACCATTTGAGGAAATAAGTAAATAGAGTGCAAGTGGCTGTTAGAGAGAAATGAACAGTGGAGAATGGGAGAAACCAAAACGAACTCTCTAATGTTAAAATAGGTTATAATGTGAGTGGGCTACATGCAATAGTGTCATGATTTGAAACTTAAAAGCTGGGAGAAATCTCTATTCATAAAATGCCACTTCTGTCTCAGACTTACACCTTATTCCCATTGAACCATTACTTCCACACTTTCTCTCCCACCCTGATATGTGATACTATGTTCCAGGTTCATCATATATATTTACCTTCCTGATTGTGGCATCACAGATTTCTCCAAATATCTTTGGCTTTATTTATTTGGAAATATTTACAATATCTGCATGCTAAATTCGTTCACTCCTACTATAATACAGTTATCTTTAGGCCTTTCAATAGAACACAGCTAGGAAATGTGTGCATATAAAATAACGCACATATACACAAACACACACGGATAGACATCTCTCTCTCTGCCTATCTGTCCCTGTCTCTCTGTCTGTCTCAGTCTATCTATCATATTGAAAGGGAAACACTGTACAAGATAAATTGCACTTTTAAAAACTTTGTTTTTTTGAAACTGCCTAGCTCTGTAACTGCTTCATAGCTTTGTAATTACTTTGTTGACCCCTATAACCATGAAAGCACAACCAAATATGCAGGATGCCTGATTGTACCAAGCTTGATGACCATTAATTCTAGCCTTGTAACTGATGCTCATTAACCTACCCTTGTAACCAATGATCTCACTTTGGTAGCTAATCAGAAGAACTTCCAGGCTATTTTGTCTTTATATCCTGCTTGTGCATCATATAAAAGCACTAGACCACCAGAGATTGGGGCTTGATATTTTGGGAGTGATCCCAATCAGTGCCCATCAATGTAAAATAAATCTGCCTCCAAATCCTGGGTGTTGTTCCAGTGTTTCTGTTTACCATAGGACTATCTATATCTATACCATCTATAGATAGAGATAGATATGATGTAGATATAGATATAGATGATATAGATACCAATAGATATAGATGATATAGATATGGATGATATAGATAGATATAAATAGACGATATAAATATAGATAGAGATGATATAGACATAGATGATATAGATTAGATATAGATGGATAGATATAGATATATGTAGAGCTTCCCACTGATACATTTATTATAGTTTATCACTGCAGGATTCGCTTTAGTTTTTCTCATTCTCATGTGTAATCTTTGTCACTGAGAGTGAAAAGTGTGACTCCTGTTTTTCATAATATATTTTACTTGTTGTTCAAACCTAGTGTATTTGTGTTAGAAATAAATTTACTAAACAGTGTGCAGCACTTGGGGAAGAGTTGTTTGTTTTGCTTCTCCTAAGACCTAAAATATTTTGCCAAAATACTGCTTTCTGTGGATTGGGGTGTAGCTCAGTGTTAGTGTACTTGCTTAGCATGTACCAGGTTCTAGGTTCTATCCCCAGTACCAGAAGAAAATGAGGCACTCTTACTGCTCATTTCCAACTTAAGTTCTCCCCAGGTCCTAATTTATGTCAGCTACTTATTTGGAGGATTTGAGAAATAATATACAAAAGTAAGAGCTATAAAAATATGTGTATTCACAAAGTTTGCTTCTCCCTCAACTGTGTACTATATTTTCATTTCCTCTTATTTCAAACCCTTTTGCACCCTCTCCTGTGTGAACCAGTCTCAACAGTTTCTCTTTCAGATTTTCTATATCCTTTTCTATGCAAATGAACAGATACCCACAGAGGCATGGGTCTTATGACAACATTTGGACCAACAATGAAAACCACATCTGATAGTACATACTCTGTAGCCCAGTAATATACCGTCTAGTGTTTGTCAGTACACACCATTATATTCACATAACAATGAATCACTGATGCAATATTTCTCAAAGAGTACCACTGCCGAAAGGGCTACTATCTTATACCTCCTTCTTTCTTAGATGAACAATCGTATGTGACAAAGCCTGTGCAGTTTGCTTTTCTCATAGCAATACATCCTGAAAATAACTTTCTCCCATTTACAGATGCCACTCTACTGTGAATGCTTACCATAATTTAACTACTTGCTTGTGTATAGACTTTTTGGCTGTAACCCATATTTTGCAATTTTCATGAAGTAAATTTTGAGAGATTCCTAGTGAAAAATTCATTTCTTGGTCTTCAGAACATAACCTACAAAACCTGGAAGCAATTCACAGTTTCCATGTGAAAAAGGCCACTGAGGTTAGGAACAAGCTCCAGTGGCAGAGCACGGGGTTCCTCAGCACCCACCCTTGTAATGGAGGAAGCCACAGTTTGCACATGCTCAACTGGTCAATGTACACATAGATAAGAAGGTGACCAAGGCCATGGCAAACTCTATAGACTACAAGAATTTGATAATCAGAAGCAATGACTAACCTCACAATTAACACGAGTGGATTCCAAGTTGATGTTCAAATGGGACAACTGAAGAATGATTTCTCCTCTGCCGTGCTGCCAGCTGATTGCGGACTGAAACATCTACAAACCATAGGCTAAAATGAATCTTTCCTCCTTCAATTTATGAGTGTGGGGTATTTTGTCCCAGCAACAAGGAAGTAACTAAGATAGTAGTTCAGTGTAGAGGTACTGAGTTCTGCCCCCAGTACCACCAAACAGAGAAAGTTAGTAAGTAATTAAATGTTAAAAAAAAAATGGGAAAAGACCCTATATAGAATCTGTCATGCTTTGGGGTTTTTGCAAGGGGAACAATGTAACAGAGGACACATATTTTATATGATTATTTTATAAGATTATTTATAATAGTCACCCAAAGAAATATATACAACACAGTGCAGGAAATCAGTCCACACAATAAAGACCAAAGAATTCAGCTGAGGGCCTGGATCCCATGATAATGTCTTGCATGACTTCAACTGGAGGCCTACAGCCCACGGCAACATCTCACGAAGGCCTGTTTCATGAATCTGTGCTGGTAAGGCCCAAAGGTTAGTGGTGGAATCTAGATAGTTTTGTGCCACTGGGATGATGGATCTGGGCTAGCAAGCTGAGGGATCTGCACTGGAACCAGGAAGCAATGTTCAAAGTAAGAACCAGAGCTCCCCCAAAAGGTACCACAGCCATCCTCAGCAACAGTGAGGTCCCAAACTCCTCTGATGATCAGGACAGCCAATTTCCTATCAAGAAAGCCAACTGACAAGCTTTTCCAGGAGACTGAACAGTGCACCATTTTCCTCTCTGGAGGCAGAAAGCGATGCTTAGAGTGAAAACCAGTGGTCTCCAAAAGTGAACCAAAGCCATTCTCAGTGATAACAAGGTCCTGAGCTCCTTGGAGGATGAAAACAGCCAAGTTCATCAGGAAAGCCAGCATGACAGCTCTTCCTAGAGAACCAACAGCTCCTTACATCTTCTCTCAGCTTCCAACAGGCTCCCAACAGCTTCTACCAACTCCCAACAGCCTCTATCAGATCCCAACAGTGCTACTTCTTCTGTTCTGCCTCTTATGCTGCTGGCAACAATCCTCAGGTGGGCCTCCCACACCCAGCACCACGCTGGTTCAGCTCCTCTGGGTGTTACAAGCTGACCAGTAGTTGTCAATTCACAACAGAATCCATTCAGAAACAATAACAAAATAAGTGTGCAAATGATATGAGTATGCTCACAGAAGGACCTACAGGAGTACAAAATGCTTCTATCATAAGCCTTTCTTTCCTTACTCCCGTAGGTCATCACCTTGAAAGGGAGGTGAGGAAGGAGAGACATTGTAATGACTTAGGAGAGAGCTGACCCTATGTGGGAGTCTGAATTTGAATCCAATTGAATAGTACATGATAAAAACCATTGTGTTTATTTTGTATTGCCATGTAACAAATTTCCCCAAAACCCAATGCCTTAAATCAGTGATCATTTATTATTTCAGAGTTTCTATGAGTCAGGAATTTAGGACTGCCCTCACTTAGTGGTTTGGGCTCTGAGCCTCACATGGGATTGCAAACAAAATGTTGATCAAGGCTTCTATCATCTGCAGGCTTCATTAGAGCTTCAGGATCTAAATTTTTCACATGGCTGTTGGCAGGTAACCTCACTTCCTCAGGTCCTAGCTATTGGCCTCAGTTCTGTTACTTGCCATAATGGCCTTTTTCAGGGGCTTCCTGTGTGTCCCAGAAAAAGCCACTTTGCCTTCTGCAGTGATGCACAGAAAGAGCCTAAAGGGTTGTGAGAGTTGATACACTCTGTCAATTTGAGAATTGAGAAGTTTAGAAGCTTAACTAAGTGACTCAGCAAGGGGCCAGGGTCCTTTCTTTGCAAACATCCTGAGCTCGTGGAAGAAGAGGGCCCTGAGATGCTGTGGACGGATAGTCCGTATACAATATAAGGGTGGAAAAGAGGTTTGCTTTCCCCTCCTTGTGCTCTTGCTGCCTTTGCTGTATTCTGCCACCTTGAAGTATTGCCCCTCACCATGACACCTTGTCTTGGAGCAAGCTGATAGTGAACTGAAACCTCCACAAACTGTGAGCTAAATAAACCTTTCCTTCCTAGGGCTGGGGATTTACTCAGTGGCAAAGCGCCTGCCTGGCAAGTACAAGGTCGTGAGTTTGATTGTTGGTACTGGAAGAAAAACAGAAAAAACAAACAAACAAAAAAAATTTAAAAACCCTTTCCTTCCTTAATTTTGGGTGTCGGGTATTTTGTCTCAGCAATGAGAGTAAAGTAGCCAAGACAAGCATCTACACTCTCTTTATGTTCTAAGCTCGGAACTTACACACTGTAAGGTTCACCATTTTCTTTTCCTTTAAAGCACATCACTAAGTCAGCCAGGACTCAAAGAGAGGAGAGTTTGGCCTCAATGTTCATAAAGCAAAGAATCAGAGAATATAGCATGCAGCTTGCAATCACCACACAATTTTAAACTGGAAGAGGTAAACTACCTATAACTGACAAGCTAAGATTTCTTTCATGCCTACATAGAACAAAGACTCCAAGATTAGTACCTGATAAAGGAAATTATTCTTAAGTATACATTATGTGTAAATTGTTAGCCTGCTATAACATAGAGATACAGTATTGTGAGTTGAATTGCCAAAAACTACCATATTCATATTCAAGTAACTTTTTGAAAGACTGAATTTCTACTGCCTCCTGGAAGTCACTGACGGTATGATATTCCTTTTCATTACCACCAACAAGATTGGAGAGAGGTTTGAAATCTCATTCCTGTGATTGTTTGTGGGCATGTGGGAGGGTTTTGGGTATTGAACCTGGGGTCTTTACTCTGAACTACATCTCGACCCATTTTCATTTTTATTATGACACTCCTTTTATTTATTTTTTATGAAATTATCCAGGTGAGCTCAAGATTTTGATCCTCCTGCCTTAGCCTCCCAGAGGTCTGGGATTACAGGCTATGCACCATCATACCTGGCTTCATTCCCACAATTCTTTCTTAAATTTTTTATTTATATTTATACTGACACATAGTAAATGTATGTTTTTACAGTTACCACATGAAGTTCTGATATATGAACACAATGTGAAATATGCAAATCTGAACAATTGGCCCATCCATCACCCTAAGCACTTACCTTTTTTGTGGTAAAAACACTCAAGCCGGGCATGGTAGTGCACTCCTGTAATTCCAGCACTAGAGAGGCTGAAGCAGGAGGATTGTTGCAAGTTCAAGGCAAGCCTGGGCTACAAAGTGAGTTCAAAGCCAGCCTGAACTGCATAGCGAGACCCTGTCTCAAAAACACAAAAGAGAGTGTGAGAGAGAGAACACTCAAAATATTCCCTTCTAGCTGTTTTGAAATGTGCAATAATTATTAATAACAGTGACCCTGCTGTGCAATGGAAAACCAGAACTTATTCCTGCCATCTACCTGTAATATGATATTTCTCTGCCTGCCTCACCCCATTCCTCTCTCCCCTGTCCTCTCCAGTCTCTGATAAGCAATATTCTATGCTCAACTTCCATGATATCAAATATTCAAGTTCTAGATATACATGAGATCATCCAGTATTGGTATTTCTGTCCCTTGCTTATTTCATTTAATATAATATCCTCCACATTCATCTACTTTGCCAAACAATGTCATCCTTCCCATAAGTGATCAGTATTTCAATATGTACCACACAATGCCCACACATTCTGTGTACCACATTCTCTTTATCCAGTCCTCTGTTTATGGAAACTTCAGTGGATTTCAAATCTCGGCTATTGTAAGTAATGCTGCAATGAACATAAGAGTGTAAATGTCTCTTACATATACAAATTTCATTTCCTTTAAATATATACCCAATGGATTTCCATAATTCTGGATTTCTACAATGTAAAAAATACCTTAGGCTTAGAAATAAACTTTAGAAGAAAGAGGTGGGTTCTATGATATCTAGCAATTGTACATTTTTATGGTTACCACACGAAGTTCTGATGTATGAACACAGTGTGTAATACTCAAATCTGAATAGTCTCATTTGTAATCACTTACTAGTTTTCTGGGAAAATTTCTTCATGTCTCAGGGTTCCCATGGACAAACAGAGATAATAATACCTCCTTTGTATTGTTGGAGTATTATGGGTGCACCTTACCTAGGACCTAGCTCATTATGAGTACTCCAAAAAGGTATTTCTCTACTTATATGGCATAATTATTGATACAGTTTTAAGAGTGAATTTCTGAACTCCATTTTGTTTAGAGTCCTGCATAATGTCATATAAAATACAGTCATCAAGGAAGCACAGTTAGTGGATGTCAGAAGATGAACTTTGCTATTAGCTATTTTTCATTAGAATGATTGTACTATTATGTGCTAATAGTGTTTTATAATAATTATTATATTCATTTTGTTTTTTGTTCTTTACAGAAAAGGGGGTCTTGATATTTTAAAAAACTATTATTCCAGATAATAGCTTAAAATAATTTCCCTTTTCTGCAGTTCTAGGGATCAAATTGATGATCAGGCTGACTCTGAACTATGTCCTCAGCCCCTTTTCATTTTTTACTTTGAGAAGGGGTCTCGCTCAGTTGTCCAGACAGGACATAAACTTGTGATCCTCTTACCTCTGACTTGCAAAGTGCTAGGATTATGGGATTGGGCTACAGTGTCTGGGTCCTTTGATTTTGTATGTGTATGTGTGTGTCTTAGTAGTACTACTCCTAAAGTAGTAAAAGCAAAGATTTTACATTTAACCCCTACTTAAAGAATCCCAAAAGAGTTTGAGTGACGAGTGAAGAATCCCAAAAAGAGTTTGCAGAGTGAAGAATCCCAAAAGAGTGAAGAACCCCAAAAGAGTTTGAGTGTTGTATGCAGTAAAGTTCAAAGATACAAATGTCAAAAAATGCTTCATTATTTTGTAATCTAGAGGAAGATGTATAGCTATTCATCATTTTGAATCCAATCTGCATATAAAGCCTTGAAGAAAAGAAAAGATTTGAGGTGACTTATGGTTTTTCCTCAGGGTGATCACATACCCAGCCTAATTCTCTCTCCTCAATGCGCCCAATCACGGGATATTTCCTCCAGATGACACAACGTTTACATTTCCGGGTCTTCACAGGGTTCATCATGCCATGACTTGGTTCCAGTGACATGCTAAACTTTCCTACAGAGGTTACAGTTTCTGTGTTTGAGAGAATCTGCCAAGAGGCTAAGAAGCACCACATAAACAAGGAAATATATACTCATCCTACTACATTCACTAGCTTTCTCCATATAATATTTTTAAAAGAGCTTGCTTCAGCTGAGAATTTTACACAGAAACACATCAGTTTAAAAGATACAAAGTCACTTCTTAAGGGAAAATATGGAATTCATACAGGGAAATTTAAAAACTAACAACTTTGCACAGGATAGAGGTAATCTCCTCTAGCTAATGGAGTTCTAGGGATTATCTCCTTTGCCCCAGCTATGCTAAATTTTACTGTAGCAAGTGAATAAATGCTTTCTTTTATTTAGCTCCTAAATGAACAGGAAAAAAGTACACTTTGGCCTATAACTTCCTTATACTTTGGAGAACCAACTTGAACTAATAGTGAGCACTCTGACCTCATGTCCAAAGTGTTGGCTGAGGACATTCCTTATCTTCCTGGAAGTGATCTTACAATGCAAAGCCTATCAGAATCACGGCACACTTCTCAACACAAACCATCAAGGCAAGAAGAGCTTGGAGTGAAGTATTTCAGGTACTTCCAACAAGAAAAGAACTTCCAACCCAGATTGATGTACCCTGCAAAGCTATCTTTCAAATTTAATGGAGAAATAAAATATTTTCATGATAAAGAACAACTGAAGAAATTCATGAGTGCCATGAGAGAAATAAAAGGAATAAAGATAGGAAAGGAAGAAGTGAAATTGTCATTATTCACAGATGACATGATACTCTACATAGAAGACCTCAAAAACTCCACCAAAAGGCTCATGAATTTAATAACCAAATTCAATAGCATAGCTGGATACAAAGTTAACACTCAAAAGTCAATAGTATGCCTGGACACAAGTAACAAACAGACTGAGAGAGAAATTAGGGAAACCACACCTTTCACAATAGCATCTAAAAAGATGAAATACTTAGGAATCAATCTAACAGAAGAAGTAAAAAATCTATACAGTGAAAATTATAGTACTCTGAAAAAAGAGATCGAAGAGAATATCAGAAAATGGAAAGATATTCCTTGCTCACAGATAGGAAGAACCAACATTGTGAAAATAACCATACTCCCAAAATTGTTGTATAGATTCAATGCAATCCCTATTAAAATACCATTAGTATACCTCATAGATCTACAGGAGACATTCCTAAAGTTCATCTGAAACCAGAAGAGGCCTAGAGTACCAAAAGCAGTATTGCAAAACAAAAGAAAGGCAGGAGGCATCACAATCCCTGACTTAAAATTATATTACAAAGCTACTGTGATAAAATCAGCATGGTACTGGCAAAAAAACCAGACCTCAATAACAATGGAACAGATTAGAAGATACAGATACAACTACAAACACACTCAGTCACCTTATCTTTGACAAAGGGGCCAAACATGTTCAATAGACGGAAGATAGCCTCTTTAATAAACGGTGCTGGAAAAATGGGCTTTCCACATGCTGAAAACTAAAACTAAACCCATGCCTTTCAGCATGCACTAAATTAAAGTCAAAATGGATCAGAGATCTAAATATTAAAACAGAAACACTAAATTTATTGGAAGAGAAAGTAGGTAAAAATCTTGACAACATTGGGGTAGGCCAACAGTTAGTGAGCAAAGATCAAACTGCACAGGAAATACTTCAAAGAATCAACAACTGGGATCTCATCTTATTGAAAAGTTTTTGCACATCTAAAGAAATCACAAATAAAGTAAAAAGAAAACCCATGAATTGGGAAAAAAATTTAGCCAACTGCCCCTCTGACAAAGGACTTCTATCTCGGACATAGAAAGAATTAAAAAAAAAATCAGGCCTCCCAAATTCAAAGACTCATTCCAAAAATGGGCATGTAAGATGAATACACACTTCTCTAATGAAGAGATACTAATGGCAAATAAATACCTGAAAAAATGTTCAATGTCATTAGTTATTCAGGAAATGCAAATTAAAACAACACTGAGATTCCATCTCAGCCCAGAAAGAATGGCTATCATCAAGAAATCAACCAGTAACAAATGCTGGAGAGGCTGTGAGGAGAAAGGAATCCTACTCCACTGCTGGTGGGAGTGTAGATTGGTGAAACCACTGTGGAAATCATTTTGGAGATTCCTCACAAAACTAGAATTGGAAGTCCCATTTAGCCCAGCTATTTCCCTTCTGGGTATTTTCCCAGAAGAATTAAAGACATCATACCACAGCAATATATGTGCGCCCATGTTTATAGCAGCACAATTTGTTATAGCTAAATCTTGGAAACAACCCAGATGCCCATCCACTGAGGAATGAATAAAAAAGTTGTGGTATTTTTATACAATGGAGTATTACTCAGCTCTTAAAGAAGATAAACTTGAGGCTTTTGTGGGTAAATGGATGCAACTGGAGACCATACTCATAAGTGAAATAAATCGAACCCACATGTGTAAACATCATATTGTCTTCTTGGTGTAGGAATCTAAAAGAGTAGGTAAAACTCAAAACATACAATAGATGATAGGAAAGGGAAAGAAATTGCTCAGAGGAAGGAATGACTGGGAGAAGGGAAAGAAGGAAGGCAAAATATAAATATATATATGAATAGCTGTGATGACTGCATTGCTGTTGTCTGATGATGTATTGAAATGAACAGTTAATGCTCACAATTTTCTATGTTCTGATCGACTTTGCATGCTTGTGTCTGGTGGTCTGAGCAACTGATTTGAAGGTAACAATATGCAATGGAATTACAATGGTGAACTTCTACCATCTTGTCTAGTGAAACTCTGTATTATCTCTAATGTTTTATTAAAGAATTATTTTCTTATTCTCTCTAATGGTTTGAGAAATCTTTCATTTTTCCATCTGATAATCTGAGCAATGTAGTTGAGGATAGCGATATGCAATGTAACAACCACTGTTGATTTGTATTAATTTGTCCTGAGACCCTGTATCACTTTGAATGTTCTTGCTTTGATTTGTTTATGTTCGTAATACTGGTATGCTGCTACTGTTCTATTTTTGTTTGTTTGTTTGTGTCTCATGTAGTACTCTCTTTTAAATAAAAAAAAATAAAGATATATTTCTTCTAAGAAATAAAAGTTTGGCTTGAAATAATCTTGAAAATACAATGCCTTTATTATTTAAAAAGACTTAAATTGTATTAGTAGGCTTTTAATCACTTGAAGCAATAAAGAGGCTATCTTATTCCTTTTCAACAGGACAAGGCAGTATTAAAACAAGACCATTCCATCAGAGAAGCTTGATTATTTCCTCAGTGTTTTAAATTATGCATGTGATTGGTGACACAAATACATGTTTAAGTGGTTGCAAATTTTAAAAATCAATATTCCCAAAGAAGTAAAATTATGCCCAATCATAAATAACAAAAATTTATTCGCCTGCATATTTTGATCTACAACTTACCCTATGAACAGGAACATTTTAGAAAATAGAAATATCTTTCTACATCAACTTGTGTTCATTATATTTCATACAAATATAGCTCAAATCAAACGCAAGCATTTTCAAACAAAAAAAAAATATTTGTACTGTTCATTCTTCTTTCCCAGATGATCTGATGTGAAATGAGGTCTGCCATGTTGCACCAAGCCTACAGCGACCAGGACCCATTGTTCCCAAGGGAAACAGCCTACGCGGGAATGCAGTGGTGTACTCTGCAAGGGACGTGGAAAATAGCATATGTCACCACTGTACAGTACACAACAGACAATTATGATTCAACTGTCCAAATTATAATCAGTTTGACAAATGTCCACAAGTGTCTTCACTCTATTTTATATTTTCCCTAAGACAAGGCAATCACACAACCAGACAATTCCATCAGGGAAGCTTGTTAGCTGCTTAGTCTGTTAAACCCTGGTTGCCATAGCATCTAGAGTTGAAAAAGCTGCAGATTGGCATGAAAAAGCATGTCGACAATTGCCCTGTCACAGCATGCAAGCCAGGTCTGCTCAAAGGCAGCACACTACAAGTTTTCTTTCCCAGTTTGCACTACCCCATGCTGTTTAATAATATCCATTTACTGGTATTGGGATTGATCTAGCACAGTGTAAAATTCACATCTAGTGAGACTTTGCTTTTCACATGGAGAGAAATTCTTTAACAAATGAGAGCAAGGCAATTAATTTAGAAATGTAATACTGTATATACTATAAGAAGTATATTTAAATTTAATAGAGAAACTGCCCAAAATTTTAATGCATACTTCTTTAAAGAACTAAACAGTTTTACTTGGCAATTTTTCAGTTGACTTTCTAGTCATTTGTGAAGCCTGGTTAGTCATACTTTGGAATGACAGACAGCATTCAAATTTCAGTAGTATATTTTTAACATGTTTTAATCATGCCATAGTCATTTCTTTTTATATGCATGGTATAATTTAATTAAGGACATACATTTCTAAAATAACTATAATTTAATTAAAGATTAATATCATGAACACTGAAATTATAGTCTAGTCAGCAATGTGCATCAATTTTTTTCCAGAGGGATCATGTACTTAACGGTGATAAATTACTATGTATTAATAAGAAAATGTGAGTCTCTACCAACGGCATTCAAACCCCTGCCAACTCTCAGATTTATGTGTGTATGTATTTTAAATAAAGTAAAGCATGTTTACGAACAACCATTCTTAACCTATTAGGACTATAAAACTGTGAAAAGATTTACTTAAATTGTGAAACTTGGAAAATGATTTTCTGCAGACGTTTAAACTTATATTATTCAGTCTTTGCTTCTTCGTTTTACTCCTAGTCTGTTTTTTAAAATCAGCTTTACTGATGAAACAAAGAAAAAAATCTGACAATACATACTGAAGAGCCTAATGAAACATTGTGTATTTTTCTACATTTTCTAAAATATTTATTCTTTCCATTCATTACCAAGCTTTGCTCTCAAAGTATCACAAAAACATTCCATTGGATATGAGTGATATTCTCTTAAAACTTACACCTGAAAAAAACTGATACATAGTTTACCATAATAGAAGGTGATGTTGCTATTTACACTAAAATAGAAATTCCAAAGTAACAATTACTTTTCATATTCATAAGCTGTTTGAACACATCACCTACTTTCTTTCCCAAAAATAAAATAGTCAAGAATTTTAAATAGAGTACCAAAGCGTAGAACCTTGAAATTTATACATACATGCACACACATATATACACACACACATACACACACATGAAAATAATGACTCTGAGTGGATTTCTTCAAGCAGTGCCTCAAAACCCATCATTTTCTAGGAATTCTCATAAGAAAAAAAAAAACCCACAAAATCTTAGGATAAAACTTAGTTCACATATGGTGTCCATGAATATGTTTTCTTATATCACATCTTCCAATTTGAAAAAAAGAAAAGAAAAAAGCTGTTTACTTGTTAAAGGTCTTTTTATATAAGCTTTGATGACTCAAAAACACCTTCATTTTAACATATGGAATTTGGCAACGAACTTAACCATGTTACCATTTGAAAGACTTTGATATTTTAGAGAAGATAGAATTAAAAACAACAGAGATTGAGACTTAAATTGGCTCTTGTGTATGGCACAAATTTTTTTCAAGAATATTTTTAATATAAGGATTTATTAGTGAAATGTATCTGCCAGAATATCCTCACCTATCAAACCTATAGTTATCTCAAAAGAACAATGGTAATTGGTGCCATAAACTTTACCTCTTGTCGCAAGTTGAAGAAGAAAGCAAAACAGAAACATTTTGGTAGAGTTAGATAATAAATAAATAAATGTGCACATTGAATAAAAGACTTTAAAAAGGTTAAGATGAAATTTTTTCCAAAAACATTGTATGTACACTTCGATTTTGTTGTTTGTAGTTTCTTTAAATCACGGTAGAGTACAAAGCAGTATATCAAGATGAATTTGAAGCAAGAACCACCTCTTAACCAGTCTTAAGACTTGTGATTTTTCCAAAGTGCTGAGAGTTTGCAATGGATGAGAACTGAGTAGTAGAGAAAAGAATTTGTGCAATAATTCAGAGCACTTGGATTTAGCCAGTATAACTCAGATGCTCCCCATTACCGAAAGGCTGCCTTCCCCAGTGATGAAAATACAAATGTTTTTGATAACTATGCTGTGCTAATATCATGCATTCCTAATTTATTTCTGAAAAAATGTTTATGAATCCCATTTCATACCTAATTTTTTCATGTTTATTCTTCTACTTTAAAATTGATAAGTATGATTCTTTGTTGAGTTCCTTAGAATAGTTTTATGGGATAGCATGATTACTTTTGCTATAAATCATATAGGTCATCTAACTTTTAGTCATTTTGATGGTTGTCAAATTGCTAATTTGAAATTGCACAAGAAGAGGTCAATAAATCAAGGATACCTTAAAAGAAAAAAAAAAAAAACTTGACTTGTGGAGGTAAAGAGGGAGTTTGTTTTATAATACTCGGGCTTAACGTCACATAAAGATATAAAACTATTTTGCTTAAAATAAATGCATCTGCAAAATTCCTGAAGTGAAATACTACCTTACACAAAATGTGGGTTTCATACAAACACATGAATTCTTGTGTAAGGTAGCTCTTGTTTTTCTGGGTGATTTGGCCTTATTCTGAAATTTCCTTCACCTGACTGGAAGCACATTAGCTGCTAGATAGGCATCACACTGATGTCTCCATGCGGTAGCACACAGCCGTGAATTTGCTACGATCTGTTTAATCAGCAGTGTATTGATTTTCCGCAGCTCTCCTTCATTTTAGCCCCATAGCAGGCTTCTGTAATTTCCTTTGGACAAAGTGTAACCAAACTGTGCTAAGTGATGTTGATTTGCAGGCAAAAGTAAAGGGGTAAATATAAATTAACAAGCTATAAACATTTTACAAGTGGGGAGTCAATAAAAACAGTGTCTGCAGTTTCTTTTAAAAAAATGATTTGAAGCAGATTGTTAACAAAGGTGTCCAAAGAAACTGACATGCGTCTGAGAATAATTTTTGCGCTTTGTGATTAAGAATTGATCAGTCTAAAAGCCTCGGATGCAACTGAATCACCCATAAGCTGCTGGCCTGAAAAGGCTCAGCAGGGGCTGGTATTTGTTTGTTAAACTCCCATGATTCCAAGTAGATAATTGGTCTGTGAAGTTCACGGCAGAATCTGAATTTGCTTTCTTGCTTCCCAGCTGGCTGAGCACTGGTTTATAGACTTCTGTGTACAAATTTAGCCAGCAGCAAACCTCACATCTTTAATATAAAAGGTGTTTTGTTGTGTTTTTCAGGTGCTGAGTGGAAAGCCCACACTCCAGAAGCTCATTAAAAGGGCCAAGTTACAGTACAGGTTTATTTCTGTCACAGCGTTTCTGAAAACAGTGACAAGGATTAATATGTTTCTTTAGTACTGGAAAAAGCCTGACACAATCCCTTGTGAATTTGATCATCTGTTTCGCTGCCTGTATAAGATTCAATCTCCGATTATATCCTAAAGTTACAGCTGTAAACAAATGCTGGTATAAATTCATAAGCGATTGCAGAAGCCTGGGGCAAAACTAATTGTTTTATTCAACAGTAGCTTATTTATTTATTATTTATTTTGTACCTCTCTTCAATAACCTTTTTCTACTCTTCCTCTTCATAGTAAAGATTGTCTTGGCTCTTTGTCTGAATACACAAAGCACATATAGACACAGGCAATTTACACTGAAGAGCTTTCAAAAAAGTTGCTATGGGATCAGTATATTATGGTAATATGTGCACTCAATATTTTATGAAACATTTTTCATTTTCCTTTCACTAAAAGGTAAATTTCAAATTAAAACGCAATATTTACATACCATTATAACCTTAATGTTCTGTCTGATATGTGACTTTAGGCTCTATTTACTAGTTCCTGCTATCTGTCTAAGTCATGGCTTGGTCCTATGGTATATGCAAACCTCAGTAAAGTGTTAAGTATACTATAAAATGATTGTTTTCTCCACCAGATTGGGTAGTCAAGTAGCTCTTTTCTATCTCTAAAGAATAAAAGTTATGCCAAAATGCTAACACAGCCATCATAAAACACGTTCTGTAAAATTGAGGAGTCTCTTCCCCCTCCCTTTCCTCTTCATCCTCCTCCTCCTGCTCCTCCTTCTCCTCCTTGTCCTCATCTTCTTCCTTCTTCTTCCTTTTCCTTCTTCATCTAGTTATAAAAGAAGATTTATTTCTTATCTACTAGCTTCTGTTATTATAGAAAATTATGCTGCTTTCAAATTTTAGGTACAGCAAGAAAATATATATTCAAAATAATTCCAAACTTTATGCAAATACAAAAAAGACACCACAGAAAGATTATGACTACTTCAGTTTTACAACTATTATAAATATTAATGGAAATTATTACAAGATGAGGCTGACGAAGCATATTCATGCTATGATGGAAATTAAGCATTAAGCTTCCACTGCTCTTAACAGAAGTTGTGTGCCTAATTCCCTATGCACCACAGATACGCTAACCCATAACAACTGATGGTAAATACGGTACGAAACTAGCTAGAGCCTTATTTGCACCTGCCAATTTGCTGCCCTCAAGCATTAAAAACAAAATCAAAATGGTAGCAGAAGAATTGCCAAGCAAAACACACCCTGCCTCTTATGCACACTCTTCTATGTCCACAAACAGAACCTTTGCTTCATGTTTTCCCTCAACAGATTCCATTATTACAAATAAATTTAAAGGAAAAGATATTTGCATGACAAGGCAATAGCAAAATAATTGCTAAGATGATCACCTCCTGCAAAAACATTCCCTTAAAATAGGCTAAGTAACCTAAGTGCTTCAGGCGCTCCTGGTTGAGAAATAATACATGTGCCATGCAATGCGTATGCTGCCACTGTGGTCCCTTGTTTTTGCTGAATAGCTGCAAAATCTGAATTCAGTTTTGTTCACACAATAGAGACCCATATCATGTATTTAAAAGAATATATCATGGATATTTCGCTGATAAAGTTGCATTTCCTGAAGTTTTTCTAACCTAGCTCACTTAAATAACTTCCGTTTCTGTTAAGTAAAATAAAGCTGAAAGCATTTGTCAACATTTTAGTGAGGCTTTCTCTACCACCGTTTTTCAATAAAAATAACTTCTGCCAAATGTTAGACAGTGTTTTACCCCTCAAGTGTCAATAATAACAGGGGAAGTAGCTCAGCTGCACAGCGCCTGCCTGGCAAGCACGAGGTCATGAGTTAAATTCCCAGTACAGAAAAGAAAAGTCTGAATAATAAGAATATGCATTTTATTGCATATACTATATAACTTATAATACCTAAGACATATAATTATAGGTTTTGGGCTTAATAATATACATAATTTATATACAAATAGCATCTTTTTCTAATTAGTTCAAAACATGTTATTTGATATTGAACTCTAGCCTTAAATGTAATGCCCTATGTGCCAGACCCATATATCTTGATTACCATTTAAGACTTGAAAACAAATATTATATTTATCACATAGAAGAAAACTGAGGGTTATTCCATTGGAGTTAAAAGTACTAAACTGGAATGGACAAGTTATTAATACTGAGCCAAAATTTGAAGGCTATACAGTTTTTAATAATATGTCATGCCAAAACTTATGATAGTCAGGGCTGGTAGACACTTATGTAACCATCTATGCTTTATTGGCAAGATTGTAAGATCTTGAGAACAGGGTAAGTATTTTGTATAACTTTTAATTAACATTACACAAATATTGAGTATTTGGTGACTACTCATTAAATTGAATTAACCAAAGCATTCAAAGTATAAATTGCTAATGTATGTTATCTTAGCAGAACATATCAATTTTTAGCACTAATGGCAAAAGTGTTGATAAGCTTTTCAGGTGAGTAACATGTTATAATTACAAATTTTTGAAGATTTCCTAGGCCTTCATGAGGAAATATGACCTACAGAATAAAAAAATAATAATAATAGTAAGTAATTCCTGGCATGCTGTCTTTGAATGTTGCATTACTTTTAAAAATAAAAAAAAAAGTTTAGATATTTTAGGGAGAGAAAGGCAAAATTCCAGGCCTTTCTTCTTTGGATAATTCTATAAAGTGTAGAATCCTAGAAGTATTAATATACTTGATCATAAATATAAGAAGAATGCTATATAGTAATGATTGCTACAGATTTATGAGAATGTTGGTCAACCTATGTCATTAATTAGAAATTGCATCTAGAAATATAATGTATTTCCAGGAATAGTGGTACACACTTGTAATCCCAGCACTCATGAAGCTGAGGCAGGAGGATTGCTGCAAGTTTGAGGCCAACCTGTGCTACACAGTGAGTTCAAAGCTAACCTGAATATATAGAAATACCTTATCTCAAAAAATACATATACATATATATGGTTTGCTTGTTTGTTTATACATATATATAGTTAATGTTTTCATTTTTTTGAGTATGTAAGCAGCATGTTTTTATATTTATCATGGAAATCTAAAGTGAAAAGGAGACTAGGTCAAACAATTTCTTAAAACAAACTTCAAAGCTATTTCATTATAGCCTTTGTCAGTTAAAAAGAGTCAAATACCTCAAATTGCTAAGGCCATTTTAATGGACAAAAGTACAAAATTTTTCATAAAATAGAAGACAAAACTGTCCCATGAAAACTTTGCACACTTTCTAGGTTTACAAATTTTTTCTACCAGTTTCTTCTCTCAGGTACTAAATTTCACAGCAGTAAGCACTGAACTGAATTATGTAGGTGCATGATACAAATCTGAGGCACATTTCCAAGAGGAGGAAAATTATTCTAACAGTGTCAATCAGACACTTAAAAAGTGTTGTTTATTTGGGATGATTAATGACTAATGTCTTTGTTGACTCCTCTTTGCAGTTAAGTGGTGGTCTCAAGTTCATTTGGGTATTAAAATGCTGTTCTGGGAAATGAATTCAAGTCTTTAGTTCTTACATAGTTAACCTTTGGGTTTTCCTTAAGTGGAAATGATACTTTCTTTGTTCACTCATTTTCCTTTACTCTACGTTGTACTCCAACTTTTCTCTCAAAAGCATTTAAACCAGTGAATTAGATACATACTATAATGTACTGAACCCTGGAGCTGCCCTTAGTTCAAGTAACTTCAGAAAGTTAAAATAAGTTAATGATCAATTGTCTGTGAATAAAGAGTGCTATAGATCATAGTGCTTTGTGCACACACTGAATAAGATGAATCATTTGTGCTTTCAGCTTATTCTCAACTTCCACTGCTTTTTTGACATTCCTTTATTACTGCACATCAACACATAACTTTATTCAATTGGTATTTTATTAGTACGTGTTTGCAGTACATCATGAATAAATCCATTGTGGGTAGTTGGTGCATGTACATGCCACATCTTATTCCTTTATCCCCTTGCCTTCTGCTTTCCCCACATCTTCCACCTCTTAGTCTCCTTCCCTTTCGCCAAAGACCTATCTCCCTATTTCTTCTTTCTTCATATTCGCACATAAAATACACATTCCAATTACTACAGATGTCATCAGTGCAGGTGATGTATTATGGGGCATTACATAACTACAATAAGAAGAAAATAATAAATATTTACATAAGGCATACATATATATTGATCTCATTATAAACCATAATATTATTGTAGGAATGATATTTAGAATGAATCTCTGTCTTTATTCGCAAATCACAGATTGTCGTTTTTGTTGTACCATTTAGGAAAATAAAAATATGGTTCTCTAATTGATCTTTCTTACAGGAAGCTATTCTTTTGGGGAGAAAATTATAGTTTCAAGGAGAAGATTGGCCCTAGTGACTCCCCAAGCTACATTAAATCAACAATACTTGTTAGGCAGCTGCTTTATAACAGAACACTTGGTTCCATGTTATAGAGGCATAATCTAATACTTGGAGTTTGCAGGATTCCTGCTCAAATCACATCTTAGTACAGCATTGGAGAACCAGCGCATACATCAATAAAACTTAGATGAACACTTTTATTAAGCAGAGTTGCATGGACACAATTTTTTTAAAAACAAACTTTAAAGCATAATCCAAATCAACTGAGAGTAATCATAGAAAAGATTTTCAGACATAATTAATTTTAAGGCAGATTTTTAAGCAACTAAGAACTCTTTAATGGAAAAGACTAAATTAGCTCACCAGAAAGGAATCAAGTAACACTCGAATACTAAATCCTTTCTACATGTAAGGCATTAGGCTTGGTTGTCATGTAAAAGAGTAAAGCATGGCAGGTACTTCTCTGATTCCTGCATCAGGCGATGGAGATGTACAGGCAAGCCACAATGCCAAGTGCCAAGGCTCACGCCAGAAACATACGTAGAATTTTCAGAAAATTAAGACTTTCATTTGGCCACAACAGTATTTCCATGTAGAAGGAATGAACTGGTATGAGATGTGCCGGAGTGGACCATAAGTTGGCAACCGATCTGTAAAGCACGTGCACCAGGTAGAAGCAGTCTCAGTCCTAAAAGCTATAAATCAGGAACTGAAAACAACAATGTCCCAGCTCCTTCTTTCTGCTTTGGGATGCGTAACGTGAAGCTCTAGAACTCATATTCACAATGTGTCTTCCAACCAAGATATAGCCCTGGAACTGTATTCCATTCCAGCCCACAAGAAAGGAAAACAACAACATGCGACTAGGATGTGGAAAGGGTGGTCCACACTTGGAACCTCATTGTGAAAATAATTAGAGAGTATATTAACAACTGTAGTAAGACAAGTTTGGAAAAACTGATCAGACCTGAGATTAGGTTTGCACTACTGAATTATAAAAACTGAGGGTATCATTTTTTTCTTCCTTTCTTCACCACTTACATCAAATCAGCAGCAACTCACATAAGCATTTCTTGGATTTCATCATTTCTTATCATCTCCTAGTTTAAGCTTCTACCTTCTCTTGCTGAGATTACAGCAAGAGTCCCTCCCTAGCCCTAACCCTAACCTGCCCGCCTTAATCTGTTACCTCTCAGAAGACAGTGTCCCCCTGACAACTAGAGTGACCATTAAGAGAATATAAGTCCAACCATGCCACTCATGTGCTAAAATCTCTGGACAACTTTCTCTTGTGTTTAGAATTAAAGTCTTAAGATTCCGTGCCATGGTTTACATCACCATGCATGCTCTGTTCCCTGAACACTCGTCAACTCTTTTATCCACCTTGGCAGGCTGTATGTTTGCGTAGGACCTTGAGATTACTACTAGTACAGGGCCTTTGCATTTCATGTTTGCCCTTCCTGCCACATTCTTCCCCCAGGCGACTGCAGCCCTATACCTGGCCCCTTGTACCTCAGATCTTCAGAGACTAATCCACCTCAAATGATCTCATTTACCCCATCACCATTTATTTTTTACTTTCTACACATGACTTTTACTTTTTAAAATACGTGTCTTATTCAGTGTGCACTGCATTCATCCAGGGGAATATGATCCATGTCGCAGATACTATATCAGTCATTTGCATTGTTGTTTCGCTGCACATACAGCAGCTCTTACCTCATAAAAAACTCAGTATGGATTTGTGAAGTAAATAAAAGATAAAAATGGCATGGCTACTGGAAGGTGTCCATAGCATAATTTTTGAAAAGAAAAAGCCTAGCCAGTGAGCATCGAAAGGAAATGTTAGCACTCTCTTACAATAGCAAAAGGGAAGCTGTAGCAGAAAAATGAAAACAAGTTGTGCTGGGACATTCTTGTACATACACAGAAGGTAGAGAAATGGGGATGTTTGGGCTTGCGATTGAACTAGAAAAGAATAGCAGAATTGGAGACTGTAGAGTCTATAAAGGGACTACACAAATCAGTGTACTTAATATAGCCCTGATTTACATGTATCTTCTCACCCTAATTATTAAGCATGCTCCCTTTACTCAAACTTGTGTTTCCCTGGATAAAAAAATGGTATAGTCAATCCGTCTAAGATACTAAGGAGCTGTCCGTGAGGTTTCTTCATTGCAGTGAACATGAGTAGAGATTCCCTTGTACTTTGGAATCGCGAACTTGCTCCTCCGCAATGCAGAAAAATGCAGAATGTTTTCCAAAGGCCTAGGTCTCAAAAGGATCAACGTGGACTTTTCCACCAGCTGCTTCAGTGACTTTGCAATAAGCAATCATCCAGGGAACTCAGCCTGAGCTCCTGTGAAAGGATTTGGCATAAAGGAATTAACACTGCTGCTTCTGATGCAAGAACAGTATGTTCTTCACTGAATCATCTAGTCGAACCAAAGATGGAAGGAGTCCCAGAATGCCAGCTGGGCTAGGATCTTGCTTTAGGAAGCTAGATGTGAAAGCCTGATCTGGTTTTTAAAGGCACTTTTTTCACATGCAGGTAAAACTGGTCACATAGGAGTACATTATAGGAACAAACCAAGTAACTGTATGGAAGCCGTTTTCCTGATGTGATTCTAATAATTTTCCATTCATTTTTATGTATTTCTCCCAGTTTTGAGTTGGGATAGAAATGCTTCTTTAAATATTTGACTAATTTTCTTAGATAAAACTACAATTTTTGTTAGCAGAACTAGTGTAGTAGTTACCATGAACAGGTGCTTGCTTGGAGTCCTACATCTACTTTCTCAATTAATCTTTGAAAATATTCAAGGAGGTAGATCCTATTCATAGTTATGCTTTAAAGATGAGAACTGCAGACCTCAGTGAGGTTAAACAACTTTCTCAAAATTACCTAAACAGTATATGACATAGAATACTCATTTAGGCCTGCAAGATACAAAGTCAATTTTAAATCACTGTGCTCTACTATTTAAATAAAGTTATAATGTAGTACATGGTGCTGTGGTTGAACAAGATTTCCTAAATAATTGAATAAGGAAAGGTAAAACAGGTGTGGTGATGCACACCTAGCTACTTGGGAGGCTGAGGAAGGATAACTGTAAGTTAGAGGCCAGCCTGTACAATTTAGTGAGACTCTATTCCAAAATGAAATATACAAGGAGCTGGGAGGGTCTAAGGTTCTATCCTCAGCACGGGCAAAATAAGTAAGTAAATAAATAAATAAAAAGAACAGCACTAAACCTACAGTGTTATCACTTTATTCTCCTACTAACAAAAATGAACATCCATCAAAAAATTAGGATGTATCTCTCAGTCCTTAATATTATCATTTAAAATTATCTATTTTAGCATACTTTTACAAGTAGTAATACATTCTCAAATATCTTATATAATAACAACAGCATAAGTCACTGATCACCATGTATATACGCCCATGAGTATAAATAGCCAACTCTGTGCCGGGCTGTAACCTGAATTCCTCATATACAGTAACTTATACTCATTTAACCATCTCAAATTATTTTCAGTTACAGATGAAAAACTGAGGTGGAAACATTGAATAACTTGACAAAGGCCACACATCTTGTGAGAAGCAAAGCTAGAATTCAACCACAGATCTTCTGTCTCTAGGATTTTATATCTGTCTATATAAATTGACAAATCGCTTTCTGCCACTTCCAGAGATTTTTGTTTTTTGAAGACAAGTTATTTGAAAAAAGCATCTGGTTTCCTTTGTTCTGCACTGAAGTATGTGGGGTGCAGTGAGATGACTTAGGTGTGTACAACAGATAAAAATCATTCTTTTTTCAGCCACATAAAAATGTGTGATGACATGGACAAAGCTAACTTTCCTCTGACTGTAGCTACATATATACTCTGGGAGCTAAAAAAAAAATCTATGGTATATAAATTTCAGTATTTTCTCTGCTTAAACTACAAGGGCCAATATTTTCAACAATATTTTAATGATATTTTCTCTTCTGTACTTTTCTGCAAAGAGTGTCTCCCTAGTAAAACGAAGGCAGCCATCTGCAGAAAGAAAGGCAAGAAGATGAACAGTATATGGGTCATAGGGAAACAAGACTAAAATATAATGCAAGGAGATTTATTAATTAGGCTCACAGGATCAGTGGGGAAAATGAGCACAGTGACCATCTACGTGCTGGAGAACTGCCGCTCCTTCTTGATGCCCCTCTGCCATACCACCCTGCCTTGCAGGCAGCCAACTGTGAACTTAAAACTCTACAATCTGTGAGTCAAATAAACCTTTCCTCCTTTAACTTTGGGTATTTTGCCTCATCAATGAGAAAATTAATGAAGACAAACTGCAAGTCTATTGGATGGTGCCACCCACATTTGGAGTGGGTCTCCCCCCACTTATTTTGCTGACTGTATGACAATTAATTCTGGAAATACCCCACAGACTTATCAAAAGTGTGTATATGTTTCTTAATCCACTTGAATTGAAATATAAGAATTTATAGTAACAAACAAAAGGAAGATTAAAACTTATGACCTGTAATAACTGAAATGCATAATTTCAGCTGAGGGCAATTGGCCAGTCATCACAATCCTGGAAAGGGACCAACTGAACTCAGAACTTGTATACTAATAAGATGGAAAACACTGAAGAAATGGACAGATTGCTAGATACATACAAATTACCAAAAGCTGAATTAAGAAGGTTTAAAAATTCTAAATAACTCAATATCAGTCAAGGAAATTGAGGATGTAATTAAAAATCTACCAACAAAGAAAAGCCCAGGTCCTGATGTGTGCACTGGTGAATTCTACAAGAAATTTAGAGAAGATATAATGTCACTGCTTTTCAAACTCTTTAATGAAATTGAAAGAAAAGCAATACTCCCAAACTCATTGCTGTAAGCTAGCATTGCTCTGATTCCAAAACCAGAGAAGGACCCAACCAAAATAGAGAAGCACAGGCCAGTCTCTTAAATGATCATAGGTTGCAAAAATCCTCAGTAAGATACTGGCAAACACAATGCAGCGAATCATTAAGAAGATTATACATCATGACCAAGTAGGATTCATCCCAGCAATGCAGAGATGGTATAATATATGCAAATCAATAAATGTAATGCATGATATTAACAGAGCCAAGGACAAAAGCCATGTGATCATCTCAACAGATACAGAAAAGGCATTTGACAAACTCCAACACCATTAATGATAAGAAAGAGCAACAGAAAATTGGAACACATGGTCTTTGTCTCAATCTGATCAAAGCCATCTATGACAAACCAACAGCCAACATCATAATAAATAGTCAAAAATTGAAAGCTTTCCCTCTAAAATCAGGAAGAAGACAAAGATGCCCACTACCACCACTCTTATTCGACATAATTCTGGAAAAATTAGCCAGAGCAATTAGACAAGGGAAGGAAAAAAAAAAAAAGCAATAACATACGGAAGGAAGAAGTTAAATTATTGTTATTTGTGGGTGAAATGATACACCACATAGAAATCCCAAAAACTCCACTAAAAGATTTTTACATTAAATAACCAAATTAAGTAGCATAACTGCATACAAAGTCAATAGTGAAAAATCAATAGCATTCCTGGACACAAATAACAAACTCATTGAGAGAGAAATTAGGGAAACCACATCTTTCATGATAGCATTCCAAAAATGAAATACAGTATTTAGAAATCAACCTAACAAAGGAAGTAAAAGACCTTTACATTGAAAACTACAGTACTCTAAAAAAGGTAACTAAAGAGGGCATCAGAAAATAGTCTTCTTTAACATTTTAATGTGAAATAATGTTTGTTATTTAAAAGAGAATAATAAAAAAATACAAATGATACAGAATTTGAAAACAACATGATAGGTAATTAACAATGGTTATTATATTCCTATTGTTATCTTTAAAGAAGTTGCTCAGATTACCAGATA
>NW_004955409.1:31589304-31603888 GCF_000276665.1 Chinchilla lanigera
AAAAAAAAAAAAAAAAAAAAAAAAAAATGTTCTTGGGAAGGATGAACTAATACAATGAAAAATACAATGAAAATCTCTATACTTCTGAAATTATTATACAGATTTAATGTAATTCCAATCAAAATATCAATAGCAGTTCTTACAGAATTAGAGAAAACAATCCTAAAATTCATAGAAGAGAGCTAGAATAACAAAAGCAATTCTGGGCAACAAAGAGAAAGCACGGTACATCACAATCCTAAACTTGAAAGCATGTAAACCTACCATGATTTTTTTTAAAAAAAGCATGGTACCGGCAAAAAGCAGACCTGAGGACCAGTGGAACATACTGGAAGAGCAGATACAACTCCAACACACTCAGCAACACTATCTTTGACAAAGGGGCCAAACACCTTCACAGAAGGAAAGATAGTGCTTCAATAAATGGTACTGGAAAAACTGGCTTTTCAGATTCCGAAGATTAAGACTAGAACCATAAACTTCACCAACAGCTAAACTAAAATTGAAATGGATCAAAGATCTAGATATTAGAACAGAAACACTAAATATGCCAGAAGAGAATATAGGGGAAACTCTACTGAAAACACAGGTGTAGGCAAGTATTTCATGAACAAAACCCAATCTCACACGAAGTACTACAGAGGATCAACAACTAGGATTTTATCCATATCTTGAAAAAGTCTTGGACAGAAAAAATAATTACCAATAGAGTGAAAATGCAACCCACAGGATGTGAAAATATTTTAGCCAGCTGTCCCTCAGACAAAGAACTAATATCTAGAATATACAAAGAGTTGGGAAAAATCAAATTCCCCAAATTTAAAGACCATCCAAAATTGGCTATCTGACATGAATACACACTTCTCAGGGGAAGAAATTCAAACGGCAAATACATATATGAAAGAAGTGTTCAGTATGACTGGTCATTTGAGAGATGCAAACTAAAACAATACTGAGATTCCATCTCTCCCCAGAAAGAATGGATATTATCAAGAAGTCAACCAGCGACAATGGCTGGAGGGGCTGTGAGGGAAAAGGAACACTTCTCCACTGTTGATTGGAGTGTAGACAGGTACAACCACTGTAGAAAACACTGTGGAGATTCCTCAAAAAAATAGGACTAGAAGTTCCATTTGACCCAGCTCTTCACCTTCTTGGTATCTTCCCATAAGATTTAAAATCTTCATACCACATGGGTCCAATATATGTGCCCCATGTTCATAGCAGAACAGTGTGTAATAGCGAGATCTTGGAAATACCCCAATGCCTATCAAGCATTGAATGGATAAAGAAGATATGATTTTTTACACAGAAGAGTACTACTCTCTCATAAAAAAAACATAAATTGGAGACATTTCTAAGTAAATGATGTACCTAGGGACCATACTTTTAAGTAAAGTAAATTGGACACACATGTTAAAATAACCCATTGTTTCTCTGGTATGAAAAACAAAAAGGGTAAATAAGGATCAAATGTGTAATAGATATTGCGAAGTACAAGGAAAATGCTCAAATGAGAAGGGGAACTAGGGGTGGGAGAATGGAGAAATGAGGGAAGAGAAATGAGAATAGATGTAAAAATAGAAACAAAGATTTTATAAATAAGGACAGGAGGGTTGCAGGGAGGATAGGGGAATGGGATAGAAAGAAGAATTAAGATATATCATGTCAGGTACAAATATCCCATGATGAATGTTACCATTATGTATATCTAAAATATACTAATGCAATTAATTTAAAAATAATCCTGTCAACTTGGCCACAGTTGGGTGTGTTTTAGTGGAGACTGAACCCAAGACCTTGCACCAGGCTATATCCCAAGCTTTTTTTGTTTGTTTGTTTCATTTTGGGGGTTTTTGTCTGATTGTTTGTTTGTTTAATTTGAGAAAGGGTCTTGTTAAGTGCCTAAATTGCCTGGGCTGGGCTTGAACTTGCAATCCCCCTGCCTCAGTCTCCTAGAGTGCTGGAATTACAAGTTTACACAACTATGTTTGGCTAGATCATAGAACTTAATACAGATGAACACCTCATAGGAGGACTTTGCCTTTTGACACAGGTGAAATGTAGAATACTGAAAAAAGAGCAAGGCCAGGTATACGTGTGATGTGTATTTTATTTTTCTTTTAGCAAGAATCTAAATAGCACAAAAATTGGGAAAAGTGTATTAAAGTATTTTTAAAAGATTAAGGTCTGTGTATCTAAGATACTTTACTATTTTAATATACTGTACATATAGTATACATACTTTACCATATTTTAATATAGTTTGTATGAATATCATTAGTCATCTAAATGGTTGGTTTTTTAGCCAGCCTTCTATTTGTGAGGAAATAGATTTCTGACAGTGCGGAGATGGCCACAGCTTGGTAGCAATGCCTGGAAACTGAGAAAAGTACTTTGTGTTCTTTGTGTTCTAGGCTTCATCACGGGGAAAGTACTCAGGATCACCCATAACTTTTAGGTGGGAACAAAGAAGATAACTGACTTTGCATGTGAACACCTACATGGGACCTATTTGTTGAAAGAAAAAATAATTTTACAAAACAGGCTATCATGTAATTTCACAGACCAGAAGCAGAACAGAAGATATGACATAGAATGGAGAAGTTCACTGTGCTAGCAAAAGCTGAGATCGGACTTGGCCCAACAAAGGAGAGTGACTAGGTGCATCTCAAGCTAAAAGACCAGATTGTGTGTTAAAGCAGTACCAAGATCCAGTAACACAGGGTGAAAGAATCCTCAAGAAGGACAGTCCCGGGATTCAACAGGCCACGTCCAGAGATAAGATTAGATTAACATCCCAGCCACAGCTGAAGAAGATCCAGGGAATTCCAAATGAGAAATGCCTGGCTTCACTTTTCCTAATTATTCTAGGCTCCAAGATAAGGAGGAAATTCTGTCTCCAACTTTTCAGGCAGGAAAAATGAACATTTTCCTGACACAACCAAACAGAAACTGAGCATATAGTTAAAGAAAGTAATTAAATTATGAGAGTAGATTAAACATATATTTGAATAAACTATAAGGTTTTTTAAGACATTCAACACCCAGCTAAGAATGAACCACATAGTAAAAGCAAATCAGCTCCAGAAATAGAATTTCAAGAAAGACTACATTTTCTTAGCATATATGAGTATAATTAAATTAAGTAAAAAATGAAAATTTAAATATAACTTATCAAAATTTTTGGAATGTAGTAAAAATGGTGCTGAGGGGAAACTACATAGTACTGACTGCATGCATTAAAGAGACAAAAATCTAAAATCAATAATCAAAGCTTCCACATAAGGAAACTGAAAAAAGAAGAGCAAATTAAATTCAAAGCAAGTAGAAGAAAGTAATGGAAATTAGAGCATTAATCAATAAATTAAAAACAAAATGAATTAGTGCAGAAAAACAACAAAAGAATCAGCATCAAGCAAAAGCCAAAAACAAAATACAGAAAATTACTTTGAAAAAAATAAATAATATTGATCACCCTTCAGTCAGTCCAACTGTCTTAATTACTTCTCTCAATTCTGAGACAAAATACTGAACACCCACAAATTAAGGCAGGAAGGGTTGACTTACCTCACAATTTGCGGCTGTTTCGGTCCATAATCAGCTGACTCCAAGGCATAGTGGCACATGACAGAGGGACAACAGTTCACGACAGTGGAAAACAGCAAAAGCAACAAGCAAGAGTGAGACAAGCTTCTTTCTATCCTTTATACTGTAATCAGGCTACCCGGCCTAGGGCAGGAATAGTACTCACACCCTTAATCCTAGCCAGAACTGTGCCAAATCAGTCAGTGGACTGATTAGCTAATCACACAAATTTAATCCCAGCATCACATTCTAGAGTCAGCTACCTCTGTAAAACCACCCCCATGACTGCAGAAGGCTTTAAGGGGACATCTAGACACAAACCATAGCACCAACCAATAATAAAAGGTACAGATTACTAGTATCAGAAATGAAACATCCCATGGACATTGAAAGGATGTAAAGCAATATGTTTCTGGGGGTATAACTCAGTGATACAGTGCTCACCTAGCATGTGTGAGGCCCTGTGTTTACAGAAAGAAAACAGAGAGAAATAGATTGATTTTATATACAACTCTCAGACCACAAATTTGACAACTTGGATAAATGCCCCAATTTCTTGAAAGAAAATCTAAGAAAATTCACACTCACATACACACACAAATATAAACTGAGTTGTCTATATATGTTAAAGAAATAGAACAACAATAAAAAAAACCTTCCAAAACAGAAAGTACCAGGCCTACATGATTTCAGTAGAAAATTCTACCAAACATTAAAGAGTGATACATATTCTTAGAAATCTCTTCCAGAAAAAAATAAACAGAGAGAACTTACTAATTTATTTAATGATGCACAGTTATCCTGATATCAAATGCAAAGACATCGCAAGAAAGGAAAATTACAAAGCATTAATTCTCATGCACATAGCTATAAAAATCCTCAAATACTTGTAAATCAAATATCACCATTAATAAGATGAATGGAGCATCACAGCCATATCATGGCCATACTGACAAATGCAAAAAAATTTAGAAAATAATTCAATGCTCATTTGTGATAAATACACTTCTCACTCTAGAAATAGGGAATAACTCCTTTAGCTTGATAAAGAATGCATAGGAGCCTGCACCTATGTGCACACACACACTCACACACACACAAATGCGCTAAAGCTATCAATGTCCTAAATGATGAGCAACCAGATTTGTTCTTACAAAGGCTGGAAACAAGACATATCCCTACTCATCATTTTAACTCAACCTCATCACACTGGAAGTGCTAGCTAATGGAGAAAGAGACAGAGACAGACACAGAGAGACAGACAGAGAGAAAGAGAGAGAGAGAGAGGGTCAGAGTTGTCACCAAGATAATCAATGTATGACTAATGAAGTGTTAAGTGTAGCTCAAACACTGGAAAACTGGATAACACTTTTACATAAGAATGTAGCTGGATATGCTCGCACATGTCTGTAATTCAGCTACTTGATAGGCTAAGGCAGGAGGGCCACAGGTAAAAGTCCAGGCTGGGCAACTAAGCAATACCCTGTCTCAAAAACAAAAAGGGAATACAGGAATATATTCTGAGGGAAGATAGCACAGTGAGAGACCATTTGCCTAGCATGTGCAAGCCCTTGGATGTTCCATCTCCAGCACACAATATATATATGCTTGTTAACACATGTATGTACATCATACATATTTTTTCTTGAGGTTGCCTTTTACTTTTCCTGCTCCTCTCACGTATAATAAGTCACAAAGTTTTCCCAGTGCTTTTTTATTTTTAGCTCAGTGGTTCAAAATCTTTGTGGCAGAAAAGAATCATTGATTCCATCGTACTCCCAGTACTTTACAATTCTAACATGGTCTATACTTCTCCTTCCTATCTTCATTCCTATCTCAAAATAGTGACATAATTTGTAGGATTCTCATTTTTAAATATAATTATTCTGTTTAAGATACTTACATTACTTTCTATAGTCAGACAGATTGTAGGTTCCATAAAATCATATTTAAAGTTCATCAAGCCTCTAAGGCTAATCAATACATTTAGTTTAATATGCTCTTGCTCAGGCTGTGGTTCAATCAGACTGGAACACTCACCATTTCTGGAACATCATTCCTTTTCATGGATACTCTATGGCACAGGCTGTCATACTAGGTGTACATTAGTAGACTGTAGAGAAAAGCTTACTTAAAATAATCCAAATACATGTATTGCATTATACTCCAAAATCATCCAAAAGACCTTTCTGCTATGAAACCATCAGATACTTGATTTAAAAAAAAGCAATTTTCTACACATTGCTCATTACTAAGATGAGAGGAAATAAGAGAAATTAACCCAAAGCACTTCCGCTGGGAGGAAAATCTGCTTGCTAAAGAGTGAGGGAAAAATACACATGGAAATTTCTTGAAGGTAAATGTGAATGTTTTCACTTTGATCAGGAGAGCTGAGCAAGCCTCAGGGAAGGGGAGCTGAACTTTAAGCTCCAGCATAACAAGAACCTCTGTTTTTTTTTTTTTTTTTTTTTTTAAAAATAACCCTCTGGTTAAAATAAAAAAAAAAAGTTTAAACTGTTTCAGCTGATATTCTCTTCAGCATCAGGAAACAGTCTTGAGCTAACTTCAAAGAAAGGGACCTAAAACAGGTTGTTATGTGATAAAAGGATTCTAAAGATCCTGAAGTGGCCTCAAGTTGGTAATTCCATCTTAAATAATTAAATAACAAAGGAAGGAGACATGGTTGGTGCCGTGAAGAAGCTCAGCCTCCCACACTTGGAAGGCGTAAATACATTCTGCTCTCACTGGAGAAGCTGAACACTCCCAACATGTAAGGTTGCGTACAGATATCCAAGATCCTCACAAATTACAATCAAACAAACATGAGTTCTTAATCAAAGATCCCCACATATGCGAGAAAACAGTTCATCATAAGCGAGTCAGTAGAAAAAGCACAATACCAGTTTACTTTCAAGGACTTCAGATATTGACATTATGATGATCACAACCTAAAATTTCTACAATTGAAATGTTTAAGAAAAAGGAAATGCAAGCACAAAAATGTAAGGGAGTAATAAAAACATGATCATAGAGTTGAAAGGCAGCCAAATGGAAATTTTAGGAATAGAAGAATATAATTTGAAGTTAAAACTCCAAAGGGCATGTTTGATAACAGATTGGACACAACTGAAGTGAGAACTGTTGAGTGGGAAGAGAGACCTGAGGATGTTTTTTATCCAGGAGGCAGTACAGAGACTAGGATGGGAAATATGAACAAAGAGATTGAAAATATGGCAGGGATGACACCATATCATATATTAAACTGAAATCCTAGAAAAAATGAGACAATGGGTGACGGGAAATTTCGCAGAGATGACAACTGAAGCATTTTCTATGGATTGATGAAAATAAAAATTCACCAGATGCTCTTTAACGTGATTATAGATAAGTAAATTATACTAAGTTCTCATAAGGGAATATTACAGAGCAGGGAGAAAATAAGTGAGAATATAGAAGTCAATAAAAGTATATCCTAGGAATGTATCATCACATTGACAACCCACAACATCCTGAGTAACTTCAATGAAAACCCTACAAAAAGAAGATGGCCACATAACAACCTCAAAGGTCATCTGGGAGTTCATTTCTCAGAACCCGTCAAGCAAATCAAGCTTGCCATCCAGACCCTGTCCTAAGAGTTTGACCTTTCTCAGCATCCCCATATTTGCCTGACTATCTGTTCTATCACACAAAGCAGGGACTGCTGAGGAAGCGCTGCTGAGGAAGTCAGTTAATGTGATGCTGATCTGGTTCTGTGATGTAAAAAGGGGGACTCTGCTAGTATCTCTGAGTTTAGTATATCTACAGCATTGTTCAGGGAGCTACAGGCAGCATGCTGCCATACCTCAGCATTCTCTGTGAAGAGATGAGTTTGCTGCAGAACAGACGCTGAGGTGAAAAAAGATCTGGAGTGCCTGCACTGCCTCATAAAGGATATTGTAACTGAGTAATGAGTGACGCACTGTAGGACAGAAGAGCACCTGGCCCAGCTGAGACCCACATGTGGGATGAGGAGTTCATCCGACAGAAACCGCTGTCTACTTCTGGATCTTCACTGCCATCCTCCCTTGCTTGACCTGCAATGAGCACAAAAAAGCATCAAGGAGTGGCCATGGGGTGTACCCAAAGCCCGGTTATGCTGGGCACTGTTGTGGACAATACAGCAAGATAAACCAAAGCCAGTGATGCAAACCTAGGCAGAACCTACCCAGTGTGCCTGACCAAGCAGGAGAGGACGGTGGAGGTACACATGGTTCTCATGACCATGGCTTGAGTAATGGTTCATGTTTCTTTACTCCAGCTATCACTGGATGGGTACCAATCCTTATCTTGATAGGATTGTGCAAATCCTGATCATCACATGTCTGTTGGGATACTGATCATGACAGCCATTCTAAGCCTTCTACCATCCCTACATCAAGACTCCATGAAAGAAGTTTGAGCACACAAGCAGCTTCTAATGTTTCTGAGGTTCTAAGGGTTAAGATTTCAACATATGAATATTTTGAGGCTACACAATTTAGTGCATAACACAGGACTATGAACATTTTAAGGATGAGGCTATACTGAGCAACACATCTCTCCCACAAAATTTTAATTGTATTTCTACCCAGCCTCAGGTCAAGAATGCAATTATAAAATATGGCAAAGACTCGAAGCAAAGTTACTCCTATAGTATTTTGTTAAAAGGAATACCTGAAAAGTAATGTAATGAAATAGAACAGCTTGGAAAATGGAGAAAAGTCTACCTTAGGCTCCTGCTCAATGCCTGGAGAAAATTTGAGGACAGATTGTATTTATTACATATAGGATATAATAGGAAATCTTACAGAATGACTGCATGCATTATCACTCGATTTTAGGGCAATGAACTGTAATCTTATTATCTTAAGGCTTAATATTAATTTGTCTTAAATATACTATATACTGATCAATATGTTATGGTTTCTTACAGATAAGGCATTTAGATCATCTTCTTAAATGTTTCTTCTGCCATGTTTTGAAATGCTACTCGCAATCAGGCAATAAACTGAAATGCAACTGAGGAAGCCCAACACAGCTGCTAGAATAATCTTCCATAAGTGTTGTTTGGATAACTTCATTCCCTCTCTCAGTAAGCTACAGTGGCTTTCAACTTCCCTTTGTTCTTAATTTGAACTTTCAAATACTTGCTCCAAGGTTTGGAAAAATTCAAACTCACCTAAAATGACTATTGCCAAGAATGTTGCCTTAGCCTGCAGATGCACAAATTCTCATTGTTGACGTTGGCTCAACTATCGCTACCAACCAAATCTCATTTTAAACTCTTTTAATTTATCCCCTCCCGTGTGTGTTTCTGTGTGTGTGTGTGTGTGTATGTGTGTGTGTGTGTTTGTGTTCCTGGACATCAAACCTGGTGTCTTGCACTTTATATACAAGTGCTCTATCGCTGAGCTATATTCTCAGGCCCAAAGCTACAACTCTTCTTTTCCACTGAAATTCTTTGATAAAACTTGCTCACACTACAATGTCTTTTTGTAAAACAAATAAACAAACAAAAAGAAAAACTCTATTTCATTAAAATGTCCCAAGACATTCAAGGTAAATTTTAGGACCTATTATATAAATATTTTCCCAGCTTTCATCTGCCCTACCAAAAATGTAATCCTTGTTAAAGTGATGCTATTGCTGATTTGCTTTTGTATATCTTTGACACATTTTCTCTTACTCAAGAGATTTCATACTAACTGAAATTAATGTGATATATTCACCATATGTATTTTTGTTTTTGAAAATTATAAAATATCACATACTACTTATGTATTATTGTTACAGCATACATTTATACATTTGAAGAAATATTTTACCATATTTAATAAACAGTTATAATATTTTTACTTCAATAAAACAATGGATTACATTGGATGGAGTAGATACATTCATACAAAAATGTTTAATTAATAACAGTTTTGTTTAACATAAATAGTATTTAACAGAAAATTGATGGAACACGTTTCAACTACTTAAAAATTATAAATGAAGTGTCTAGAAGTATACTGATAAGGAAATTATACAAGTTAGAGTGGAACAAGTAAAGCTCGCCACAGAAATATATGTAGAGAATGACACATTTGCTCAGAATAGGAGTGCTTGGCTCTAGGAAGAGTGGTGTTGCATTTCCCTGTTTCAAATAGACTTGAGCATCTCTTATTCACATGGAATAAAACATACAAGCAGGTTTGTCTTGTCAGGGTGCAAGTGTGTAGGAGTGGATGATGGACAGGCAGAGGGCCAAGGTGGAGGTGGACAGAGAGAAGATGGAGAAGGCAAACATGGAGGAGGAAGAAGAAGATCTTAAAATGGACAGGAAGGATAGAAGTTCGCGAATAACAACACCAATTTGAATGAGAGCAAAAAAGAAGAAGAAAGGAGAAGAAAGAATCTAAATACAAGCATAGGAAGGTGCTTTCAGCAGAATGAGTTCTGCTCAAGCCTTGCTCTCTCCGTGAAAATTTTGACAGGTGTTAAGTTCAGATGCTCCTGGAACGGAAAGCAGACGGCAGGAGTGGAGAACAATTGGAGCGGTGGATATAATCACAGTGTATTACATACGTGCATGAAAATATCACAGTCAGACCTATTAAGTTCTATACTTTATATGCAATCATCAGCATAATAATAAAAAGACTACTGAATAAGGTGCAAGTAAATGGGAAATAATAAAAGTAGAGAGCAATATTTTTTATTTTCATTGTTAGTATACATAGTAACTGCATTCATGTTGGAGAATTAGCACACGTACATATCACATTGTGATCACTTTTACTGCCACTTCCCCCAAAGCTGCCCTCATGCCCTTCCTCATTTCCATATCCTCTTCCCATTTCCACAAACAAGAAATTTGGGATTCAAAATGGTGCAAGAGAGCTTTCCGAGGAGTTTTCTGCATCACTTAGTAATGCATATGTTCGTTATTTTGAGTGAGGTGGTGGCTTTATGGATGCCTACCCGTGTTACAATGTATTAAATCAGTCACATCGAATATAAGCAATGTATTGTATACCAATTATTATTTAGTAAAGCTGTGTTTTAAATTCTCCAAAAAATCTCCCCTCACCTACACTGGAAGATGTTGCAGAAGTCTTCTGCTTAATGTGGAACAACCAAGTGGATCAAATCGACATCAGTACGAAACTGCCATTGTTGCTGTAACATGTGCATAAGATGAAGTGGCAAAATATCAGTTTGAGAACTATTCTGGCAAGAGTCCCCATACTGTGGGTTAAATAGTGAGCTTCTCTCTACTTTGAAGACCCCTGGGAGCAAAACCATGTCTTTTAGAGATCTTATTCCAAACAGTTTCCTTTTAACTGTCAACCATGGATCCCCCATGGAGTGGTTTGTGTAATTATACCAAAGCAGGATTTAGCCAGATGCAGTAGCATATGTGTTAGTCCTAATTACTCAGGAGGCTGAAGCAGGAGGATCTCATGTGCAAGATTATCCTATCAAGCACAATTTAGCAAGACACTGACCCAAAATAACTTTTTAAAGGCTAGAGTTATAACCCTTTGAGTTCCAGCACAACTACCACCAGACAAACAAAATAATCAGAAAATTAAAATAGAATAGTGTTAAACAAATCCTGTTTTTTTTTTTTTTTTTTTTTTTTTTTGGTTTTTCTCCGGTACCGGGAACTGAACTCACGACCTTGGGCTTGCCAGGCAGGCGCTTTGCCGCTGAGCTAAATCCCCAGCCCCCAACAAAACCTGTTTTGGATTAGGAGTCACAGAAAGATTAGAATCTCTAGTCCTGGGATTTATGAACATCTACCACGTGTGTGGTAGTGTTATGATCAGAATTCCTGATGGAAATTGGATAAAGAAATAATGAAAAACAGACATGATGAAGCAAAACTCACTGAAACTCTCTGAAAATATTATCCAATAGTTTTTGGGGGAGAAGACAAGAAAAGAAGAATAAATAATAAAGTAATAGCTAGATTTACCTTTTTAAAAAAGAAAAAAAAACTCAAAGGAAATTGAACACAATTCAGAGACCAAGATAATATCCTCACTGCTTCAGGATTTAAAAATTTTAAACCCTGAAAAAGCAGCTTGAAGAACACATTTGAGGCCCCCGTCTATGCTAACCTGCATTGAATAGCTCAATAAACCAGGCAGGATGTGTTTCGTGCCTGCAATCCCACCTACTCAGAGGCAGAAGAATCCAAGTTCAGGCCAGCTTGACAAATGAGGGTATCCCTATCTCCAAATAAAAATAAATGAGGGGGCTGTGGCTAGAGATGTAGGTCATGAGTAGAGCTATTGTCTGGCATGAGGCCCTGAATTCAATCCCAGTACTGAAAAAAATAAAACTGCATAAAATCTTTGAAATGATAGGCTACCATTTTCAACAAGGCAACCTGATCCCAGAACTGAAGTTTATATAATGTGGGTGCCTTTTAAAGGGGCCATCCATGCTCCATCTATAAATCAGGTCTTAGATCTTCACCTGCACTCTTGTCTCTCTATGACCTAGTCCCAAAATTTCTCTATTTTCTATGGTTAAAAATAAGTTGTTCCTTTTAAACTCAGGCTGGATTTTTATCTCTACTGTGAGATAATAAGAGGACAGAAACTTTAACTACTGAGTTTAGATGGGGACGCCTTCAGGAAGTGAGTAGAATTAGATGAGAACATTAAGGTAGATCTAGATCATGATAATTTTGTAAAAAACGGGAGACAAGAGAAACAAACACCTCCAGTCTCTTGCCTTGAGATGCCCTGGAATGTCTTGATATTTTGCCAGCCCAAGGAAATCAGCAGTCCCTAGGGGCTGGGGATTTAGCTCAGTGGCAAAGCGCCTGCCTGGCAAGTGCAAGGTTATGAGTTTGGTTCCCGATACCAGAGGAAAACCAAAATAAAAAAAAAAAAGAAATCAGCAGTCACTGAGCCTTGAGTCATCAGAACAATGAGCCAAAATTAATCTCTTTTCTTTCAAACATGGCCCATCTATAAGTTATTAGGAACAAAGACTGAACTAATGCAACATCTATTCTTTTTCACAGAGTCCTCACTATTACTATCCAGAGCAGGATATTTGAATCTCTCCATCACAACTGGCCTGTGAGCGACATTACAAAAACAATGTCAGTGAATTTAAAAATTTATATTTGCTAAGGCTTCCATCAAGTTTGTGCCAATAGAAGTCTGGATGTCAAAGAGATGACCATCGTGAAGTGTCCACCTGTTCAAGAGTCAAGGAGCTGGGGCTGGGGATTTAGCTCAGTGGCACAGCGCCTGCCTGGCAAGGGCAAGGTCGTGAGTTCGATTCCCGGAACCAGGGGAAAAAAGAAAAGAGTCAAGTCGCTATCTTTTAAAAAGTGAAAGAGGATGTATTTAACCCAAGCAAAAATGAATCACAGAGTCCACCTCAGAGAGGCCTTATGATCCAGCAAGAGCACCAACACTGTGACTGAATTTCAAAGCTTCAGGGGAGCAGAAGGAATCATGCCCTGGAATCAAATTCCAGGTTAGCAGGTAGAAATGATGATCTGAATTACTGAGCATTCTTTTCTCCGGCCAAGCTCACAACACACAATCAGAAAAACTGCATCTCTGCTGAAGTGGAAGCAATAGAAGTACTCTCAGGAACTCACCTCGTGTTGCTGCAATTGAAACTCCAAGAGGCACCAACAGAACAACAGATGAACAGCATCGGTGGAATAAGATCAAGCTCAACAGGGAACAAACCAAAGACCCTGCAAAGCAATAAGCACTTGGCCAGGGTCGTGCACCAACTTTTGAGAGCTCTGAAAAATACTAGGGCTTAGAAGTAAGAGAAGGGACTCTGACAAAGCAGAGGATTCTACGGTCAAAAGAGTCTATGCCTGGGCAGACCTCTGCTTTGTGCTGTGTGGATCTGGTGAACCTTGTCTGATCGCACTTTGCCTTGTAAAGTGTACTGCCATAAGCACTGCCACCCAAATATCTCTCCTGTTGCCATCCCATTCTGTTGGACTAATATGGTTGATCACTTCAAAGAAAGGAAAGAAATCATCCTCGTCTTTTTAAAAAGCAGTCTCTGTAAATGCATATAAGAATTTAAGCTACAAATATGTTTAGATATGTACTCTGAAAAATGCACAGGGTATCTAAGTATCTAAAGCATTAATATACTTTTAAAATAATATACCATTTTCAGGTATGTGAGCTTATGAGATTTCTAAAGGAATATTTCCTGGGAGTGCTAAATAACTTTGCTTGTTAATCAGTTTTATATTTTTCATTTAACAATTTAAATGCTAGAGACTTGTTTCAAGTGGTTTATAGGCAGTCTAAGGGAATACAAAGAAATTTCAAAGATGTATATACCAGGTAGTCTAATGGTATACAAAGAAATTTCAAACATTTACATACCGCATAATGTGACTAAATTAAAATGTACTCTTTTTTCCTATTGAACACTTTGAAGGATAGAACTTGAATGGGTAGTCATGTGTGGGAAGTCAGATATCCATGTTATAGAAGGAAACTTCAAAGGCACTTATGAAAACTTCTTGGTGGAGGGAGAGAAGAGGTCTGGGATGGGGCTTTATTCAAGGGGATACTCACAGTGGTTCTGAATGACAAAAGAGCCACTATGTCTTCGAAAGATGAACTGCCTTCACCTCTAGCCCACTTATCTATTACTTTTTTGTGAAAACTATGTTTATTTCATACTTCCTTTAATTAAAATGATAGAGTTTTGTTAGGAGTTTTAGATTGGCAGTTAAAATGCTTTAAGCAGGATTTAACATTGTATACTTAATCTTTACATAATATGTCAGGAAGCATTTTTGCATAGAGTTATCTACTTCTTTGATGCTTCCCTCTCTTTTCCTCTTTCTTCTTCTTTTTTTTGGTTTTTTTTTTTTTTTTTTTTTTTTTTTTCGGTTTTTCTCCGGTACCGGGAACGGAACTCATGACCTTGCACTTGCCAGGCAGGCACTTTGCCGCTGAGCTAAATCCCCAAC
>NW_004955409.1:31603988-31641618 GCF_000276665.1 Chinchilla lanigera
TTTTTTTTTTTTTTTTTTTTTTTTTTGGTTTTTCTCCGGTACCGGGAACGGAACTCATGACCTTGCACTTGCCAGGCAGGCACTTTGCCGCTGAGCTAAATCCCCAACCCCTCCTCCTTCTTCTTCTCTACCTCCACTCTTTGTGTTCAGTTTTATCAATATCAATCCCTGTTCAAATGGGCTCAGTCTTCTTATAGGGAAACTTTAACACATTTAACTTTTATTAAAAAGTTTTAAATCTTGTTACATATATTATATAATCTTATAGGTATTTGAATGTATTATAAGAATTGAAAATTTCTCTGCTATGTATTATGTAGTGACACACATTATTCACTGTAGTAACATGTAGTTTAATTTTACATGTACAAATGTAAATGCTTTTCAGTCACTAAAGAGCTGCTTCTCAAGCTAGACTATTCCAGGCATCAAAATAAAACATTTTCCCAACACGTCCAATAATTACTAAAAATCACAATCTATTTTGCTGCATATTTAGACTATTACTACTTATAAAGTCTTTGGTCTTTCCTGGAGTTTGCAATTTATTTTATTCATTTAATTGTCAAAAAAAAAGTCTTCATATTACTAAAATCATGTAGCGTTGTAGTCATATTATGTAGTAGAAGGCACCCTCTCAGACGTATTTTTTTATGTCAGTGAGTTCAGTTCCAGTCTGAGTAAACCGTAGACTAAATGGACAGTTACCAAACTATGATTTACTTTTTTTGGATTTCTGGGATAAGCTAATTATTTCATATATTCTCTTTTTCGTCTGCTTTTGTTTTGCTACTCTTAAGCCTCAAGTAATCCTCCCACTCCAAAGTCTGTATAGTGTGAAGCTTTCTAAGTCATTACATGTAAAATATCTTGATTTTTGTCACTTGATTAGAAGTTTGGTTTTTTTCCTCTCCATATTCTTGAACAAAAAGGAAAGCATGCAAGCTGTGGAAATCACTGATCAAGTTACAATTTATGCACTTTATTAGAGGTGATTTGTAAGTGCCTAAACCCAGGTGGCAAGCTAAATAATTGCTCCAGAAAGGTATATATGCCCTAATCTCTGAAAGCTGTGAATATGTTAATATGGATGAAAAAGAGATTTTTTTAGATGTACTGTAATTAAGGTTACAGACCTTGAAATAGGGAGATTATCCCAAATTCCTTAACGATAGAACCCTAAAAGCAGAGAACTTTCTCTGTAGGAGTAAGCAGAGATACAGCAAGAGAAAACAGAAGGTGAGAAGAAGTAAATGTGCCCTTGTTGGTCTGAAGATAAAAAAGACAAATAATTCAAAATGTAACGAACTGACAGCCAGTAAGGAAATAGGACTTCTGCTTCACAAACACAAGGGGCTAAATTCTGCCCATAACCCAAATGAGGGTGTGTTGTGGTTTGTATCCAGACGTTACTCTTGAGTCTCATGGAGTCATAGGTGGGTTTTTTTTCAGGTGGCTGGATCTAGGATGTGTGATGCAGGGATCAAGGATGTGACACCTGGACACAGTGCGATGCTCAGATGCCCACCCTAGCTTTGAGTGCTAATTGCCATAAGTGGGTAGCCTAGATAAGATGTAAGGGACAGAGAAAGGATCACTGATGGTTGCTTGCTGCTGTTTTGCTTCTTTGCTACTTTGCTGCTTTACTACCCTCTGCCATGCTGCTCTGCCTGGGATCCTACCAGGTATAGACTGAAACTTCTAAAAGCTGCGAGCTACAATAAACGTTCCTCCTTTAACTTCGGATGTTAGGTATTTCCCCTCAGCAATAAGAAAAGCAACTAAGAGCACTGATAGAAGTACATTCTTTCTCAAAGACTCTAGATAAAAATGCATGCCAGTTTATACCTTGTGATACAAAACAGAGATAAAGACCATGTCTGAACCCATCCAGACTTTTGTTGGTGTTTTTTTTTGGTTTTTTTTTTTTTTTGGTTTTTCTCCGGTACCGGGAACTGAACTCACAACCTTGCTCTTGCCAAGCAGGCGCTTTGCCGCTGAGCTAAATCCCCAGCCCCCATCCAGACTTTTGACACACAGAATGGTGAGAACATAAATGTGTATTGTTTTATCCCACTAAATGTATAATAATTTGTTACACCAGCAATTGAAAAAGAACACACAAAGCTTTTATCAGAAGATTCTTTGGAAACTTCAAGAATGAAAAGAAATAGAAAACAAAAGGGTCAGGTAGATGCAAAATAGTCTTCAAGAAAATATACTACTTGGTTCAGTCAGCACTCTTCTGTGTAAGGGCTTGTTTCACTTTGTTTCTTCGGAAAGAGGGTAGCAAGCAACAGGTTTATTTTATAACCACACCACAGAAGTGCGTGGACAGACATAACATTGGTCAGTGGAAGAAACTGAATTCTAATATAGTCTGAATGGAAGACTTATTGAACTGTACACTGAGTTCTGAAGTTGACTGTCCATTCAAAATTATTTTGAGTCAGAGCAAAGGATTCAGATATTTATACCTATACTTCAAACAATAGGGAGTGGGCTGGGGTTATAGCTCAGTGCCACAAGTGCCTGCCTGGCAAGCGCAAGGTCCGGAGTTCGATTTCCGGTACAAAAAAGAAAAACAAAACAAAACAACTCAAATTAGCCATGCGTGGTGGCACATGCCTATAATCTCAGCACTTGGGAGGCTGAGGCAGGAGGGTCTGTGAGTTTGAGGCCAGCCTAGGCTACAAAGTGAGCTCAAGGCCAGCCTGAACTGCACAGCGAGACCCTGTCTCAAAAAGACAAAAACAAACAAACAAACAATATGGAGTGGGCAAAATGCAATAAATTCTGTGATCTTGAAAGAGACTACTTTCTGCAGCTGAAGCAATACCTTTGAGGATAACTTGTTTCTAGCAGCACTTGCAACAGCAGAGGAAGTAAGGTTTTCATTCCAGAAAGGGGACAGGATATCACATCATAACACCCACTACATAGTTGCTATTACCAAGTCATATGCAGTTTATGGTGAAGTGTAACATATTATATCTTACACCCAAGATGTCAATTAACATAAATGAGATGAGATCTATGACCTATTTGTGCGTGAGGTCACTCAACTGACAGATTTTTAAAACTAACTGCTGAAATGTTATGGGTTCTAGAACACAACTACACAATAGAACTTTAGCTACATAGGTTTTACTGCTTTGTAAGATTTTTGTCCGTCTCAGTTTAATATATTTCTTTATACCCAAGAATTTAATCTGTCATGGTGAACATATTCTCTGACACCATAAGAATATGAGTTCTGTCTTTGTTTTATATGAATTTATGGTCAAGGCATTTCATAGAGTTTTTCAGAACTTTTAGGTCTTTACTAACTTTGTTGTTGTTTTATCAATTCTAAAAGAAGGTTAAAATTTCTAACATGGACTTATGACTATCAAATTGTCTATTTCTCTTTTTAGTCCTGTCAACTTTGGCTTTAAGTCTACCTTGTGTATGGATCAGCCAAGGATTTAGATCAATTTTACACACATAATTCAGAGATACTTATCCTAGCTCTTCTCTTTCCAGTATATTTTACCCTTGATTTTCAGTGGTGATAACTGTTCTGAACTCTGTCTTCTGGCTTGTTACTCAGATATATAAACTTATGGATTTCTAAGGAATGTTTGCTGTATGTCCCTTTGTGAACACTTCAAAGAGGATTTATAGTATGTACTTGTGGCAGTATGCAGAGTTCTTTCTCAAGGAGCTCTGGCTTACTTTTCAATCAAGGGCTTCTGGGACTGTAAACTGATTTGTTTCTTGAAAGTGGGTGAGAGGCTATCCTACCTCAATTAGATTTTTGGAAACACAGTCTAAGGGTTTTTCCCATTGCACAGATAGGAAAGTGTCTGGTTGACTGCCTATTGTTTGATTTGCTAGGGCTTCTGTGACCAATTAGCCACTACCAGAAGTCGCTAAAGGGGAAAGGCATTTTTGTTTCTTGTAACTTTTTGCTGACCTATACTAAATGACATGCTCACCTTGCTTTTGACAACTAAGTGTGCCCACGTGACCTCTGCTCTTCTGGGAATATATTCTCCCCATAGAGATGAGGGAGCGCACTTCAGCACTGACATCCCTTCTAGTCATCTCTACCCTGGGGGAAAGAAAGGGCAGCCACAGAGATTTCAAAATATGCAGATAATCCTCTCATTAGTTACCCGATTGGGGGATCTGGTCAGGGGATTGAATCTAGGGCTTCCCTATGCTAGGCAAATATTCTACCAGTGAGCTATACACATAGGTCATTTTGGGGCTGGGGATTTAGCTCAGTGGCACAGTGCCTGCCTGGCAAGTGCAAGGTTGTGAGTTTGATTCCCGGTACTGGAAAACAAACAAACAAACAAACAAAGAAACACATAGGCCATTTTTAATTTTATTCTGGGAAAATTGCCCTTGCTAGAGTCAAATTTGTGTTTCATCCTCCTGCCTCAGCCTCTTGAGTAGCCAGGATTACTAGCATGCACAAACATTGCTAGTATTCTTCTTGTTAATACTGATGCCTAAGAAAGGTAGTATCCTGGGACTTCTTGTAGAACATGTTAACATGTGAGCACATACATTGCACATGATAAGTCCAGAAAAACTTTCCTGTCCCCTTAAATACTTGGATTTCCTCATCCAGCTCTTACCAAAAAACTGAAATCTCAATCACATTATATGTAAGCCATTAAGTCCAAGTATAGTCAATGAACTATGTATGCTGTTAGAGCCACTGTTTCTGGAGATTTTTTTATTGTACAGCATGGGGATAGAGGGTTCTTGCTACCTGGTAGGTAAAAGCTAAGTATTCTGTTAAATATTCTATAATACACAGCACCGAGCTTCTCATCAAAGAATTACCTAGTGCAAAATGTTAATAATGCAGAGAATGAGAAAAACTCTCCCTAGAGAATGCTAAGATTTAATTCTAGTTTAGGTTTAATGAGAACAAAGGGGAATTTGTGGTCAGTCTCTGAGAGAATAAGAATCCCTTCCCTGGTAAGTAAGTGTGATTAGCACAGGATTTTCAAGTAGAAAACAGCTAGGCTCCTTCAGCACTGGGAAGCAAGCTGCTTTCAGCGACAAGGAATTTCAGAATAGCACATGGGTTCAAGATTGTCACTTATATTTGGTTCTAATTAAATGCCTGCACTGCAAGTTTTCGAACCCCATTCTTTGCAATCAATGGTTTCCCAAAAGAAAAACTTAGCAAAAATGTCGATTTAACCACAGTTAAAACTCATCAATCTACACAATTAAATTTCTGGTTTTCACCCGCATTAGTCATGTAACTATGAGAATAATATATTTTTAGGGATATCATGGAAGTTTCTGGTTATTGGGTTATGATTTGAGTTGAGCAATAATGGGCTTGAGGTGGCCATTTTTATTCAGCACTCACGTCCCTAAAAATGTGCTTCATCTTGTATCCAAATCATTATTGGATGCAATGCTGTCACATGAGTAAGTGCAGAGGCTGTTTGAGTTCCATTATATGTTTTCCACTGCTGTGTCAAAATACATGTGAGAATCCATTCATAAGAATGAAAGCTTTATTTTAGCTCCTAGTTGCAGCAGTTTAGATCGTAGTGTCTTGGCCAGTTGCTCTGGGCCTGAGACATCACAGTACATCAGGGTGCCAGTGCGTGGCAGAGGATACCTCTTCATTCAGGAGGTCGGCAGTCAAAGAGGAAAAGCAGAAGGTGCCGCGGTCCCAGTACTCTCTTGAGGGCATAGCCCTAGTGACGTAATTTCCTCCAACTAGGGCCTACAGTCTTCTGATTCTGCCTTCCATTAGTGCTATGGCGGGCAACCATTGTGCCATATGGGCTTTAAGGGACATTGAGACCCAAACTATAGCAGGGGAAGTTGTGGTCAGTGTCTGAGAGAATAAGAGTCCCTTCCCTGGTAAGTAGGTGTGATTAGCACAGGATTTTCAAGACCCAAACTATAGCAGTTCCTAAGGCATTCCTTTCAGCTGGTACGTTGTCACACTCAATCATGGCTACTGGTGTAACTATGATATCCCTGCAAGCCAAGGGATACTGTCCTCCATTTCCAATTAGCAGGAAGGCCAGTACTGTGTTTAAGGCAGGGCTAAATAATCTCAACATCTATCCTGAAGGATCTAATTTCTGGCACCCAACAACTTTTGGTGCCAAATCTAAATTTAATCTGGACTCAATATGAAGATAGAATTGATACAGTGATTTAAATAGAAATTCAGTGTAAAGAATTATTGAGCTATGATAAAGGAGCAATGATGAGATTAGAGAACACCATGCTTCCCTGGGGCTGAGGGGAAGCATCTGAAGAAGGATGCACGTGGCAAGAGGCCCCATCTGTAATGCCTCCAGACTTCACTGGGGAAAGCATAGCAGCATTCCGATTGAAGTCAGAGAAGGTCTTGGGTTTTCCAAAACTCACAACTAGTTTACTGTTAATAGGTACGTAGAGATCTGCTATGTGGGGTTAAAACAGTCAGTGATGACGTACAAGGACACAAGAGTGAAAGTGTGTCACATGGCCACACAACTGAGAAGAGTGTGTTGATGGGCTTTGGGAACGTGATTTCCAAGTTAAGATGGGCTGGGAGTTTGCTGAGGTGCTGCATACCAAGGACACATGGCTGAGGACAGGGAACAGTTGGATGTCCCCTCCCCACTGATCACACAGCCACCAGAACCAGCAGCAGAATCGCCTTCCTCCCGTAATGTTCATTTAGGGCCTTCTGCTGAGAAAGTCTGACATTGTGTTAACTGTGCAGGGGACAGGCTGAAAGGAATTTTGCCCATTGACATAGAACCGGTATTGAAGTGTAAATCTTCAGCTGAGAGGCAGTAAATTGATTCCAGGTACTTCTCCTTCCCTTCACTCTCTCCACTTTCCAATTCATTTATTGAGCCAATCCTGTCATGAGAAATTATCGTGTCTAAGGAACTTTTCAGTTCTGGGTGTGACACCCTGAGAGAGACAAAGCCTCTGCCTTCATAACATTAATTCCTATTTGAGAAGATAGTCAAACGTACACAATCAATACTGTGTTCTCAGGTAATCACATAAAGAAAGAAAAACAAGTAAAATACCATGTTTCTTAAACATTTCTTTTTACAGAAAAGAAAGCAGAATAAGGGGATAAAATGTGATCTAAGATGTATGGTTATTTTAGATAAGATGATTATCAAAGCCTTTCTGAAGAATTTTGAACAGAAACCTATCACTGACCCTTAGCACCTAGCAACTAGCATTCTTCTAGTTACTGATCTAACATCAACATTGAATAATTTGACTTTACAAAAACATCCTCTAAATCTCTGCATAACTGTAGATTAACCCAACCAAAGCCATCTTCAATAACAAACATGCAATTATTGCCTAAGACACAAAGAAGGAATCTTCATTGCTTAGACCAGGTACTCCTATAAAGGGATGGGGAAAAGTTGTCTCTTACTTGGAAATTAGAGGCCAAAGGTCTTTCTTCATCAGGGAGACTGGAAGCCAGAACTATACGAAACTACAAAATTCTGTACACCATGTATAAATTTAGTAATTGTTTTTCATCTGTTTTCGGTAAAGTATTTGATAATGTGGTTGAGAGTGAAATTGGAAGTGCTTGAAACTGTGCAGGTGAGACCTTTGAATGTGTAAATAGGAACAAAATCGAACTGATGGTTCGTCACTGTGGACTATTTCAGGTCCTTCAAGATAGATTATGTGCTCTTTACAGCATGTGTAATAGGTACTTTCAAAATTTTACTGGCGAGAAAGGTTAAGGACTAGAATAGAATTTTTAGTCCTCATTTGTAAGATTCCTTCCTTGTGTTTGCATGGCACAAAAGACAAGAGGATTTCCTTGCTTTGACAAGGTGGAATGGTTACCTGGTACTACTTAGCAGACTCCGTCTCTTGTTCTTCCTCCTAGACATTCTCTATTCTTTCCCATCTACGGCTCCCTTGGGCTGCAGCTTCCTACGGACAATTTCCTTTGGCCACAGATAGTACAATGTATAAAGAAAAGACTGTGCACAGCCTGAAGCAGTCCATCAAGGCCTATGCTTTAGGTTCAACTTGCAGGTTCATGTGTCTTTCATACTGAGCTGTGTTCCCTCTGACAGTCATTAGAAACAAAATGTTTTGATTTCCACTTGGCACTTCTTTTATGTATCATTATTTTTACTAAAACCTGGCAAAATAAATGTTGAGTTCTTCCTCAGAGGCACAAACATGAGATAGTGTAAAATTAAATACCTTGCCCAAGATTGTGTAAATTACTGGTGACAACCATGATTTAAATTCAATTTTGCCCTGTCATGATTGTCAAAGTATGTACTGTACATAATAGTTTCATCCTTGGGGATGATACAGGAAAAACAAAGGTATAATCAAATAAATTTTGGAGTCATTACATACTATATTATTGTATTAGAAACTCAGATTGTGTGTTTGTGTTCTGAAAGCTGTGGGAAATCCCTGATTTGAAGGAAGAAATTTTTGTTCAAATTCATTCATCCAACATATATGAATTGAACTCTCACCAAGTTCAGGGCTTTCCAACCAAAAGAAAGAATAACCAAAAGCTTTCATTAAAGAAAACCTGGATCATTTGGTGACCTTACAAAAGGCAGATATGTCTGAATTGTAGTAGTGATGGAAGAAGAGTAGAAGATGGCCTTGCAGAAGCCGAGAGTCCAGATCACTCAGGAAATCACAACACAAAAAATGAAATTGGACCTTTGTTCTAAATAGGATCGGGGAATGTTGAAAGGACTTGACTGATGTTAAACTTATTTAGCCACAGTTTTTTATTCCCATAATGAACACATCATGCTGATCCACACTCTACTGAGCCCCCTGACTTTGAAGATGAGAATTAATAGTGCCCAAGACAATCTCCTCCAGAGATGAAATCAGTTCACAGTCATTGCAAACCCAATACGTACCATAGACCCTTCACCTACCAGCTGCTCAATGAAGGATTAATTATATTGATTAAAGTCAAGAGGAAATATACAGTAATTACACTTCATAGATGTTCAAGAGAAGTAAAAATGTCTCACATTGACAGTTTAAAAACTTATGATCCTGGAAGAGAACATGGTTTCTCCAGTATCCATGGTGATGACAAAAGACTACCTCATAATATTCAAGAAGACTCACCTCATAATATTCAAGAAGATATAACTAGGAAACTCACCTCATAATATTCAAGAAGATGTAACTAGGAGAAATAAATGGAAGGGATTAACCAAAGCAGGACAGACCAGAAAAGGAGTATGCTGTGAGATGCTAAATTTCTCATTATTTGAAACAAGTAGAAAGCAATGAGAAAGATATTTATTTCCCCAAGAAGGATTTATTTATCACCTGAAAGCAAGATAATGTACTTTGAAAGTCTCTTTTAACTCTAAGATTTTAAGGTTTTGTTTAGAAAGAAGTTGGAGACAGAAAAAGATTAGATGATATCATCTTCGATTTCCTTTTTCAGAGTACTGTAATATTCAATAGTGAAAATGGCCACAGTTTCAAAACTGTTTTGCTAACTTAATGCAATCCCAATCAAAATACAATTAGCATAACTCACAGAACTATGGAAAACATTCCTAAAATTCATTTGGAACCAGAAGAGACCTAGAATAGTAAAAACAATTCTCAGAAACTGATGCAAGGCATGGGGCATCACAATCCCCGACTTGAATTAAACTATAGAGCTACTGTGATAAACTCAACCTGTACAGTCAAAAAACTAGACCTGAGTGCCAGTGGAACAGATTAGAAGGTGCAGACACAACTCCAAACACACTCAGCCCCATTATCTTTGACAAGGGGACAAAACATGTGCATTGGAAGAAGGACAGCCTCTTCAATAAAAGGTGCTGGAAGAACTGGCTTTCCACCTGCCAATAATCAAAACTAGAACCAATAACTAAACTAAAATTGAAATGGATCAAAGATCTAAATATTAAAACTGAAAAAACTAAATATGCTGGAAGAGAAAATAGGGGGAACTCTGGAAGACATACACATAGGGGTAGGCAAGTATTTCATGAAGAAAACCCCAGCCTCACAGGAAATACCACAAAGAATCAACAACTAGGGATTTTCTGCTATGGAAAAGTTTTGGACAGCAACATTAATTACCAATACAGTGAAAATGCAAACAACAGAGTGGAGAAGTTTTAGCCAGTTGTCTATTAGGCAAAGAACTAGTATCTAGAATATGTAGCAAACTGAAAAAATCAGATCCCCCAAATTTAAGGACCCCATCCAAAAATTCCCATCTAACATGACTACACACCTCTCAGAGGAAGAAATATAAATGGCAAATCCATGTATGAAAAAATGTTGAAAATGACTGGTCATTCGAGAGATGCAAATTAAAATAATGATGAGATTCCATCTCACCCCAGAGAGAATGGATATTGTCAAGAAATCAACCCATAACAAATGCTGGAGGGGCTGTGGTGAAAAAGGAACACTCCTCTGCTGTTGCTGGGAGTATAGACTGGTGCAGACACTGTGGAGATCAGTGTGGCATTTCCTCACAAAACTAAGACTAGAGGTTCCATTTGACCCTGCACTTCTCCTTTCTGATATCTTCCCATAAGAATTAAAAACACCATATCACATTGGTGAAATATATGAGCATTCATGTTTATAGCAGTACAGCTTGTACTAGCTAACCCAAATGCCCATCAACTGGGGAATGGATTTTAAAAATGTGTTTTTTTATTCAATGGAGTAGTATGCAGGCATAGAGAAGCATAAACTTGAGACATTTCTAGGTAAACGGATGCACCTTGAAATCATGCTCTTAAGTGAAAAAAAATCAGACACCCATGTGTAAATATCACATTCTTTCTCTGGTGTAAGATACCAAAAGTGTAAGTAAGGACCAAAGTATATAAAATGTATTGTGAAATTAGAAGAAATTGTTCAGAAGAAAGGGGAACAAGAAAGGGAGGAGGGCAAAGAATAATAGCAATAAAAGAATGATAAAATGGAAACAATGCTTTGCAAATGAGGGGAAGGGAGGTTAAAGGTAGGGGAGGAGATTGGGAAAAATGAGTATTCAGGGTATATTATGCACAGGTACAAATTCTGTATGATTAATATAATCCTTATGTATATCTAAATTGTACCAATGAACTTAATAAGAAAAACATAAAAAGATAAGACGAAGAACTGGGTGTGCCTAGGTAGAACTTTTGAACATGTACTAACATTTACGTAAGACAGAATGAAGAAAATTATTTACCACAATGTGATGAAGGAAAAAAAAACTCCGGTTAAAGATGCCAGCATAAAGATATTCTACTTCTCAGTCTGACAAAATATAAAACAAATTAAAAGAATAAAAACTGAAAATTCATGATCAAAAACAAATCTATATAACTTCTAGAATTCTAAGGCAGAACTTATAAAATGTATCAGTAAAATTAAAGGAGAGTTCGAAGAGTATGCACATATGTCTTTTGATTTCATGTCTATCAAGAGATATTCAATCAACAAACCTTTACTTAGGAGGACTGATTCTGGAGCTTGAGGAAGCCAAGAAAAGTGAAGCCGGGGAAGACATTCAGGGAAAACAGAATGTGAGTGAATAAAATGAGAATATAAGCTCCCTGAGAAATACATCTGGAAGGACACACAAGAAAGTGTTCATAGTGGCAGTGTTTAGGGATAGAGATTAGGTGTGTGAAAGAGAGACAGTGCTGCCTTGTAGTTTGTACTTTTCTCTATCTTTTTATATTTTTTGTGAAGATGTGGACATTTGTACCTTAAAACAATTTCAGAAGGATAAAAGTGGTGAAAGAACATAAAAGTGATGAAAGGATGTGTATTGGATATATAAGAAATATTTTCAAGAAAACGTGTTCTAAGTTATAAATTTGAGTAAATAAATTTAGAGTTATCTAAAGGGAATACAAGAAAATATATAAAATTTATTCTGCTTCTAGAGTATAAAATCCTATGTTTTAAGTACACAACACACACACACACACACACACACACACACAAGTTCCATGAAACCTGAACTTACAATTTAATTAGACTCATATCCCTCTATAAATATCTGGCAGCTAACCAGAAATAACACATACTCATTAATGAAAAGCTTAGCCCTCCCATTAACAATAAGCATAAGCACATATACAAAGTTTATTTCTAGCCTGAGGGTGACTGAGAATCAAATCGCATCCTCTTCTTAGCCCTAAGACTTTAAGTGTGTTCCCCTGAGTGGTACCTTAAGCGACAGGTCTCAGTGGAAAAGTATATTCGTACGTGAGTGAGTGGGTAGATGTCTTTTCCACAGTCTAAGTTTCAGATGGATTTCAGCTGAGGAGCACATTTTATATTAAGCTAAATGCATTACTTTGGAAATATTATCATGAATGCAATGTCATATTTTAAAAGGAAATTTGCTTTTAATATCATTTACAGAAAGTGACCTGGAGTTTTGCCAATGTAGCTCTATTGGACTTTCTCTTTTAAGAAATCTACATTCCACCCAAAGCATCTGTAGGCTACAGAATATTATCAGACAACTAATACATCCCAATCAGACTGAATTTATTTATAGACAACGTTCTTTTTGCTATGTTAGATGCCTCATTAACTTGATTCAGCTTGTGCATAGCAAAAATATTCCCTCCCTCTTCAGATTTTTGATAGAGTGAATTATAATTTCTTGTCTCACTCATTATAAACCTTTAGTTTGGAGGACATTTCAGAAATGTGTAGTGCCACTTATGTGACTCGTGGATTACTTTCCTGGATTAATTATGCTTTTTATTTGTTTTTCCTTGGGAGAAGAATGAAGTGGAATAGTGACCCATTCTTACGTTTTACTTTACATAAAAAATAAGTTAAAATTTAATTCTGCCATAAACCTACAACCCAAGAAAAATAAAATATGAATTTTTATTTGAGTAGATTCCATTATTGTCAAGTTAGTGGCATTTGAATAAACGTGTGGAGTCTAAATAATTTTGCTTACTTTTAACATATGTTCATTTTAGAATAAAGCTATGGAGAAACTATGAAACATGGTCATATATAGCACTCATATGAACCGTGTCTTTAATCTAAAATTTCCTTTTCAATATCTCTATGTAGTTTTAGATTGCACACTGTCTCTTTTATTCAGTTTGGACTTCTATAAGTGTGAGAGAGACAAGATTTTTCTTTCCAAAAGAAAAACCTTCCATTAAAATTATTTCAGATTTATTATTTCTTAAATGTGTTCTCACAGGTTAAGTTAAGCTCAAGAAGAATGCAATAATTTAAAAAGCTAGCTTTCTTTTCTCTTAAATTTAACATTATATTTTTCAAAAGGTATTACACAGATAAATAAAAGTAGTAATTATTGTACAAATTATGTATTATTATTATTATACATGCCACAGATTATGCTAGAAAATGCTCCCAAATATTTTGTTTTAAATAAAATTGTCCTTCATATAAAGAAAAAACAAATATCTTTTCTTAAATTATAGACCACAATATTTTAAATCTACTTATTCATTAACTAACTCTATGTAGTCAACTGAACCAAACAAAAATGTGCACTATGTGTTGTTCTGGTCTACCAACTGCTACAGAACATACTTATTTTATGGAGTCAAAAGTTGATCATGTAACCAAAATAATTGTTTCGTAGCTGAGTCTCAATACGTGAAAATGTATCACAGAGCTGTGAACACCTTACATTTTAGGATTTCTACTGCAAGTAAAAATAAGTAGGATTTTTCTTTTAATTGTAAAGAGCAGGTTCTTTTATCCACATATATTATAAGAAAGCTTGTTCAGAATAAAGGAGTAAAAGGACATCTTAAAATATCACATCCCCAATATTATTGAAAAAGACAAAAACACACAAAAAATTTTTACAATCACCTCTACTCAGGGTTTTGTCACCAAAGACCATGACATTACTATGCAATATTTTTCCTCCTCTAGATCATAAGCATCCTGTATCCATACTGTTGGATAAAAATTCTGATTCTCACAGCAGCCTGGCAGTTGATACGACAGTATGGCCTGTGTTCATGTTATTTTCCTTGTGATGAGGAAAAACATGTAGAACTGAAGGGGCTGAAAATTAAGATAGAGTTCCTAAAATTATAAAATCGTCCTAATATATGCTAGACAGTGTAGAGCATGATTTTCGCCTATGTGGCTGGCCTGTTGATGAGCTGTCTGAGAATATGTGTAAGAAAAGTTACTTGTAAGCTAATTTTTGGCCCTAGAGCAACTTCAAGTTCACTTGATGATCAGGCCCAGAGGCTTCACGGTGCAGATGACATACCCAGACTGACGACCACCCTCTCTTCTAATCACAGTTAAAGTCAGCTGTGGGAGGCTGCCGCCCTTGAACAGTTTATAATCATCTTGAGACATGAAACTGACTCATTTCTGCAAGTGTGGGGACTGTTCTTTCACTCTTCTCAGTACATGAACACCACCATAAAATAAGAGTTAGTGCTCTGGGTTTCCCCCTCCTGCTGTCCTTCCCTGTTTGTTAACTTTTCATGGTTGTGGGTTCATCATACCCGTATGTATGTTTTCTCAGCTTCAAATTATCACTCCCATTATTTTACACGGAGCACCCTGCATGGCCATACTTCTAAAATGTGACATAGGTTCCTATTATGGTATATTTTCACCACATTAAAGAAATGAACATCTTAAATACAAACACATGCCATACTTTTTTTGAAAATATATTTATTTTCTTTTTTTGCCATGCTGGGAATTGAACCTAGAACCTCACACAGGCTAGGCAAGCACCCTACCACTCAGCTATATCCCTGGCCCACATGCAGTACATTTGAGTTCATCCATTAAAGTCAATTCTTTCTTCTTGCCCCAATTCTTTCTATGTCATCTCTCGGGAGACTGCGATTTTCTTTCACATTGTATAAAGGTAGTTGTAAACTTGTCCTTTAAAATACTATTATTAAGGAATTGCACAGAAATTATAGACTTTCTTTCTTAAGCTTCTGAATTTCAAAATGTAGTGTTTTCTCTTTTTTGAAAAAGTGTTCTTGGTGTCCTCAATTATGGACACACATCTTCCAAAATTTTCTAGTGATTTAACTTTATTGACTTACTGTGCCTTTAGATGTTGAAAATCTTGCAAAAATCTGTCTTACTTCAGTTTTTCTTCCCTTGAATTTCAAATAATCTTCCTGAACATTTGCATATATCAGAGTAATATATAAAGATATAAATTAAAAGGTAATTCAGGAAACTACTAGCGACTATGGGCTCAGACACAGGTGAACTTTTCAAAACTCTCAGAGTTCTTCACATAGTATAGTTGTTATAGTATCAGCTGAGTATTAATGCAGACACGTCAGCTTCATGCTGAGGAAAAAACAGTTAGTTCTTACTGTGGTAGAACAAAGAGGACTGGTCTTAGTTCCAAAACACTATTTTTTATTTTAAAGAAAATTTAAAAAAAAATAAAAATGATACAGAATTTCAAAACAAGATGATAGGAAATTATCAATGGTTATTATATTGCATATTGTTGTCTTCAAAGTAGTTGCTTATGTTTGACACAGTATCTCTCCTTCCCTGAGCTGGATTCCCTGCCCCATCTGTACTAACTGACCATTGTGTGCTTCTAAGCAGTCACTCCTCCCTAACATTTCTGCATTTCTTAGCAACCATTGTTGCCACTGTCAATTTTTAAAAGTGATTTTGCAGGGTTTGGGATGTAGCTCAGTGGTAGAGCACTTGCCTAACATGTACAAAGCCCTGTGTTCAATCCCCAGTACCACACATACACACACATAAAAGTGATTATGTAAATTACTACAAATATCCATGTGTGATCTGTGAACACATAATTTTTTAATCACATGCTGCCAATCATCCAGTATCTACAGTACATTGAAGATATATGTTTCACAGTGTGGAAGATTTTATAAATTTCAACTGCAAGATGGTATTCAATCCTGATGCTCAGAAGGCATCAGTGAATCAACTAATTGCTTCTTTTGTTACTAGCATAGCTGTAAATTCAGGATTTTACATGTCTTTTCTTGAAAAGAGAATAAAAATTAAAACCCCAAACTAAAAAACCACAGTTTGGATTACACTGGATGACAGATAAAATATAGCTTCAGAATGCAAAAATATTGCTAAAGCTATAGAATAAAGGAAAAAAATAAAATAATGGAAAGAAAAAAATCCTGGTACATCAAATCCAAAAACAGGCCACCAAAATATATATACTCCTCAAAGATGAAAAATAAACACTGAAATGAATAAAGAGTATAATGATGAATTTTTTCCTGTGGGTACATGCATTTGGACCAGCCGGGCTGGCACACACGTACATTACTCTACCTAATTCCAAGAAGAGGAGGAAGGAATATACAAAGAGTACAGATTCCATGCATGTTGCCTAAGTCTCTTTCTGGGAAATTTAAGAAGAAAGAAGTAGAAAAAACACTGTGTGTTGTAAAACCTAGAAATAGGTAACTCAATTCTGTGTGTTCTCCAACAAAAAAAATCTCTTGTAAATAAAAAGTAGTCTTGTAAATAAAAAGCCTTTCTGTGTTGGATAATTTTTAAAAGCACAGATACTTAAAGAAGGAAAAGCAAGATACAGGCAAAAAAAAGAGAAGAATATTCACCAGGAAACTGTGCTAACACAGTGAAGATAAATTAATACTGAATTATTTCAGCAAGAATTTGAAAATACTTGATAGCACAAACTACTCTGTGAAGGAAGACAGAGCACAGACAGAGCTCAAATAAAAGATGGTGAAACAATGGAAGGAAATGAACGTAAGCTGGCAGGATTGGGAAAACAATTATAAGAAAAGAACAATCACTGATTATGACAGAACGCAAATGATTGAAGAGGTTTATACTGTTAAGTGGAGCCAGCCTTACCTACCTACCAAAAGCAACTAGAAAAATAAGGGGATGCAAAGAAAGACTTTTCATTCACTTTGCAATTGACCATGTTCAAGGAGGAGGAGGAGCAGGTGTGTGGGGAGGAGGGGGAGGGGGAGGAGGGAGAGCAGGGGGAGGGAGAGGAGAAGGAGAAGAAAGAGAAGAAGTTAGGTGGCCTTACATTCAAACTGGATTTCTGCTTGGAAGAATTTCAGAACCACATTGTGACAACAAGGCAGAGCATGAGCAGAGACAGGGATTAGAATGCTTAGCCGTGTGTGTGGCTGGAACGTAATGAGGCAGAGCACAGCAAAAGAAAAGATACAAGAATAAGTCTTTGAAAATTCTGTACAATCACCCAAGTCCGCTGTTGAACGCTACATCATGCACATGTAGGTTGAGGCGAAAAGGTCAAGAAACCATGCACCAAGCCATTTCCAACACACACACACACACACACACACACACACACACACACACACACACAGAGCTGGAAGAAGATTGAGTTTCTAGAAGCCAGAGTTCCTCACTGAAAAGCCAGCACATCGCATAGACCCACCGAGAAGACTAAACTAGATTTAAAGTGAAGACTACTGTATGCGATACTCACCCCATCAAGTCTGCAAACAAAGACTAGAATGGACAAAACCAAACTTCATGTAACCTACCTGTCTGCCAGAACAAAGCCCAAAACACTTTGAAAAAAGACCAAAACCACAACAACAAAAAGCAACCTTCAAAAGCATACAGTTGTTTCATTCATTCAATCAAATATTGTTGTACATTTGAGGAAGTGAAAACATTAAATCCACAGCTAAGAGAAAAACCAGTCAATCCAAATAAACTATAAATGACAGAGATGAATAAATTGACAGACTCTTAAAAGACTTTTAAAAAGCTACAAAAATGGGGATAGATTCAAGGAGAAACATGAAAGTAACAAGGGCAAATGTGAAATATATAGTAAAAGAATGGAACTACAAGAGAAATGAATATGATATATAAAAAGGATAAGTAGAATGAAATAGTGAGTTAGATTTCATAGAAAAAAAAATAACAACAAACTTGAAAACATAGTAATAGAAACGTTCCAAACTCCAGATCAGGGAGAAAAAAATTTAAACAAGTATAAGCAAAATAGTACCAACGATTTAATGAACAAAATTACTATCACATGAATAAATAATAGAATTTGAGAGAGAAAGCAGTCACTTGGGGTAGGAAAAACCACTGGAAAAAGTAATAGTTATTTTTTTTTCCCTAAATTTAACAGAAAATCAAAAGAAGCAAGATAGATAAACTCCAATAGGACAAATACAAAAGAAAATACACCAAAATACATTATAATGATTTTGCTGTTTTACTTTTTTCTTTTTCTTTCTTTCTTTCTTTCTTTCTTTCTTTCTTTCTTTCTGTCTGTCTGTCTGTCTTTCTTTCTTTCTCTTCTTTATAATGGGAAGAGAACCCTCATACATACTAAGCAAGTGCTCCATTTCTGAGTCACACATTCAGCCCTATATTCAATTTTTAAAACCAATAATAAAGCAAAAATCTTAAAATCACCCAGAAGTAAAAAAGACATGCTCAAATGAATAAAGATATGAATGAATACAGCCTTCTATTTCAAAGATGTCCAAACCAAAAGAGAAAAAAACCTTTTAAATACTAGAAAAAAGGTATTTCTATTCTAGAATTTTGTATCCCCAGTGCAAAATCCTCTAAATTTAAAGAAAACTTTACACTTCTTTTTTTAGATAAACAATGAGTCTATATTTTTAAAAAAGTTTTCTTCAGGAAACAAAAAGAATCTTAAATGAAAATTTATATCTATCTAAACAGATAATGAGCAATTGAAAAGATAAACATTTTGGATAATGTATTTTTCTTTTACAAATATTCAGCTTTAACATAAAAATTGGTGATTCAATTCAAAATGCTAAATCCTGCAAGCAGCCTGTATATCCAACAGACAGTTCAATAAAGAAAATGTGATATTTGTACACAATGGAATACTACTCGGCTATAAAAAATGATAAATTTGAGACATTTGTAGGAAAATGGATGCACCTGGGAAATACAATGTTACATGAAATGAACCAGACACACAAGCTTGGAGACCATATGGAATCTCTCATTTGAGTGAGGCAAAGCAGAAACAAAGAAAATGATGAAGGATGATAAAGGATAGAAATGAGCAAAGAGACAAATCTCTGGCAATAGGAAACTGGTCCAAGGCAACAAGGGCAACAGATGAGGAGGGGAAGGGGAAATAAGGTGAATAAAGATGTGCCATGTAGAGAGACCTCACAACCTCAATTAATGTAAATATTACTGGGCGTAGCATGAACTAAAACCATATCAACAGGAATGAAAAATGAGATGGGGGACCTGGAGGAGGAGGGCAGGGGAAGGAAGGAAGGAAGGGGACTAAAATAGAAAAGAAAGAGACAAGCTGCAACACGTACATGTAACCATTGCCCAAGACGACTATAAACTACATGAACCGCAGACACGTAAAATTAAAGTTAAAAACTAAGAAAATGCAAATAAACACTTAAGGTAAATAAAACAATAAAATTGCCTTAAAATTTTTAAATAAAACATCTGATAACAAGAGCACAAAATGGTAGGAGGGAAATGGTATAATAATACTTAAAGATTCACTGTGACAGAAATGTATCAGTTATGGTCCAGGAGAAAAATAACCACATGGAGAAGGTATAATGTAAGATGTAAACAAACTAATATAATATAAAGAGGTCATGTTAAAATCTACTGTGTTTAAAAGAAAGACAAGAAATATAAGCCAGAGAATAATAAAATTGGTTATTTGCATGAAGCAGGAAAAGAATCATGTATAAGAAATAAAGGAGGAAGGGACATTGTTCTTAGTATGGCTACTTGAATAGTTTTCATTTTGGAAATAGTCTACATATTTAAAAAATGAACTTAATTAACACTTAACAAAAATGGGGAAAACAAAATGCAAACAAAAACAAATGGACACAACTGTATTTCAATTAAAACACATTATATACCCTGAAGGGAAAAAAATAAAACAAGTAATATAAGTAACTTTGAAGATTGTACTTTGACTGTACATACTCATTGTAGGGGAAAGAAATGACTGTTAAAGGCTGTTAACAAATCCTACACTCTTCCTTGTAAGTATGTTATGTACATGATGCAATCTGTTAAACAAAAGGGTCAGGTTGAGTCAGGGTTTTTGCTGTGGGGGCTGGGAGGTGCAGAAATAGGCAAACTGTCAGTTTGTTTTGCAATGGAAGGAATCAGTATGAACTAATAATCTCTAACATCATACGTACATACATAAACACACAAGAATATGAGCTCCATTTGTAGAAAGGGTCTAGAAGTAAAGACACAGCCCAGATCTTGGTTTCTAAATACTATTTGCCACCATAGGAACCAATGTTGGGTAAGGAAATATACAAAATGAGTCTAGAAAATCTTACTGTGTTGGGGGAGAATGCCACACAAAAGAAAAAGGGGAGAGAAAATGTCAAGAGCAGACAGAAATAGTCAATAGGGTTTCCCTTTGGCTGAATGTGGGAAAATCTGAGCACCAAAATAAATAAGGTGGTAAAGGAATATAATACAGTGATTGATGTAAGAATCAGTACATTCACAGTGGCCATAAAGGAACAGAGAGAGAAAGGAAAAAAAGGGAGAAAGGGTGTGAGGGAAGGGAGAGAGGGAGGGAAATAGGGAAAGGGAGTTTTCCTTACAGTAAGATGAGACTGACAAATGAGAAAGGACGACAGTGCTCAAAAATCACTGTTTTTCAATCATCACAGATAATATTGCTTCTCCTAAGTTTAGCTTGGTGGCATACACCTGGAATCTCAGCACTTGGGAAATGCAGGCAAGAGGGTGGAGAGTTTGAGCCCAGGGCTACACAGTGAATTCAAGGCCAGCCTGGAGAACATAGTGAGACCCTGTCTCAAAAAAATTAAAAAAAGATTGGTTCTCATGAGAATAATGAATGAATAATAAATGTAGATGTAAAACTACTATGGAGGGCATGATCTCTACATGGAATTTAAAATGTCTCCTTGCAGATTGTCAACTAGTGGTAGAAGGGGAAATAGAAACCACAGATCAGAGAACTGGACAATGTGCTGAGAGATTGAAATAATTATCAATACTATGAGCTTAAAGATGTGCTGTCTTAAAGATGATACGCATTTGTGATATTTCTGACAGGCATGTGTCATCCCTGAGTCTAATCACAAAGTAACATCATTCAATTCTAAATTCAGGAAAATTCTCTAAAATAAATGTTTTATATTTTTGAAATAGACAAATGTGAAAGATGTTTATAAAGTTGAAGGAAATTTCCAGCTTAAAGTAAACAAAAAAGGTATCATAATTAAATGTAATTTGTGATGCTAGACGACACTGTACTGATGTAAAAGATCAGACAAAGACATTATTGGAAGCATTTTTTGAAAGACTTCAGAAAGTAACTCTATCAAGTTCCTAAATTCGATGCCTGTACCTGGATTTCACAAGATAAGGGTTTTTTTTGAGGGATACTAACCCTAATGACTAAATTTTAAAAGAAGAAAAGGCTCAATTATGCAACTAACTCTGACTTAGAAAAACAAATCATACATAAGTATAAAAATATATATCTTTATAAAGGAGAAGTGTGAAGGAAGGGAAGCAAGATGAGACAATAAATGTAAAACATTGAAAATTTTTGTTTTATAAATAAATGTTTTATATTTTTGAAATAGACAAATGTGAAAGATGTTTATAAAGTTGAAGGAAATTTCCAGCTTAAAGTAAACAAAAAAGGTATCATAATTAAATGTAATTTGTGATGCTAGATGACACTGTACTGATGTAAAAGATGAGACAAAGACATTATTGGAAGCATTTTTTGAAAGACTTCAGAAAGTAACTCTATCAAGTTCCTAAATTCGATGCCTGTACCTGGATTTCACAAGATAAGGGTTTTTTTAGAGGGATACTAACCCTAATGACTAAATTTTAAAAGAAGAAAAGGCTCAATTATGCAACTAACTCTGACTTAGAAAAACAAATCATACATAAGTATAAAAATATATATCTTTATAAAGGAGAAGTGTGAAGGAAGGGAAGCAAGATGAGACAATAAATGTAAAACATTGAAAATTGTTCACCTTTTCAGTTTTACTGAGACAAATAAAACTATATATCTAAAAAATATAATGTGATAATTTGATATATGTAAACATGATGAATTGATTGTGATCATGCTGATTACCACATACACCTTGTGTGTGTTTTGATGTGTGTACAGTGAGACCAACATCTACTCTTAAGAAAATAGGTATGCAATGAAGTTACCTTGCTCACTACGCTGAGCATTAGATTCCCTGGAATTACTCATCTGATTACTGGAAGTCCGTACTCTTTGGTAAAATTTCCCTATGTCTAGCACCACAGCATCTCTGCTCACTTACTCCCTGCTTCTATGGGGTCAAGATTTTTTTATTCCAGAGGAAATTATATAGTATTTGCTTTTCTGTGTCTGACTTACTTCACATTCCATAATGTCTGAAAGGTTCATCCATGATGTCACAAAGGCTACCATTTGTGATTTCATTTTTATAGCTAGGTAGTATTCTTGTGTGTGTTTCACATTTCCTTTATGCGTTCGTCCAAAAAGACACTCAGGTTATTTCCACGGGTTGGCTATTATTAATATACTGCAGCCAACATGGGAGTGCAGCTGTCTCCAAGGTACATCATTTTCATTTCCTACAATTACACCCAGTAATAGGATTTCTGGACGCTCTGCTGGCTTTACTTTTAAATATTTAGACAACTCCATACTGTATTTCATAATGAATAACTAATTTTCATTTCCACCAACAGTGTACAAGGGCCTCTTTTTCTCTGCACCTTCGCCGGCACTGATCTCATCTTTTTGATAATAGCCATTCTGCCAGGTGTGAGATGATATTTCATTCTGATTTTGACCTGCATTTTCTTGTCAACTGGTGATGTTAAGGACATTTTTTATGTGTTTATTGACCATTTGGGCACTTGGATATCTTTAGAAAATGTCTGTTCATCTCCTTGGTGTACTTTTGAATTGTGTTACTTGACTTTTTTGAGTTGTATGTGTGTGCACATGTGCATATTTGTTTGCTATTAAGTTGTATGAGTTCTTTATATGTTTTCTATATTAATAACTTACAAATATATTGTTTGTAAATACTTTTTTCCATTTTATATGCTGGCTTTTCGTTATGTTGATTATTTCCTTTGCTGTGAAGCCTTTAGCTTGATGTAATCCCACTTCCCTATTTCTGCTTTTCTTGCCAATGTGTTTGAGGTCATATTGAAAATCATTGCCAAGACCAATGCAAAGATTTCCTCTATATTTTTTAACTTTTATAATTTCTTTATTACACTTTGAGTTCTGTTTGGTATGTGGTGTGAGGTAAGGGTCCAGTGATACTCTTTTGCATATGTAAACCAGTTTTCCCAACACCACTTTTTGGAGAAACTATCCTTTCTCTCTTTTACATTCTTGACCCCCTTGTCAAAAATTAATTTATCATATATGTATGAGTTTGTTTCTGGGCTTCTTGTTCTGTGTCAATGGTCTGTATGTCTGTTTTTATGTAGTGTCATTCTGTTTTGATTGCTGTACCTTTTAATATAGTTTGAAATCAAGAAATGTGATGCTGCTAGCTTTGTTCTTCCTCAAGACTGTTTCCACTCTTTTGTAGCAAAAAGTTTAGGATTATCTCCTCTTTTTGAAAACAGCACTGAAATTTCAACAGAAATTGCATCATATCTATTGTTTGCTTTGGGTAGTATAGATATTGAACCGTATTAATTATTCTAGTTTATAAACATGAAATATTCTTTCATTTATTTGTATTCTCTTCAGTTTCTTTCTTCAGTGTGTTGTAGTTTTCCACGTATGTCATGTTTGATTAAATTTATCCATGTTTTATTCTTTTAATACTGTGTTAAAAACCTCAATCAGTTCATGTGAGAAAAGATTGTTTTTTTTCTTTTATTTTAGAAGTAAAAAATGAAAGCATATTAAGAGACAGACAACAATTTACAAAGTAGTACAAAAATAGTACAAGCAATACTGAATTACAAATAAGGTGACAGGGAACTAACAATGGTTGTTGTATTACATATTGATATCTTCAAAGTGGTTACTCAGGAAAACAAATATAGATATGCAAGACTGATCAAAATAATTAATCGTTAACTAATCCTTTTAATAAAGCGTAGAAGTCAGTAGTACAGCTATGTTAGCTCTCCTGTATATATATACATACATAATTTTATCCTTCTTTCTTTTCTCTTTTTGTACTATTCTTGCTATTTCTGTATAAGTTTCAAATTATTTCAAAATTTAACACTAAAAACATACAGGTATGCTGCATCATTTATAAGTTTGTCAACTAATATAACAATGCTGCAAATAATACTGTGATAATTATAATAGCATGATGAAAGCGAAAACATTATTAGAAATGAAACAATACTCTAAATGTAGGGTACTTACACCGAATTCCTTCTTTCATGCAAAGGATTTAATACATTATTATATATTAGGATTTTCATCAAAACAAGGCTACAGGTCTCCTTACTGAGTTTGAGATGATGAAAATCAGAGAAAAATATTTTTGTTAGAGATGGGATTTGTGAAGAAAGGTAGGATAGAGATTTTATGTAAATGAAACATTGGCAACACACACACATCTACTTAAATAACCATGTGGTGCATTCAGTGTCTTCAAGGAGTCATTATCAGAGCTGTACAGGCACATCATGGTAAATGTTCAAAGACAAGTCAGTAACAGGCAGTGAGAAGTTACAAAGGATTTGAGGGGAAAGACCCAGGAAGACAAAAGGAATACATAGCACAGGATCTCTAGAAAGAAAATCTGAGGCAAGTGACTTGATCTTAAGCTCTTTTCAGATTCCTTCTGCAGGGCTGCAGAACTAGAGGTTCACTGAAAAGAGGGCCCAAGTCAGTCTGACAGCAGAGAACGCAGGAATGGCATCCAGCAGAAAATTTCATGTTTGTCTAAATAATTATTTTTCTTTAAAAATGTTTTAAATTTCCTGAAAAGTTGTAAAGTGTGTACAGAAAATTTTCAAATTCCTTCAAAGTGTTATCTGAGTGCTAGGAGTGTGCTGGCTGCTAATGAATATCTTTAATTCTGGAGTCTGTCAGCTAACATAGTAAGGAAATATGAATGTATATTAATCCTTGTATATGTATTTATATAGAGATAGTTCTATATGTGTCCATTTTGATCTATCTTACACTAGAAATGAGTTTATGTGCATGTCTCCAATTGTCTCACCAAATGGATTATCGTTGTAGTCTCTCCTTTGTCTATCACTTCTATTGTTTTTGTTGTTGGCACTGGGAATCGAACTCAGGACCTTATGCTTGCCAGGCAGGTGCTTATGCTGCTGAGCTATATCCCCTTGTCTATCTCTTCTAACAATGAGAAACTTGACCTTAGGTAATCACCACCCACTTACTGAAATGCTCACCACTGGTGTACTGACTGTGAATTGCTAACCTGTACCATGGGAAACAAGTCTTAACTAAAGTACTGTTTATGTAGAATTGCTTTTGGTCCCATAAACTCTACATTTCCCAACTTCCCAAGACCAGACCTTTCTTCCTCTGTCTTTTCAGTAAGCTTATTTAGTATCTAATACACAGTTAAATTCCTTTGCCACGGTATGCATTCTATTCTGAGAACTCCCAATCTTTCAAATGATGTTTTTATTTGCATACATTAAAGTTGACTCTTTGTGCTATAGAGCTCTTTGGATGTTTATTAATACACAGTTCTATGGATTTATCACTTTATTATCATGCATAATAATTTCAGCACCCTAAAAATCCTAATATTTAAAATATAATAAATTCATTTTTACTACTTGGTTCTATAAAATCCTATCAACTCAGAAGAATTGGCATACACAATATTTTAGCATGTCTTCACTTATATATTGAAAGCATGAAGAATTTCTTTTCTTAAGAGCTTAGATTTCTTAGATTTCCTCTTTGAAAATGCTACAGGAAATTTTGAATGAGGAAATTATACATTTTTATGTCCAAAATGAAAAACATGTTCACAAATTTTATTTTTTACAATTTGGAATATGATGTTCCTATAGGCAAACAAGGTCAAACTTATAATTTTCATAAATATAATTTTGCAAATCTCATAAAAGCAGAACACCTTTACTTAATGTAATGAACAGGTGACAGTGGCATGCATAATGCAATTTTCATAAATGAAGGTAAATATAAGTTCATATTTCTGTATTCAAGAAAAATATGAACTAACTCAATAAAGATGAGCAATATTAACCTTAAGGAGTTAATCATCAGAGCAAATGAGGGAAAATAGTATAATTAGCAATATATGAAGGTAGTCATTAAGGTGAACCAAGGCACATAAAATAGTTTGCTATATAATGTAAACAAAAGCCAAAGTTCCCATAGCAACACAAACTTTTCTCCAATATACATATACATAGTACTCTGAATTACTGGATAGGGTTCTAAATACACAGTTCTCATGTATTTGTGTAGAAAGGGCATACCATCCCAGTTCTAAGAACAATCAGATTTATATATTCAGATTCAGGTGTATTTTGATTTGCAAGTCTCTCACTTAATTTTCTGTTAAGTCAGCATCTTCTAGAATTATACTGGCATTTCATGTCAGTGTTATGAATTATATTTATCTCATTGGTAGCAAAGTTTGTACTGTTTTAGCTTGAACAATAAGCTTGTATGCTTTAGGACACACTTATTATGTGGTAAGTCAGATTCAAATTTAAAAGTCTTGATGATTGAATCTAATGGTGTCAAAATATGAAGTTATATAAAGACTAGAAAATCTAATAGCCACCTCTAAATTATTTCAAATAAACAATAAAATAATAGAGTAAATAAGAATATAGTTTTGATCAACATAGACAACTGCATTATTCTTTTGACAGTAAAAGTTTTTACTTTTTATTTTTCCTGTTTTTTCTGCACTGGGCATTGAACCCAAGGTCTTAACACTGATTTACTTCATTTTAATACAGTGCTGTACTTTTTAATTTTAAGATAGAGTCTCTGTTGGTTGACCAAGTAAGGCACAAACTTGAGATTTCCTTGCCTCAGCCTCCCAGAGTGCTGAGATTATGGTGTGAACTATCACACTTGGCTTCTACAATTATATCTTAAATATTCTCCCCTATTTAAACTGTGTCATTATTTTTTATTTCTTCTTTAGAAAATAAAAGAGGGTCATTTAAACACTAGCACTTGCAAAGTATACTACTATCATTTGTATTCTAATGCTCACAATTTTGAATGATAACTGCAAATACTTGCAGTTTACATATGGAGAAAAAGGTAAGCACAAGGTCATGCACAATGAGAAATTGGCTTTCAATATTCAGAATATCAACTTCAGAGTAATACATTATTTATAGTAGATGAAGAAAAATGAAGGGGGAACTCATGTATTTTATTTCATATTTACATATTTTATTCACCTAGGTATAAACGCATGCATTTTGATTAAGAATTGACAACTGAATGCTAAATGTATTCTAGAGTATACCATTGGTTCTATATTTCAAAGAAAAATTGAAAATTTTAAGATTTTAGTTATTGACAGATAGAACTCACTGTAAAATAGAAAGTTTAAAAGAGGCTTTAATTTTACTGATCTATCTGTCCCTAATTTCAATGCTATAAAATATTTATCTTTTTTGGAATTGCGATATAGGATAGGTACAGTTTTCCATTATTTAAATAAGCTCAACAAAAATATATAAATTTCTGGGCATAGTGGCACACTCCTGCAATTCCAGTGAATAGGGAGGCTAAGGCAAAGCATTGCAAACACGAGACCAGCCTGGGTCTTAGCAAGACCATGTTCCAAAGAAGAAACTGAGAAGGACTGGGAATGTGACTCAGAGGTGGGATGCTTGCCTAGCCTGTAAGAGGCTCTGGGTTCAACACCTAGAGCAGCAATATAAATGAAATCATAGATATATTCTTCCATCAGTTAAAATGTATTTGTTGAGTAAATATGTAAGAAATCAGGAAATCTGAAAAGAGAGTGTGAGATAAAATTCTTTTTAATTAGATTCTTCAATTAAAGTGAAAATAAATTTTGTAAGAACAAGTGTAGACGATTAATATGTAAGCATTTTCTAGCAATTAGAGAAATTATCATTGTACTATGAACATAAATCATTTCATTCATGTTGCTTGGAAAATAAAAATGCATGTGTCAGTATATAAATTTAATCCAAGGATGTCCAATTTCAGGAGAAAAAAAGTCATCATGTCTGAAGACAATGATAAATATTCAAGTTTCCTTCATGAAGATAATATTTTTTGTCTAAGTCAACATACTTTACCATTTTTAAACTTTTCTCATCATATTTTTGACAGCAGGTTTTCCAATTTTGACAGCTCTTTAAAAGTAATTTTAACAGCCGAGTGATTTCTCTTCTAAGCAAAGTCAGATTATGTGAAATGTCAATGTAAAAACTATCCACTTTGACACATAATCATTTTTAGTTGAATTTACTTATTAATTTTGCTTGCTATTACTAATAAAACATAAGTGCTTAGCTAATTGTATTGCTTTCTGAAATGTTTTAAAGGTATTTAAAATTGTATCCTTTTCACTACAAAATGTCTTATTTAATCACAATGAGTTGCCCTTCCTAAAAGAAGCAGAAGGAAGACTAGCAGTGCTAGGTAGACAGCCACTAGGTTACTGAAAGGCTGAGGAGCAGCTAACGCAAAGTCAGTGCGAGTCTGTATTGGCCTACACTGGGAGGAAGACACATGTGACTCCCAGGGACCCTCACACAACAGATTCACACCCCTTCCTCACTCACCCACATAACAGTATCTCCCCAGCTCTCACAGCTGAGACTCAAAACTATACTCAGGGCAAGAGGATAAAGAAAATGTTTTCACTTACCCACCCTCTCATCTAGTTGAAAACTGCTGGAAGCAATTTAAATAAAATCATAACAACTTTCTTGATAGAATGAATCCAGCCCATTATTTCAATCATTTATTTCACAGTGTGGCAGGAGATGAAATAGCCATCTGGTAGACATAAGCAAATGGGTTATCAGCTCAAATATTATCCTCTCTTTATAACATTTTCTCTGGTTTCCAGGTTCCTGATCATTCTCCTTTGGCAGCTGAAACTTAATTTTCCCATGGAATGACATGAGCAAAACTTTAAAGAAAAAAGATGTTTTACAGAAGATTAATTTTAGTTGATGATCTTCCTCTATGTGTTAAATATCACCCAGCTACTATTCTAAGTAGGATAAAAATTTTATCAGATATATACCAGAAGAAATGTTAATAAAGCTAGCAAAATTTAGAGGAGTCAGATTTTTGTATTGCATAAATTCCTTCAGAAATATACACTGTCAGCTGAGTATGGTGACTTAGGCCTCTAATCCCAGCAATCAGAGAGGCTGAGACAGAAGGAGCCCAGATCAAGCAATTTAGTGACCTGGAGAGACCTTGCCTCCAATTTCAAAATTAAAAAGGGGGATATAAATGTAGCTCAGTGTGAAGGTACTGGGTTCAATTCTTAATACTGAAAAAAAAAAGACCCATTGTATAGATTTTAAACCATGTCTGTGCCATTGACTTCTAGACCCATACTCTTGCTCATGGACATAATCTCCTCCACTTCCTGTGCTTCAGACCCTTGAAAATCACCTTCAGTGACACATTCTGACTAGTTATCTCCAGACGGTGTTTAAGGTCTAGTATATAACATCTTCCCAGGCTTTGTCAGTGAGGTTGATGCAGTGGAGGATATTGAAATGTTTCTTCCTGAACTCTTCTAGAATCAAGGATGCTGCTTTGGTGACATCAATGCACCTGGTGAAGAACACCTTTGTGTACAGCTTTTTGAAGCTGCAGATCCCTTGCTGGTCCATGAGCTATAGAAGAGGTGTCATGATGGGGGAGGGGCTTGCCCTTTATGAGGTCATGCTCAGGGTCCATATCATCCACCAAGGCTGTAAGGTTTCCTCACGGCAGTGTCCATCAGAAGAAGGCATTTGTCAGGTAGCTGGTTATCAGAAAGATATTTTTTAATAGTGGGTATGAACACTGCATGCAGCCATTCCCTGAACAGTTGCCTTGTGAGCCAAGCTTTGGCATTGGCCCCCCACACGACAGGCAGCCTGGCCCTGTTTACACTGTGCTCCTTGAATGCATAAGGGTTGTGGGAATGGTGCACCAGTACTGGCTTAATCTTCAGATAGGTACTTGCGTTTGCACACAGCAAAAGGTTCAATCAGTCTTTCATGGGCTTGTGCCCCAGCAAAGCTTTGTTGTCCTGCATAATACAGGTTCTGTTTGGCATCTTTTTCCACAACAGCTCTGTTTCATCATGGTTGAACACTTGTGAAGTGACATACCTTTCTGCTTTCCTGGATTCCACTAATTCTTTCTTGTAAGCCTCTGTGGTGGACTTGTCAGATGGGAAGTCTCACCGTGTCTCATCACACTGTGGATGTCACTTCTCCTACAGAATTCATCAAGCTATCCTCTACTGGCTTGACACTCAGCACTTGTTGCAAGTGTAGAGGTTTTCTTGCAGGAAATCACCATAATTTCCTGGCTTTCTCACAGATCATAGCTTCACAAACTCTATCATCTGCCAGCTGTTTCTTGCTCAGCTACACTGTTTTTCCACCTCTTCCAGCACTTGTGTCCTCTGCTTGGTTAATATCATTACTCCTTTGCTACATCAACTCCTTTCATGGCATCTTTATTCTGCAAAATAGTCGAGATTGTCAACTTCACCATTTTGTACCCTGAGGCCCTATCAGTCATGAATACCATGCTCATACTTTTCTACAATTTCCTTCTTCAGTTTAATGGTTATTTTCCTCAAAACTTTCTTCTTACCAGTCTTGCTGTGCAGTTTCTTGTTACCTTCATTAGTGCTCTAAACATTCCATCCCCTTCATTACCGCTCTGCACTTTTGTTTTTACCGCCATGTTTTCGCTGAACTTTGTTTGGAGCTATGCTTGGTTGAATAGTACTGTGTAGTTCTGTATGCGCTAAAAAGCACACATAATAAAGCTTCGTAGCAAGTGCACAGGTCTATCCACAGCCACAGTCTTGACTAACGGAAGACATAACCACAAGGTAGAGCAGGGAATGTGGCCATTGTCGTGTTCATCCCCCAATTTGGAGTTTGCAAATGGAAGCAAAATTTTGCTGAGCATTGTTGTTTATGAACGGAATTGTATGTGAACAGAAGCACTCATGAACCAACGTATTACTGTACTTCAATCATTCTAACCACCATATTTTGACATCTCTAAGGTCAAGCTAACTAGTGTTTTTTATTCTTATTCTATTTATACGCCTCTGGGCATATTTTTCTCCTCACTTTTTTCTTACTATTCTGACTACTGTTTCCTCATCTCTCCCTTGGACTTTTCTTCCTTTATGTAGCCTTATAAGTTAGTGCTTTCCCAGAGGTCTGTATTAGGTTATGCCTATTATAATTCTACTTGCTCTTTTTTTCTTGATTTTTGATTCCAACAGAGCAGACTGTAAGTCAGTTACTTAAAGGCAAAGTATTTTCGAAACTATTTGTTAATGAATGGATTGTCACCGTGGTGAACTGCTGCTGAATCTTCTGGAAATCTGGTAAATCGTCGTGTAGCCTGTGTCTCTTAATTATTCAGTTGAGAGGTCGGGAAGGGAATGTCCTTGTGCGTCCCCTGATTCCCGCCTCTCACTTCCTGTGGTGGTCCTCTGAGGGCATTAAAACTGCTGCTCTGCGTGGTGCCTGATCAAGCTCATATGACACTGAGGAAAACTCTCAGTCAGGGAGGCAGAGCGGCTAAGGAGCTTAAACAGAAACTTGTTAGTGATGATAACTGATACTGCATGTGAATGGAGAGGAGGGATCAGAGAATATGAGGTGGACTTTTACCGCATCTCAGATATGCAGTAACCTTACCCACAGTCACAGCTTCGTACAACTTTTATTTGCTAATTGCTGTGAATACTCCTCATCTCCTTTGAGCACAATTACCTGTTGGAATTTGACATCTGAGTCTCACAAGCATCTCCAAACAACAACACAAATATTAACTTCATCTTTAACTCAGAACGATCTCCCATCTGTAGATGTTAACCCGGGTGACTTCTTTCCTTACCCACCCTGTGTAAAATTATAAATTTTGTCAAATCGACTTCTAAATTTCTTTTAAAGTGAGTTTCAGCACCCCATTGTCAGTATCTTAGTTTAGGCTCATAAAAAAGTATTTAGCCTAAAGTACCACAAAAACTATATCACTTGTTTTCCTTCCTTTAATCACTCCAAGTAAACATCTACACAATTGCTAGAATTATTTTTTTATATACTACATATTTGTTCCTGTCACTTTAAGGTCAAAATTCTTTAAGAGACCATCTTTCCCTCTAGGAGAAATCTAGAATGCTTGCAAAGACCTATGAGGTTCTTCATAATATTTCTTCTTCAGCTTTATCTTATGACAAAATCTCTTACAATTCTGTAACTTTGCATAAGTAGAGCCCAAATCTGGACATTCTTTACACATCTTGCCTACCTCATTAATTTCTACTCTGACATTAAATCCAGTTCATGTTACCTTCACTGGAAAGCTATTCCTAAGCTTACCAATAAGTGGACAAACATAAGAACAAAGCTTATAGATGGCTGAATAAATAATCCCAAGTAAAATCTACACTTATATCACATTCCAGTCAAGAAGGGGAAACCAAAAAAATAAGAAATATCCTGTTGGCTAAATATTCCTACTTTTTTTGGTACTCAGAATTGAACTCAGGACCTTGTGCTTGCTAGGCAGGCACTGTGCCGATGAGCTATATCTCCAACCCTAACATTTCTGCTTTAAGAAACTCCTGAAGCCCTTACTTTCATTTAAATGTAGTTGGCCATAAGTGTGTCACATGCTACAGCTAGCTATAAAGGACATTGAGACTTTATACGTTTTCAGTTGAGCATCCATTCTGACCAAAGTGGTAATACTATTAGTAAGGAATAAAAAATTAACTGAGCTTTTGTAGTTAACTACCACTATCTTCAACAATAGGTGACATTATTACAGTCTTATTATAAATGAAGAAATTGAGATGTATAGAGCATAAGTTACCCAAGATCACAACTAGTAATTAAAAATTAAACCTAGACTGTCAGATGTTAGTATCATTACTTTCTAAATATACCATATATTTAGTATTTATATATAGTCAGGATCTAATACTTTGGACATCCTTACCTATCAGACAGGGGTGATATATTGGTTCCTTTATATCACCACATTACCTAGCACAGAGCTTTACAGAAGGAAAAATTTTTAAACATATTTCTGGATGATGATGATAATGATGATGAAAACTGTCACATTTTAAACTAACTGATAACTGACAGGTAAACATCTTCATGTTTCTTTGATTGAATCCATACCATACAGCTCATCTCTCTAAAATATAAAACTCAGTGTGTTTAGTGCAGTCACAGAGATGGTCAATCATCACTAGTAGTTAATTTAGGATATTTTTATTATTTCAAAAGGAAACTTCATACCAGTTAGCAGTCATTACTTATATCTTTCTCTTGCAACCACTGGAAGGCAATAATCTACTTACTAGCTCTACAGACTTACCTACTAGAGATCTTTCTTTTAAATGTAATCATGCAATATGTTGTTTCTTATGACTGGCTTTTTCACCATAAGGCAATACTTTCAATCACTGATACATGGCATATATCAGTCTTTCATTTCTTGTAACTGACAAATGATATTTATTTGTGTGGCCATACTACATTTTTTATGGACACCTCTATTGACGGACATTTGTTTCCACTTTTTGCTTATTATGAGAAATGATTCTATGAATATTTGCATACAAGTTTCTGAGTGACTATATAATTTTGTATCTTTGGGGTATATACCTAGAAATAAAAGTCCTGGGTGATATGATAGCTGCTTAACATTTCAGGGTACTGCTAAACCATTTTATGAAGTGTATGCACCATTTTACAATCTCACCAGCAGTGTATAAAAGTTTGAATTTCTCCATGCCTTTTTGAACACTTGTTGCTTTCTTTTTTTTATTTTAGCCATTCTCATAAATGTGAAGTGACAATTTCACTGTACTGTTTGCTTGCTTGTCTGTGCTAGAGATCAAACTGGTGTATAAACATGCTAAGCCAACACTCTACTACTGAGCTAACCCCAGACCCTTTGTAATGGTTTTGATTTACACTTTTTAAATGACTAATAGTGCTGATCATCTTTTAATTGTTCAAAACCTATTTGAACATCTTCCTTGGAGAAGTGTTAATTCAAATTTTTATGCATTTTAAAATTAGGTCACTGTTTATTGCAGTAATAATTTTTTATGTATGTCGGACATGTTTGCCTTATGTGTGATTTACAAGTGTTTCTTCTGATCTGAGGGTCAGAATATTCTTTGAGCCTAAAATTTTAATATGTTATATTTTAGATCAGAGCTACAGGTAATGGTTGCATATGTGTGTGTGTGTGAGTGTGTGAGTGTGTGTGTTTGAACTTATTATGCAATTAGAGATGACATTGACTCATCCACTGATTGCTGACCCTTCAGAATAGACAACTATAAATGTAACTCCTGCAATTGAGTGACATGATTATTTTATACTATTCACATAATGAGTTGGTGAAAAGAAATTTTGAATATCTCTCAGTTTCTGTCGCATTCTGCCTCCTCCTCTCTGTCTCTTAATTTACAGATGTGTAGTCAGGAGGTGAAATAGAGAAAAAGTGGGTATTTCTTAAACTGTAACTATAATGACAAAATAAAGACTTGTCTACAAAATTGAAGAGGTAAAAGACACAACTAAATTTGACAAGCTAGCCTTTTGCAAATTGACTTGAGAAAGCGATCTTCCTCATAATATTATAGAGGAATACAACTGTGTCGTGTATGATATTCTCATGATTTTGAGAATTAGAAGAAAATAAGATTTTACTGAAAAAATCTAGATCAGTATGATTTACTTGTTCAGTTTTTTTATTTACTTGTTCTATGTTAACAAGAAGCATTTATTGGGTGATGGTTTTTGAAATTCTTTTAGTTCTTTTCATTGTAGATGACATGATATACATGTCTATATCCATTGCTGATTTCACTATGTAGTCTTGCATTCATTTGCATTCATATATTTAATACTTATGCACAGACACATAATATAGCAATGCAGACACTGTCCCTGACCCACTCTTTCAAGAGACTTAATTCAGGGAGTAAGTCTCATCTTTGGAAATGTGCCTGGCACTGTCCTTAATAATGTTTGTGTGGATCACATGATGCGTGTACAAAACAGAATAAGACAAAAGCACGGCTTCCAATAATTTCAAGTCCATTTAATATAAATCTGAAAAATAAACAGCTATTTCAGCAAGTAGTAAGTGCCTTAGGAGTATGTCTCTTAACCCAGTCAGCATAAATAGAACCAGTAAAGAGAAGATTTTATCAACAAAGAGACATCTGGTAAGATTTGGAGGCCAGAGGTTGAAAACAGACTGAAATATACCAGACCAAAGAGGAAGTGGGTGCAGAAGTCTAGAAGGGAATAGATCATGAATTCCCACATTCCTTCTAATTATAATTTTAACTAATTCAGAGTAGGCAATTCTAAATAACGTTCATCATTCATAAGCACTTCAGAAATAATCTCTACTTAGCATCTTTTAAAAAGTAGGATAGATAAGGTTATTGCATACCTGTCTGAAATGGTAGTGCACACCTGTAATCCAAGCACTCAGAAGGCTGGCATAGGAAGATTTTGGCAAGTTGGAAGCCAGCCTGGGCCAAATAGTGAATTCAAATTCATCCTAAAGTATATAGTGAGACTCTGTCTCAAAAATAAAATAAAAAGATTGCTATACGCCTACTTGTTGTAGCCTTTGAAAATAACTGCTATTTGGCAGAGTTGACAGGGCACAGCAGAAGAATCAGAGAATAAAATACTATACCTATTTATTCATTTGACACCATAAACTTTATAAACAACTACCGAAACTTCAAATTTCATAAAATGATTTCTTTTACACCGCTTTCCCAAAATCTTTAACTTCATCATTTACTTATTAATTCATTCCTCATCCATCCATCTTTCCAACAAACAGGTACTTATCAACTTATCCAAGAGCAAGAGGATGGATATAGTGGCACACTCTTGTAATCCTAGCACTTGGGAGGCTGAGGCAGCAGAATCACTGTGAGTTCAAGGGCAGGTTAGGTTATGTATGCAAGTCCAAGGCCAGCCTGCACTACATAGTGAAATCCTGTGGAAAAAAAAGAAAGAATGAAAGATAAGAAAAGAAAAAGAACAAAAGAAAGAAAAACAAAGAAAGAAAGAAAAAAGAAAGAAGGAAAGAAAGAGAAAGAAAGAAAAAAGAAAGAAAACCAAGTTATAAGTACTGGAGATTTAACCTGACTAAATAAGATAAAACCAAATAGAAACCAAAAATGGTCAAACAGAGTGGTGGAGAAAGAGATGAAATATAGTTAGAAAAGGAAGGAGAAATATAATTCACATAGCACATTTTATATTTTTGCAAGGGTTTTGGCTTTTAGAATGAGAGAAAAAAATTGCATTTGAGCAGAAAAAAGTGAAATCTCCTGACTTAGATAGGGTTCTTTTCACCACTAAATGAAGAAAACATTAATCAGATAGGTTGCAAGCAGAGTTTTTTGTCATAAGCCAGGTGAGGTGATGAACTCCTTGGACCTGGGCTGTGACAATAGAAATTGTAACCTGGATGTGGAGGCACGAGCCTGCAATCCCAGTGGTCAGAAAGCTGAAGAATGAGAAGTTGGGAGTCCCCCTGCACAATTTAATAAAATCCTGTCTCAAAATATAAAGGAAGTTGGGGATGTATCTCAATGAAAGACCCTGGGTTCAATCCCCAGTATTGAATAATGATGACAATAATAATTATAGTTATAAGAAGTGTATGGATTTTGGATATATGTACAGTATTTTGAAAATAGCACAAGAAAAAGCTGTTGATAAATCAGAGGCTATGTACTCAAAACAGATAACAGCCAAAGACATTGTAAGCTTATTGTTCTGAAGGCAATTAAAGAAAGTGGTGTAAGAAGACAACACTGATCATTTTGTTAATTTTTTTTTTCTTTTGTCTTTTTGAGACACAGTCTTGCTATGCAGTTTAGGCTGGACTTCAACTCACTTTGTACTCCAAGATGGCCTTGAACTCACAGCAGCCTTCCTGCCTAAGCCTCCTGAGTGCTGGGGTTACAGGCATGCACCACCACACCCGGCTCAATTGTTAAATGTTAGTGAAAGTTTGAATAAGACATGGATTTACAATTGATCGTTAGGTTTAGCAACATGGAGCTCATAGGGGAACTGGATAAAGGCAGTTTCCATCTAGTTCTGGTGCTGAAAGTCTATTTGGAATGAAAGGAAGAGAAAGGGGAGCAAAACTGAAAGCAACATGCAGAAATACTCTGTGCTAAGGAGATGAGGGAAGGCAATAAACCACAAGAGGAAGTGGAGTCAAAAATAAAATTTTCATAAATAGAGCAAAGTAACATGTTTTTGTATCAAGTGAACCATCCAGTAGTAAAATATA
>NW_004955409.1:31641718-31647697 GCF_000276665.1 Chinchilla lanigera
TATATATATATATATATATATGGAGTACAAGAAAGAAATGAACCAATTGCTGAAGTTACATCTTAAAGTAGAGAGGAGTAGAATCTCATCCACAAGTCAAGGCCAACACTTTTCTAGGAGTATGCTGTTAAAAATTCAAAGAAATGTGTGTGTGTGTGTGTGTGTGTGTGTGTGTGTGTGTGTGTTTAGATCAATATAAGATACAAGTTAAGGTAGGAGCTTCTCTTGGTTACTTTTCTCTTGTTGCTGAGACAAAATATCTGACATCCAGAATTAAGGAAGGAAAGTCTTATTTAGCTCACAATCTGTGGAGGTTTCAGTCCATACTTGGCTGGCTCCTGAGCAGGGTGGCACATGGCAGAGGGCAACCATTCATGGTGGTGGAAAACAGCAAAGCAACAAGAGCAAAAGGGAGGAGTGTTGGCAAGCAGCTTCTTTCTCTCTTTTACATAAGCAAACTATGCGCCCCAGGGAGGATGTAGCACTCACACCCATAATCCCAGCATTGAATCATGGATCAATCATAAACTCCAAAAGCCCACCCCATGACTGCATGAGGCTTTGTGGGGGACATCCAGACATAAACCATAACAGAGCTCCTGGTCTCTCATATGTGTTTCACTTTCTTAGTGAAGTAGAAATCATGATTAACAACTTAGAATAAGGAAGGAAAAGAAAGAGTTGGGAAATTGAAGAAAAAAAGTTGAAAACTGATCATTGAATTTATAAATAAACTGAAAAATACAGTATGATTTAGTCAACATGAAATCAGTGATCCTCCTTTTAAGATGAGGTCTACATTGTTTTGTATGTTTTTCTCCAACTGCCTGCTATTGCAGTAGACAAAGAATTAGTTAACGTTTTATTTAGCAAATGTTATGTACTTAGCTGAGCATAAGGAAGCAAGCACAGAGCAAAGAAGTGGGTGGTGTTTACAGAGAAGTGGTTGTCATTCAGAGTCCTTAGAAACCCACACCACTTTAAAACCAGGACATATTTTATGCAATTTTGAGTTTCACCAATGGCTAATTTTATGATATTTCCTGAGAGTACAGGAAAAAACAAAAGTTCAGTGCTAAACTTCTTCTGTGGGGAGTTGAGAAAAGCTACTTTGACTCTTTGCTAATCATTAAACTATAACATTTGAAAACCATAGACTTCCATTATCAACAGGAGTGCTGTGATGTGGGGTGCAACAGAGTAGCATAAAGTTTAAAAAAATTTAAAATCAAACAACCAGTAATGCTAAATTATCCCTGAGTACACATTATTTAGTTCCTCATTAACTTAATTGTTTTCCAGTAAAAGTGAAATGTGCAGTATGCAAATTAAATAATATTATGTGTCAGAGTTTGAAAGAAATATTCATTTAACATCGGAAGAGGTTCTTTTTTTTTCTCCCAGGAAATCTTGTTCATTTATTTTGTGAGAATTTTTGTTTGTCGCTATTTGTTCAAAACATAATACAATTGTGAGACCCAGTGCCTGCTGGCAAAGTTGGAATAGCTGTCAGCAGGAAATGGCAAACTAATAATAAGTGCTGGTAAAATATTTATATTATAGTTTACTGGGAAGCTGAATGCAGTTTTGTATTTCATTAGTGCTTGAGGCAGTACATAGTAACATATTTGTGCTCCAAAATAAGTGGATAGAATTCTAAATACTATAGTAACTTATCTTTCAGCTATCTGCCAGGGGAGAAAAGAATTAATAATAATAAAGCCTTTTAGTAGTTGAAATTTAAGAAATTTTAAACAAGGTCCATAGGGCAGTAATTAGCAGCATCTCACATTTAGTGTTATTGGACACTAGGCTGCTGGATCAACCACTTCTGTATGTGGCCTAGTAATTTAGCTCGGGCTCATAATTTTCAATAACAGAGCTGCTCAGGAGGGAGGGGTGGTCTTAAACCACCAGAGGACTCAGAAGTATGGTGATGTTCAAGTACAACACTGTGTTTATGTGCTCCCCCAAAGTGTATCAAAGCTCAGATCCAGAGAAATAAAAGAAAAGTCAAACAAAACAAGCATTAGACTGCGTAAAATAAGGTATGGACAAGGCAAACAGGTGAGGCATTGTTTAGGTGGCTAAGGTAGATCAATATCTATTCTTGCAAGCCAGGATTCCTGCCTGCCTTCCTCTGGTGCCCTGCAGATCGTCTTACGGCTTGCAGACAGACTGTCGCCTAGCCCCAACTGACAGACAACCTATTTCACCCCTGTAAAAAATCATACCCATCTTCTTTCTTTGTGATTCACTGAGGGGAGAAAAAAATATAACTGCCAAAATAAAACAACACCAGATTGGCTTTTACCACACATTCACATCCCTTTTCATTAACTTAGTTTAGAAAGATTTGCTCCTATTTTCTCCTTCATGTACGATTTCAGAGTTACTCGGTAAGATGCAAGTTGTTTGTGCACATAACAACATATGTGTGCATTTAGAGTGCTTTTGGAAGGCTGATTAAATTTATCCAAACAGTAAGGAAATGTGAAAAGGTCTAGAACATAATAATCACTCAATAAATATCACCTAATATTAATATTCCTATCATAATAATATTTAAAACTTAACAGAAGTATATACATAAGACCAATTAGAGACTGAACAAGTTTGTATTCAACATGAAATCCACAGGCAATATTTCAGCACTATGGATGTTTAACAAACTTATGATAGCTGAATGCTGACCAAACAATAGAAAGTCTGACTGTTTATATTTTAAGACAGAGTAACATCAGTTTGCTTTGTTCTGATAAACTACAAGACCTCCTATAACTTGCAATAGCCTTTTGCTTTTCCTACGCAGCACAATGTTTCAATTCCAAAGGCAGAATGAAAACCAAAGAGCTTTCTCAACAGACAGCATTGTCCTTTAAATATATAAATAATAACCAAAGTATAAAGCCTGTCTCCCGGTTCCACCCTATGTAGATGATCATCCAGAACTCCTTGCAAGTTGATGAAGTAATTTCTAGATTTCCAGAGGTGATTGCTTTTGTTTCTTTTTCACTTCAAAAATTTTAATAGAAAGTTAAATTATCTTTCACTGGTATAAAAGTGACAATTCCTACAAATCAAAAAGTGTGTAAAGGAGAAATTGTAATGATTACTTAAGAAAATAAAAGATGTAAAAGATATATGTGGTTTTCCCAATTTTGCATTGGCAAATTAGACTCGTTTCATGTATTTTTTCCTGAGCTTTTACTGAGACACGTAAGTTTTCATAGAACAACTTTTAGATGTCAAATTATTCAGATTTTCATATCCAAATTAATCCTTCTATATACTTCCTCTGATTTGACCAGTAAAACAATGACAACTTTAAAGTAGTATTTCAAATATTAAAAGTCGTGACTGAGATCTTTATTTTAGTAGCTGCAGAAATTTTTGCCACAATCTTGAAAATGGAAATGGCCTTATTCTCTAGACTGATGCATATCATGTTACTTAATATTTAGGATATATCTTTTCATGACCACTCTAGTGTTCTGCTTATATATTTATAGTGGAAGAAATTTGCTTGTCAGATTGAAATGTTTGACACAAATCTTCCTATCTTTAGATCTAGTATTTCTGAAATATTACATTACAAATAAATGGAACATTTAATTAAACAACTACTTTACTCCTAAAGGAACAAGAGTGGGATTTTATTAAGAGCAAACTATGTGACTAAAATTTAAAGAAAATATTCTAAGTTCACCAAGAAAGGATGGCTACATTAATTTAAAATCAAGGGGCTGGGATTTAGCTCAGTGATGCAGTGCCTGCCTGGCAAGCATAAAGCCCTAAGTTTGAGTCCCAGTACCAAATAAATAAATAAATAAATAAATAAAAACATAAAATCAAACATGATTAAAATGTAAACAAAATATTTAAAGTTGTCTCCAGGATATCGGAAGTAGCTTTAAGAATGAAAAGTATTAAGATTTAGGTAGGGCATGGTGGTGCTTGCCTGTAATCTCAGCACTCAAGAGGCTGGGGCAGGAAGATCACTGTGAGTTTGAGGCCAGCCTGGGCTACACGGTGTGTTTAAAGTCAATCTGAACTACATAATGAGAAACTGTTTCAAAATAAAAAGACAGAGAGAAAAAAAAATATGATTTAGAAAATAACAGTTTACATTAAAAATTTCTCCTTCAACTTCCTAATCTACATGCAGAGCTAAATTTAAAATTAACAGTTTCCTATGATGCTAATTATTGTAAATAAAAATAATTGTGATTGTACCAGAGGAATCATTCCACTTTTGTGATTATGACTGGTTTTTCAGTTGCAGATTAACAATTCTACATTGTTAGCTCAATTTTAATAAGAATAAAAGCATACTGAGGTAATTCAGCTGAATAGTTAAGCATACTACCATGTATGTGATTATACATGTGTATGTTTCTGTGTGTGTATAAAAAATACATATGCTACATATATAATATACATGATCGCTTGGAAGCTAAGGATTAGTTTTATTTTTAAACTTGAAAACATGAAATAATAAATGTGCTGTAATCACTGGAAGGCATGATGCTGAAGGTCAATCCATTTTTACTAATTTGTAGGAACAAAGAAAAATCAAAAATTAGAGTCTGACCTAATCAAAAGCATAAGCTCCCCACAACATCAGAATACACATTTTTCTCAGCTGCACATGGGTCATTCTCTAAAATAGACCATACCCCCACAACATCAAAAACATAAGCTGTTTTTTAAAACATCCATTGTTAGCATCGTAATTATCTCTATTTGTATTTGTTTCATTAGATAAACAGACAAAACATTTCTGATCCAGATGTGACAGTCTTACTGCTGTCACTTACCTTTCAAGGTTCATAGAATTTTTTGCTTTTAACACGTTCCCTGGAGTACCTACATGTTTTCATTATAAACCGGTAGTTGAGAAAACATGTCAGATGCTACATTCAAAATCCATGATGCAAGAAACATGGAGAAATGTAACAACTGTTTTGGAAGAAAATGTCTTGAAATCAACTTACATAAAATCTTAAATGATTTGCCAATGAATTTTAATTAGCATGTATGTTGTCCTCAACATCGAATGCTAAATAATTTCTGCTTAACTGCTCTAGAACTGAAATTATTTTTGCCAAATATGCGTAAAACCTTAAACTAAAATGTCTATGTTCTATAATGTAAAAGCTTAGTGATAAAAATGTAGAATTTGTAATGTCAACTAAGATATCAAAACTTTAAACTAAAATGTCTATGTTCTATAATGTAAAAGCTTAGTAGTAAAAATGTAGAATTTGTAATATCAACTAAGATATCAAACAAAAGGAATAAAATAGTTTACCTAGAGTGCTCAATCTCCACTGTATGAAATCTCATGTACAACTTGCAACACTCAAAATAATAATCTCTTAAATGAATATTCAGTAACTTGTATATCCAAGTAGACTGAAAGCTTTAAAACTTTTCAACAAGTTCATATTCACTGTGAAATTTCTAGGGTCATTCTATAAAGACTAAAATAACATATGGTTTTCTTCAGTAAATCTTCCTCAATTATTATTCCTATATATTAAGGGAATTATTTATTTAACGTAGATAAAATGACCAATAAAAACTATATACAAGTATAGATAATACCAAATAGATGTGCTTATGATGAAGAATGCTAGAAATATTTCATCATAATTCTTATATGACTACCTATTTAATAAAATTTCTACTTGATAAAATAATAACAAGGCTCATTTCTACTTTTCTAAATGTATATTTAGTAACATATTCTCCCACAGATTTATTCCAGTAAGAAATATATATTTACAGTTACTGATATGATGTATATATAGAGGAGCATTTTTTACATTTATTTATTTAAGAAAGGCAAAAGCTAAGCTAAAACTAAAATTATGATGTTATTTTGAACACTAATGATTTTTAATTTGTGACAAGGTAATTTTATGAGACACAGAAAATACACCAAATAGTAGTTGGAAGGAGCTGGGGATTTAG
>NW_004955409.1:31647797-31657733 GCF_000276665.1 Chinchilla lanigera
GGGCAAAAGCGCCTGCCTGGCAAGCGCAAGGTCGTGAGTTCAGTTCCCGGTACCGGAGAAAAACCAAAAAAAAAAAAAAAAAAAAAAAAAAACCAAAAAAACAAATAGTAGTTGGAAGATAATATTTCATTTAAGAATTGTTAATGCTTTAACCACCACAAATAAGTACACACAAGAACACATAATAATCTAAAAAATGTAAGTCTTAAGTAAAATGATCGTTTAAGAATTTAGTGCCAGGCTTGGTGACAGATGTCTGTCATTTCAGCACTCTGGCATGCAAATTCAAACCCAGGCTGGGCAACCAAGTGACTTAGTGAGACTCTGTCTCAAAACAAAATAGAAAAAATAGGTAGCAACATAGCTCACTGTGAAAGCCCTTGGTTTAATCTCCAATGTTACCAAAAAAGTACCCTAATGAGTATCACAAATATCTCTTTTGGTTAAACATGGATAAAGGATAGTTTGATCTCTAATAAAAAAAATCAAAATACAAGACCATTTTTGACATATACACATTAAATACGAGAAAATAACTGAAACATTTATTCCCTACAAAATAGTATCGATATAGTAGAAAATATCGTAGTGGAACGGGAGCCATAATATACTGTTTCCATCAGATTATTGCAATTATAAAAATGTATTTTGTGGAATGTTCCTCTTATCATCTACAATTTGTTAGGTAACATGTAAAATAAGGAGGGAATTTTAATCAATTTCCTTTACCATGACGAGTAAAAACCATTGTGAAAACAGTAGAGGCCTTTTCTTTGGAAACACCTGGATGTCCATGTGCAGAATATATTTTTAATATAGCAACTCTCTCACCAGTGAAGTGCAACTTTTAAAAATGTCATACCTTGGCATATCATAGCAAAGCTTATGCTGTATGTAAAGTTTACTGTTACAGCAGTTCCTTGTAGAAACAAAATTCTTAAATCTAAGGTTGCAATCCACTTCTTTTTGAGTAGTGTAGTCACTTACAAATAGCAGTTAACAATGCGAAAAATCTCTTAAAAGCATTGACTTTTATACTTCCAACAAAACAATTTGCTATTTACTTATTTTACAGTTAATCTCCATGCTAAATCTGCAAGTATGTTCTCAATAACAACCATAATAAAAGAACGTTGGGATAATGACACATGATGATAAAAGCAAGGAAAATGCTCATTTGAGGATATAATCTCTTTTACATATATGAGCTTTAAGTAGAGATAAAGTGGGATAAATGCTCTACAAAAGTTACAAAGAGAATTTCAGTGAAACAAAAACTTATCAAATGTTTCTAGAAAGCCTCCCTTGATGCCATTGTTGAGAATGACTTTCTAATATGAAATATATTGCTCTATAAAATTATCTGAAAATTAATTTAGTAGCCAAGTGTTTCTTACAATCATTAACCAATTAATGAAAATTTAGAGAAGAATCGTGATGCTTAATTTTATCAGTGTCTAGTTTTGGTTGGTTGCCAAGACATATAATGCTAAATGTTCAACAGATCCATTCCATTTGCCTCCAAATACACAGCTAAATAACAATCCAAACCTTTCCTGCAATTACATTAGGTAACATGACTGACTTCAGGCTGATGGAATTAAGGAATAACCCTTCCGGATCCTTAATAAACATTTTTCCTTCCTTACCCAGTGCAAACCATGCAGGTGGATAGTCCAGTGCCCTAAGGATGACAGTGCTGCTCCTAGGTACCTGAAATACTGAATTGTAATGAATGGAGCAGAGATCCATTCCCATACTATATCCAACCCATAACAGCATGAAACCACTAACCTGAGGAGAGGCTAGTGTATTCATTCATTAATTTATTCCTTTAATATTGTGAATAATAAATCCTTATAAAGGAATAAAAAGAAAATCCGTGACTCCAGATAAAAGCAAAAGTGATACCTGTACAGAAGTAAATATTCAAGTAGGAATAAGCCTTAGGAATTGTGTGATCTCAAGTGTTCACTTGGTATCTATGAAAGTCTTGCTTCCACATCACACCCTGAATTTTTATCATCTTAGTATGCGATTACCATTCTTAGGGATAAATGCCTGAAGCATTCTTTTCTTTTCCTTTCTTTACAGATGTATTTTAATTTTAAATGACACATAGTTGTACACAGCTACATGGTGTAAAATGTGACATTTCAATAGATGTACACGATGCCTAGTAATGAAATGAGGGTAATTGACTTATCTATCACCTTAGAGTTTATCACTTCTTTGGGTTGTCATTATTCAAAAACCTCTCCTGTAGCTCTTTCAAAACGTACAAGTAACCGTTTTCAAGCAGTTTTCCTACTATGCTACAGAATATGGGAAGTTGTTCCTCCTACCCAACTGCCACGTGGACCTGTCAACCACAACCCCCTTACATATACCCTTCCGATCCTCTGGCAAGTAAAATTCTACACTTTAATTCTATCTGGTTGACTTTTTAGTTTCAATTTCTAAGTGAATATGACAGAATTTGGCTTGCTGGGCTTGATTTATATCACTTAGCATAGTGTCCTTCAATTCTATCCATGTTGCTGCAAATGAAAGAATTTCATTACTTTTATGGCTGACTAAGTACTATTCCATCGTGTATGTATATATATGACATTTTATTTATTCATTCACCAGTCAGTGGAAGGTTAGGTCTATCTCATATCTTGGCTGCTGGGAATAATCCCATAATGAATATGTACGTTCAGATATTTCTTAAATATATTGATTTCAGCTTAATTGGCTGCATACCCAGTAATGGAACTGCTGGACTATATGGCAGGTCTCTCTCTAGTTTTTGAGGAATCTCTATACTATTTTCCATAGTGGATATATTCATTTATATTTCCACCAACAGTGTATGAGAGCTGCCCTTTCTCTGCATCCTTGCTAAAATTTCTTATTTTTATCCTTTTGATGATAGCTATTTTAACTGAGGCCAGAGGATGTTTCATTGTATTGGCATTCTTACTGTGGGAGTAGTGCTAAGCACTTTATGTGAATTATCTCACTTAATTTCCTATATGAGGGTTTCAATAACATACTCATGATGCAGAGGAAGTTGATGTCTACAAAAATTAAAATGATTTTGCAGCTATGTATAAACCCTGGGTTCAGATAGATTTGTTTTTACTCTAACCTTATCCTCTAAGAGTGCAATATTGTATTGTAGTACTATTTGAAGCTGGATAGCTAATGTTTAAGCATAGGTAATTTGTTTCAACTAGTAACTTCTTGGCACTATTAGAATCAGATAGTTATACGTGGATTTTTATGTCACAGGAAAGAATGACAAGGAAGGGCTTGACAAATACCCTTGGATCTGCCTCTCCTACTGGAACTTTCCACTCTGATTGGCATGACCAAAAGCTATCCTTCCTTACAACACAGCTGTTTGATAATCTTTAATGTTTTGAACCAGAAATTAAATCATTAATTTATAACAAACAATTTAAGCCTAAGACATTGTGCAATTACAGGTAACTGCCATTATAAACACTTTAGAAATGTCTGTAATTAATATGTTATCTAAGAGCAGAACTAATTTGAGAGCCAAATAATAATCAGCATGTTTTAAAATCATAGATTCAGACTATAGGTGTTCTTATAGATAAAATATTAGCTTCAAGTTTAAATTTCTGGATATTCATTCACGATCGAACTGGCCTTGTCACTGAAGTTAAAGTCCATTGGAATGAAGTCAGTTTCCTTTTCTCTAAACTAAATTTGAATAAGTTTTTCTGTTGTTTTGTAAATCATTTCTTATTTTCCTTTGTTTGCTTTTATAACTAGTACTTTTCTGTGGATATGCTAATACCTTCAATTTGTTTAAATCACATCTTATTTCAGAGGAATTAATCTGTTCTTTTAACATAGCTCTGCACATGTTTGTGTGTTTATCTTTTTTCCATTGATCTTGAAGTTTAACAAGCAAAAGTTCTTTCTTTCAAGTTTCTTGCTGGTACCTTTATCATTAAAATCCATAAAAGCCAAAGAGATTTGAAACAGCTAATTCCAGGATAAAATAATGTACACTGAAAATCCTGCCTAGTATGAGAGATGACTGAGGATAAATAATAGCTGTTTTCACTGAGGTAGAAGCGGTATACCCACAGGAATCAGTTAATCATCTTAAAACAAGTCTTGATTCCATGGATAAAACTCTCAAAACTCCTACAAGAGGTACCATGTCTCTTTATGATGGTACCAAATCTCATAATAAGCAAGACCGTTGCTCTGGAAAGAGGTGTGGCCCAGAATAAATGAAAGGTGGCATAAAATGTCAGAGCAAGATGGTGCAGTTTCTTCTTGTGCCCCATCAATTAAAAAAATACCTCGCCTTTTGCTAGATTTATGCTACCACAGAGTCATAGACTTCAAGAGCAAAGCTCAGGGCTGCAGTCCTAGTATTCCTCTTTCAGATGAGGCTAATGGCAAGAGGAAGACTGCACAAATGCACGGCGGTAGGAAATGTAATAGTAAATCTAATTAATCCACCAAGGTGTTTCAAAACTAAAATGATTCAATGAGGCAAAAACAAAAATATTATTCCTTTATTATCATTTCTCCTTTATCTGTAGAGCAAGAGTGCAGGAAGATGACCAGAAATTCAGACATGGAAGTGACCTAAATGAATCTAAGAACTCGTGTTATAGTTTAGAGTCTGGAGAATACTATAGGGGGAGCATTTTTTTTTTTAAATGAAGAAATAATTTTTTTTTTCTGGAGACACGTCATGAGCACTGGGGGAGTATTGTTCCTCCAGATTCTGTCTTGCTTGGAAACTTCTGACTGCCATCAGCACACCGATGTGTAGATATCCTTCAACGTAGTCATTGCTCATGCCAATCTTCACTGTACTGATCAGAGAGTAAACCTCTGAAAATAACAAAACAAAGAGAGGAAGAAAAAATATGATCAATGGAGAAAGGTGACTTTTCCAAATAAGAGAGAGAAGAGACAAAGATAAAATAAGGTTAAGAAAGCAAAAATAATTTTAGAATGCATTAATAATATATATGTAATATTTTAAATTGTGGCATTTTACTGCGTTGTTAAGTTGACCAACTGTCAGATATTATTTGTAGAATTAATTTAACTCATACTAAATTACACTAAAATACGTGATGTCTTTGATGTCACTGTAAAATGTTAATAAGACCTGAATACTCAAACTACTTAAGAAAAAGAAAACAAAAAAGCAAAAACTAAACTAACTACACATGAGTCAGATGAAACCAGTGTGCTGGAGAACACCTAACTGTAATTCCAGCTACTCTGGAGACTGAGGGAAGAGGATCAAAAGTTTGAGGCCATCCTGGGCACTTTGTCAAGACTCTGTCTCAAAATAAAATAAAAGGGGTTAAGGACGCATGTAGCTTAGTGCTTCTTGTGTTCAGTTACGGTATCACGAAAAGAAAACATCCATGAACCATTTATTGTGTATACTTGAGCATATGTAAAGTTAACCCTTGCCAAGTATGATGACTAAAGAAATCCAAAAAATTGAAAGAAAAAAATGCCAAAAGAGTGATTTGGAGGAAAACTAGTTTCCATATCTTTAACTGTCTTGCTCTATTCAATTCCTAGAGGATGTGTGTCTGTAAAAGATAAGATACAGCAAACCAAACACATCCATTAGCATATAGTGGTATTTAATATTGTTTAATAACTGTTTCCAATAATCAGCAATAAGAAGCTGATTCATCTTAATGGAGATAAAACAAAATAAACATAAAACTTTAAAAGAAAAAATATATATTCCAATGAAAAACTGAAGGCAAATTTAATGAAGCACCCCTAATAAGAGATAATTGATATCTTGCAGAAGTATTGTATGGATAAAAATTAAAGAAGAATGGAAACTTCACTATGTCTCCACCTCTACTCCCTGATCCTAAAGCTGCACTTTTCAACTTTTGTGTAGTGCTTTTTTTTTTCAAACAGTATAACTTATTAGTGTGTGTGTAATAATAAATGAGCCATTAAACTTTTCCTAGGATTCACTCTTAAAAAGCAGTTGATTTCAAGAAATAATCATAAACTTGGTTACAATAGTAAGGGAATCTATTTTAGTTATGTTACTGCAAATTGGATAGGAATTTTGCTGTCTAAAAACAAAAAAATCAAAACTTAAAATATCAGTCAACTTACCATCTTTTCCCTAAAGCTATGGAAAATATGGTAACTGTAGCTCATTATTTCAGTGAGACATTTGGATTCTTTTGGTTATAACAATTAAATGAAGTAATATCCAAAAGTGAGCACCCAGTCAGGCTTTTCCATTTTTCTATGTGAAAGATGTGCTTAGATCCTAAAAATGATCTGTCCTGTTTAGTAGGTAGCACCTGTATCGCTCCCACACATCTGCGGAAACAAGGTACCAGCCAACTCTTAATCAAGGTTCACTCCCCTTCAAAGTGACTGATGAGCCACTGTTACAACAGCATATAAAAATAACTTCTTTGAGAAGGTGCTTCAGGGGTTGCAGAAACATCTCACCAGTCCTGCTTGCTTCATGCACGTTTGAAAGTTAATTTATCATTAATATGTAGAGAAAAAATGGCTTGAGAACAAAATTTAAATGATCTATTACATTTTAGAAATAAAATGTTATTGACATATTTTCATTTCAATTACAAGCAATGATAATGTCCAAGATTGGCTTTTAAAACTGTTAATGAGCCCTGACAATGTGAAAAAGATATGGATTAGGTAGATGTAATGAGATATGATTAAAGGGTGCAGGCACTGGAGGGTGTTGGAGAAATTCTTTTCAAAAAGAGTATAATTAGTGTCTGATAAAAGTACTTAGTAGATAAGAGTTTTGAAGAAGAAAGGTTAAGATAAACATATACTTTATGACAAACCTGCTTAATTTTTCTCCCTTTGGTTTTCTAACACACTCAATATTATGTTGAAGTTTCATACATAAATGTTTGTCGAATACTTGATTCAGTTCTACCAGACAATTAGAATGTTTTAATTGCTAGACATAGGAGCAGAAAATGTGTTGAAGCATCTTATTCCATTTTCAGTGTATATTTCTTTGTTGATTTATGTAATGTAGCTAATAATATGCAACCTACTCTGGTTTTAAACAAACAAATGAACTTTTAGAAAGCTTTCCATAAGTTGCTAAGCAACTCCAAAGGCACATTTTATTAATTTAATAAATAACATTTAGATGGTAAATCCTTAAGGATGATTTCTATCTCTACTTTTAAAAAGTAGAGAATCCAAGTAGGTATCCTTCTGATTTTTCCGTTTCTAAGGCCTCAGGCTAGCAATTTTCAGAGTTACTTTTGATACACCAAGCAAAACAATTTTTCCATTTAAATTGTTGCTACAATGGAAATTAGGTCCTGGGACTCACAGTGTAACTCTCCAGAATTAGAGATGGTGCTTCACTCCCACAGCTGAGGGGATTTCAACCTCAACACTACTGACATTTTGGATGGGGTAATTTGAAGTTGTGGGGGGCTGTTCTGTGAATTATAAGGTACTCAGTAGTATCCCCAAATTCTACCCATTGGATGACAACAGTAGTCAAACAATCACTGCACCTAGAAAGGTTTGCACATAGTTTCCAAAGAAGGTGGGATCGGAGGGGGAAATTATCCCCAGTTGAAAACCACTGCAAGTTAATATGGGTAGATAGACTAAATGCAAAAAAAAGTCTTAGGCCGGTGATGGAGACATCGTAAGTTTAGTCCCCACCTGTCAGTATATATCATCTCTTATCACTAGCAATAATGAAGAAGAAGGGGTGATACTTATTCCAGTGCTATTGTGGCTCTTTTTCTTCCAAGACTCGTTCCTGATTTCATCATTTCAATGTAATGTGCACTGTGTACAAATTGGGTTAAGGGTCCTAATGCTGGCTTTAACTATAGCCTGTCTCTAAGAACACAGCATTCAGGACTGCACCGAAATCTTTTCTCCTATTCTTTCTCCCTCAATTTTCCCTATACTCCATAGCTAGCCAGAATCATTTTCAAAAACTAATTCCAATTTAAATCATACCATCTTGTGCTCATAGGATGACCATAGGTCTCTGTCACCATTTCTAACAAGCACAGACTCCTATGCAGGGTCTGTAAGGCTTCCTAAAATTTGCCTCCACAGTCTTACTCATCAAATATTTTCCCCACCCTCCACTTACACCACCTTAACCCGTCACACACAGACAACGCGCACATCTCAGTCTCCATGTGTGAGACGTAAAGGACAAATTCATTTCCTCCAGGAAAGTTTTCCTAATTAAGCCCTCCTTTACTTACCAGTATTATATTTTTGTTAAAAGGAGACATGTCTGCAAATTAACATGAGGCAATCATTTACTGAATGTCTCCAATATGCCAGACACTGAGCATTGCTTAGGAGCTGCTTCTATCAATTTACATTTCATTATTTATGCCCAACTAGATTGTAAGTTCCCAGAGGAGAGGAACAGGTTTTATTTGTATCTCTCTGGCACCTTTTAATAATGATGCTAATAAATACGCTTTTACATTTGATTAGCAATTATAACATTTCAAATTACTTTCATGGTTATTAGCTCATTGGTTATATAATTTCACTATTTTACATGAATCAATGAAACGAGGGCACAAAATGCTGCCGGGAATCGTGCATGAGCTAACCCAGTGGGGCTCAGAAGAATATGCATTTACCATGTACTGAGGGACAGAAATCTGCCTTAAAATTTCACCACCCTAAAATTTCTCTCCTGGTTACAAAAAGTTCATCTGGCATATGAAAACAGAAATTATAGGAAGGAACAAAACCTGCTGAGTGGTGCAGAAGGCAATACAGAAGTAACTCAAGGCGGGCAAGGGTTAAATCATAGTATAGCTGCAGAAAGCAAGAGAGAAATTTTTTAGGTTTTTGCCTCGAATTGGATATAGGAGCTTAACTTCGATTCAGAAGGCCTTGACTTCTTACCAGAGAAAGTAGGACACTTTTAATCCTAAAACCCACTGCATTTCACCCCATATATGTCAAAAAGTTCAAGAACATATTTTCAATAATTATTCGGGACCTCTCTCACCCACTTGGGAAGTCTCTGCATAAATAACACCAACGTGCTTCTAGAAAAGCATATATCAACCCCTCAACTGCATTCGATGAAACACCAGCAAAGTCAGCTGATATGAGAGTACCCGCTAACCCTAAATGCCACGTGACCAGGGAACATCTTTTACAAAGTAGTCGTTTCAGTATTTATGGGTGCTTGCAAAGGACAGACACGGGCCTAGGCCCTGAGGGAAAGCGGGGCATGCTTCAGCGTCTGGAATGAATTTGCTCAGAAAAGGGCAGCATCTAAAATGACGGAAAAAAGACCCTTTTGCCTGAGCCTTTGCTCTACACTTTTGGTCCTCTCCAGCCTCAAATTTAGGGAAGTGAACACCTTAAAGAAAATCAAAATAAAGATAAGGAAAGAGAAGGAGTGCAGACCCACCAGCCACCCAGGAGACGCAGGAGACGCTCCCACGCCATCCCTCATCCACATGGCTGGGTGTGAGTGTCGCAGGGAGCACCCGGGGCCACGGCCAGCGGGGAAGGACGACCCGGAGCGCCGGGCACAGGGCGGAGGGAGGCCTGTTCTTGGGCGGGGTGTGGCTTAGCACCCAGGCCGCAGGAGGCCTCTCAGGGATGTCCCCCACCACGAAGCTGCACCCTACTACAGCAGGCTTTTGTGCAACGGGAGAGAAACCCAAGGCAGAAAGAATTTAAAGAGCGAACTAAGCGCTACATAATGCGAAACGGGGAGTTAGATCTTTTGCAAATGGGAGAAGGAGAGGAGAAAGGAAAGTAACAAGAACTACGATGTGCTCTGTACATGTAGCAGCTCTGCACGATGAACATAATCATTACGTACTGCAAACGCGTACTATATATATATATATATTTTAATTTAAAGTGTGTGGATTGGGC
>NW_004955409.1:31657943-31674970 GCF_000276665.1 Chinchilla lanigera
CGTGCTCCCCTCCGGCCCCGCGCTTGGCGGGCGGCGCTGCGGACCCGGAGCGGGAGCTCCGCTCCCTGCGGAAGCCCGCCCGGGCGCCCCGCCGCTCTGCTCTCTGCAAGTTACATTGTAAACACCGAAGTCTCCGAGTTGCTTTTCAGTTTTTTTAATCCCGGGGGTAGACAAGAAGAGTGAAACTCGCAGTCCGTCTGTCTGCCTTCCCTCGCCCCGCCCCGCTGTAATTCCGAGTTGCTGCCCTGCCCCGCGGACGCGGCCGCCGCAGCAGGGAGCGCCTCCTCCTCCCTCGGCCTCGCTCCCTCTCTCCTTTCCTGAGTCGCCTTTGCTCTCCTGTTCCTCGGCCTGCACACTTTACATCTGGGGCGGGGCTGCGGGGGGTTTAGGTATTCCACAAAGCACGAACGACCCCAGCATTAGGTGTCTCAGAACCAGAGTTTCTTGCTGATCTTAAAAGAATAAAGCCCCCTTCTCACTCTTCTCTACCCGTTCCCAAAGGCTTGGGAGGGGAAGTGTTTTGACTTCGCGCTAAGGGTCAGTGGATTTTCACTCATGGTTTATAAGATCGCTTTTAAGCTGTCCTCAGCCCAGGCGAACTGAGAATTCCGTTGTAAGAGGCAATGACTTTCTAGGTGATTTTTCACCGCGTTGGAATTAGGACTCTCTCATCCTCTCTTGCTTTGGGTGTCCTCCGATGGAAAGGAAATTCTACATTATTTTGCAAAGGGCGAATGACCCAGAGGAATACTAATCTCTCTGTCCTTCAGGCTGGTCCCGTACAATCCTAAAATAGGAAGAAGCCCCAGGAGCCCAGGCTGCAGAACTAAGTACCCTAACACTGTAGGATTCTTCCTAGAGGGGAGGAGGGAATGGAGGAGAGAAATGGAAAAGGGAAGGAAAAAAAAAAAAAAAAACATTTGTGTTCATTTACACATTTCCTGTGCAGAACAAAAAACCCTACCATCAGCAAAAGAAGTCTCTTCCTCCAAAATAGCAAAGAGGGAAAATTAGAATATGCATAAATTCCTTCATTTTCATTCCCACGGAGCATGATTTCCGGCAGATTTGTGTTTAAACTGCTCGATTAATCCCGATCTCTCAACAGCATTTTACTCGCTCTCTTTCTGAAAACTCACCTAAAGAGTTATTATCTCCGCCCACCACCCTGTTTTGGAGCTTCCCTTTTTTCCCCTAATCTCTGTCTGCCAATGAGAATCTCCTCGGTAAGAGTGTGACTTTATTTTTACTGTCACTTATTTTCTTTTAAAACTGGACTGCTACACTGAACCACCCTTTAATGCAAGCTGGCTGCTCTCTGTGAAGACAACTGAAAAGGTGACCGAGTGGAAAGTATGCTCTGGAAATGTGTATATAAAGGACCATAACCGTGATAGAACCAGAGGACTTTTGTAGATCTTCTCAGGTCATAGAAACCTGCACTAATTCTACCCACATTATATCCTTTCACCATTAGCGATAGCTAAACCACTTGAATATATCCACCTCCAGCCCTAAAAAGCATGATAATCACACAACTCTCTATTCAAAAGAATATTATTCTTCACAAATATTCACAGTGCCAATCCATTATGCCCCAGCCCATTACTAAAATATTTTGTTTTGCCACTTGTATATCAGATCTTATTCTATCTGGCATGAAGGATTCTCTGTTGAAAACAAAAAATGTTAGTGACCATCATTTGAAAACATTCCAAGTGTCATATCTTGACTTGGACTTAGCTGTCCTTGTTTTTATAGTAAAACGGGAATGTTTAAAGAATGAAATTCCTTCACCTTGGCTGAGTGAAAATTGTGTATGGATCTTAAATCCATTCAACCCTGGATTCCTTTCTCTTGCACATCTAATACAGAAAGAAAATCTATATTTGATTCATCATACAATCTAAATAGAATATAGTGATTCTGGCTTTCTTCTAGTATTTGCAGGCTATAAATCAATCTTCCTTTATGAATAAAAAGATAAAATGCTAATATTGTATTTTTTAGCTTTTTTCTATAAAAACAAGCATAATATTTGAACCATATGCAGCATACTGTGTATGCATAAGCATTTATATATCTTGTTTACATTGGCTAAGGATTTATTAAGATACTGGGCTACAGAAACTTATTAACTTTGTTAAATGGGGAAGAAACTGCATGCACATGAGTGTTTGCATTTCTGTCATTACTTTAAGAAATAACTGTTTTCCTTGTTGTTTTACTGTCCACCAAATACCCCCATTACTAACACATAAACTTAGTTTCTTTTAATCATATCTCTCTCTGTTGATGCAGAAGTTTTCACTCATATACAATTAAAATCAAATTGTTAGAAAATAAATTCTCATAGACCATACTCAAGAGTGCACGTAAGGGATGGAAGGCCACTTTTACTGGAAACAGTGAATTTTTTGAATTTTTTTTTTTACTGAAAACAATAGCTGGCTTCTTAGTCAAAAGAACAATTCAAATAAGAAACAATCATAGCAAATGTGAACATCTTCTTAAAATACTATTTTAATTAATTTAAATTGTATATGGAAAGCTTCAGCGTAATTCCTGAACTCTACTTTGCAGGAGTTGGAGTGAATTTGGTAAGCATTCTGAACCCTGCCCCGAGGAAAAGCCTGAGGTCTTCGGACTGAGGAAGAAAGGTAAAACTAAACATCACTTCAGTGAATTAATCCTCAGAAATGAAGGATTGCCAATCCTTAGTAAAATAATATTTTCATGAACTGGAATTTCGATACTTTTAAAAAATGAAAAGAAAAAAATTGAAAGGATTGTTCAGCATCCCTGCCCTGACAGGTGAAGGAACGCAATGGCAGTAAAGCACAGAAGTTGCATCCCTGTCCCCCTTCCCTTTCTTCCTTTGGCTACTGACTTTGGCTTTATGGCATGGACTATGAGTACTCATGAGTTTGAAGACAATATTTTTTGTTCTAAATACCAAACTGACCATCTATATAGGCTTCTTCGTTTCATAATTTTTAAGATGTGCAGATTGTGCTTCCTCAAACATTTTCAGGACTTCACTACTTACAGGAAAAGAGATGGAGGCTATTATATGCAGTGGTTATGCTTCCCTAATCCAAAACTGTTCTTCTCTCACCAAGATCCTTCCCCATTTGTCCCAAGCAACTGGGCTACCGAGTCTCTGATCTGCTCTCCAAAAACTGCACTTCTTTTCCTAACCGGCTTTCTTTTTGGTCTCATAATGATGGCAATTTTACCTGCAATAACTCTTACATCCGTCTGATAAATATTGAGTCTAATTTCCTCCCTTCTCTTCCTTTAATTTCATTACACTTCCTTTGGAGGGAAGAGAAATACTGGAGGGTTCAGGAAATGGAAAGAACATTGGGCTAAGAAGATAGTTGGGCTATTGCAGGTACAGACTCACTGACAGATTCTTTCCAGCCCAATCCCAGGAAGTGGTAGCTGTTCTTTCACCATGTACAATAATCCTTGGCAGGTTTACAACTCACAAAAGTATCTCTTACTTTCTTGAAGAAATGCCCTTTAGCTTGCTTGCTAGACCAGTTACATTTTCATCCAATTCTCCTCCCTCTATTTCTACACTCTTCAAGCCATTGTCTTGTTCACATCCCTCTGTCCCTAAAGGAATCAGAAGAGTTATCCTGGAGAGCCCTAATCCCTAATTTTTGTATCTTGTCCTGTGGTCTAAATTCGTCAAGATCAGGGAGCTCTTTGGACTCACTGGAACCTCTGTAACTCTGTCCTCATCATCCTGTTCAGCTTTGTGAACTCCTTTCCTAGTTGTGATAACTGGCTTACTCACCAAAGAGCTCCAGCCAGAAGGTGCCTCGTCCTTCTACAAAACAATCCTCTCATATGTTCCTTTTGTTCCAGTTTCCTTCCCAGGCTCATTTACTTGAGAATAACATCTTCAGGGGACATGTCCATAGCAAAGGGAGTGGGTACAAAAGTACACAGTGCCAATAAAAACACCTACCATATTGGACCAGTGGAGTCTGGAAACTCGAGTTGGGCTGGAAGGGATCATCCACTTAATCAGCGAAACAAGAAATCAGAGCAATGCTCCACTGCCTCCATGAAACAAATTTCAGACTGAAGTGAGCTCCATCTTCGTCCTGTTGGCCAGAGAAATATTTTAAGATTGTTCATGCTCTCATTACTTGCATTATTATTATTATTATTATTATTATTATTATTATCAGCTTAATTTTGTCATTATTGATGCAGTTTCTGTTATTCTCTTTTTACTGTTGTTGTAGCTATTATACTGTTCAACAGAAGTTTAGAAAGATTAGTCAGATTAATTAGTTTATTGGTAATTTAAAGCTGAAAACTAGTAATTAAGCCCAAAACTATAAATGATCAGGGATGATTCATACCGATGCAAGATTTGGGAGGAAGAGAATCTAAATTTTGGATATAAAATTTGGCAGCTATGAAATAAATAGGATTTGGGATCAAAATACGATAACTGATTTTTTTTTTTAAGTCTCTCAACCACGCCCCCTCCCGCAAATTCAACTAAGAATACACTGATTTGCTTGGTAGAGGGGGAAAATCCACTTGTTTTTGTTTACAGTGAACAAAGATCTTGTGTAAGCTTTTCATGTTCTTTGCATTTTCACATGGATTCCCAGTGCTCAGGACTAGCCCAGCATCTAAGATCACTCCCTTCCAAGTCTGCCTCCTTCATCTCTTTACTCTTGTGAGGCACCTCTCTGAAAAGGTTGCATCACATAAGACAGGTATACAATTTCATCCCTCTCAGACAGATTTCATGGAATATAAATTCAATAATGCAATTCTCTCCACAACAAGCTCTCTGCTCTCTTTCAGATATAATTAATGTTTTGATAGTGTAGTTCTTTAACTACATATATACACACAAAAACAGACGCACCCTCTAGCTTTGCTGTTTGTGCATCTACAACAGAAATGGATGCAGCTCTTTCAGTGACTCCTCAAATTCTTCAACTCAGCCCACAGAGAGGCAATCAGTTTAGCTAATAATTACAGACTATTTTGTGCCTGGAAATATTTTAAATAATTACAGAATGCATGTTTTTGGTTTTTAGGAGTCATCGTTTTGTCAAATATCCTAGAAAAAAAAGATTATTCTCAGTTGAAATTCTGACACAAACATCTACTAGGTAACAGTCAAAATCAACAAAACCATTGTCCTAAACCCCTGGTTGGCTCATCCAAATTTTGATTATGGAGACAGTTTCAGTATCTTCCATTTTAACCAGCTGGGACTACAATGCCATAAACTTAATAACAACACTGCAATGACGTCTAGGAGATATTATTTACACTGTCAAGCATCTTAGCTCTTTGTTTTAGGTGAATTAATTTGCTTAATTGTGATTCGTTGAGTGAAAAAGATGGCTAGAGAGACAGCCACATAAGATATATCCATAACCATGGCCAACAGGGGTTAGATGAACAAATGATGAACTTCCGCATTCAATGGTATTGTACTGTAGCCCTAACATTTTATTTCTCCAAACTGATTACAATTTTAAGAGGACAAATAATCTTGCAAAGAGTAAGGCATTATATGTTTTCTATCTTTGATAAAGAAAAGATAGGAATTCATTTCAATACAAACATCAACCTTAGTCTGTCTATGGTGTTATTGAGTGGAAGAAGCTGGATATGTAGCACTAATATATTGATTTCCAAACATAACTGCTATTTTGCTTGGTGTGGGACAGTATTAAGATGCTGGCAGGTGAAACATTTCATACACTTATTTCCTCCACAATCTTTTTAAACAGGCAATGTGTCAAAGTTTTTTTTTTTTTTTAATCCTTCAAAGATTGACTTTCTTGTTCTTCCTATTTAATGTTTGGAATTATAAAGAAGATAAACGAATGATCAAAGGAGGAAGCACATGTGACTGATTTCAACCAGATATTTTTGTTTAATGGGAAAAGTTTTTTCCAGTGCAATTGTGCAAAAAAGCAGATAGGATGTGATTCTTGAAGAGCTCCCTTGTAATTTGTGTTTTTAAATGGTGGCCCATTTGGGTTCCTTTCTCATTACTTTCCCTCAAACTCTTTGCCTTGAAAGCATAAATGTAGGACTGCTTTATCCTTTCATTCTCTCACAGAGTAAAATGTAAACATTAAATATTTTAATTAATTTTCCAAGAAGAAATTTCTTACAGATCTACACATTGAATCCTAGTAAAAGACTAACTTACCAATCCAGTTGTTTATCTCTAGCTAACTAAATGTCTGCCTCTAGTGAGTTACAAACACATAAATAATGGTAATTTGTTTTATAATATTGATCATCAATGATGTGTGAGTTATCAAAAAGAAATTGCTCCTCGGACTTTTATATTTTTTATTATTTCTTCCTCGTGTTTATTTTCTTTCAGTATTTTTTGAGAGAGACAGGACTAATTCTCTGATTTCCAAATGAGGTTTTGTTTGGCTCATGTTAATATTAAAGAAGATCACACACACCGTTGAAAAATATTGTTATTTTTCTTTAATGGGGAAAATTGGACTCCCGCGTGTCAGATCTGTGGATTTTCGAAAGGCAGTGGAAATGGTACTGACATCACTTTGCACTTTAACAATCGGATTTGGTCTGGGTACAAGTTGTTTGTTTAACCCGACAACTCGGTGCACCCCGTCGCACGCTTTGCACACTCATTAAAACGATTATTCACGACCTGTCGAGTGTTTTCGGGTTCATTCACAGGAAAGACTTGGAGCGAGGGCGAGCGATTCAAGTCAACACTGTCCACTACCCCGGTGCACGTGAGGACGAGCTGGTGCGTGCCTAAAAAGGCGGAGGGCGGGGTGGGTGTGTGCGCGCCTTTGCCAGAAGTCCTGTGCTCTGGAATCTCAATCTCCACAGAATGCCAAGAGTGCTTGCTCCTACAGGGGCCATCTCGCTAAGTTAACTTCAAGGACTTGGCACAAGACAGAAAAATAAAACAAAGAAACTCGAAACTCTTCCTCTGCTCCTCCTTTGAACCTCCTGTAAAACTGTAGGTCCCAGGACTAGAGAATTGCCCACCTTCTTTCTGCAAGCAGCCCTGGACCCAAAGCTTCACCTCTCTGAGCCAGGACGCTGACAATGACTAACTAGTTTCAGGAAGACTCGACAGGGTGAGGAGATTAATTCTTTTTCCAGGTCCCAATATCCTTCCCCTTCAAAAAGAATTTAGTTAAGTTTACTCTTTCTATATTTCTTGCAACAACTGGAGGGGGGTGGGGCGTCGGAAAACAATGTATAAGACTCTGAAACGCACAGTATTTGGTGCCTGTATTCCAAAGTACTAACATGGAAAAATTCGACAAAAGTCCTATAGAGTGAGGACTAAATAGCTCTAGATAAGTTACGCTATTGTTTGTTTGTTTGCTTTTCAGTTCTGAAGTAAACTTTCAATACTGTGGATTGGCAGTGAGCGAAGCAGGAGCATGAGTGAGTCTCAGGCTTTCACTATTGCCTTGTTGTGATGGAGGACGCACTATATGTTTTTAGTTTTCCTATTTGTTCAAATGAGTCCCGGCACCTAATATTCATATGAGACATTAGCATAAGAGAGATACCTGTCTTCGTAAGATATAATTGCATCTATACCCTGATGCATGAGTGTATTCACGCACTTAATAATGCTCAAACACTCCAGAATGTGTTGTTCAGTATAAGTATCATGACATAATTTAGAGTTAACAGGTGTTTTAAAACAAATATCTCATATGTCTATATATAAATGATTGCACCTTGATTTTTCATCAACAGCATTAGCGAACCCAAGGGTCAGCTTATTGTTATGAGGGTAACCTAGTTATCCCAACTGAGAAAGACAAGTTTCATTCATCAGTTTCATGCTATTATATCTGACAACATAGAATCGTGGTCTGCTATTTTATTGAAACATATAAATACAATGTAGGAAGAAAAGAATGGGAGTTTTCCAGCAGCAAGAGATTTTAATGAGAAACAGTTTCCTAATTGCTAAAAAAGCAAGTATGAATAAGTAATTTCCTAAACTTGTAAGGTTGCTATAATTCACGATCAGGTTTACTTAAAATGGATCTGTCAAGTATGTCTCGCTTCCTATATAAGCTCGTTCATTAAAAGCAACCTGCGATAATAATCAAGAGGCAGATGCTGAAATATGTAAGAAAATAACTGAAAGCCTTTGCATAAATAAACACAAATCAATGTAGTAATAGACAACATTATTGATGTAGGGATGATCGATTTTAGTCTTCCAACCAGCAATCAGAGCTTGCAGTGTATAATTAAAAGTATATCTTTCATCTCCACTAATACTACCACTACAGTAAAAAATAGACAAATAAACAAACAATACCTGCTGCCAGCCTGACTTGATTCTACTTTTTTCCTAGAGTTTTTTCTTTTTTTGATAGGATGGGAGGAGTACTTATTTTTTCTAAGAAAGCTTTGCCAACCTTTAAAACTACATCATTAATTACAGAAATTTTAAAGTATCAAATAATAAAATTACCACCTTATTCTTGCTCTGAATTTTTCAACCTTCGTGTCACCCTTTAATTATTCATTCAGCACATTTTAATAGGAAAAATACAATAATGTTCATTATTTTTAAAGAATTTTTTCCCCAACGACGTGGTACCTTTGGATTTTAAGATTCTTGGGGCCTTTTAAGTAAATGAGAAAGATGTCATTTCCTCAGTATACCATGAAAGCCCCTTCACCTATGCCTCAGTGTGCCAGCATTATGAAAGAAGAAAAGGGAGCTCTGCATTTTTCCAAAACTTTCACATAAGGACTGCAAAACAGCGTCTGACTTAGAGAAACAAATATACAATGCATTAGCAATTTACATATAAAACAGTGTTGGAGATTTTACTAAGAGTTAAATATTTTTTCAAGAATATCCCAGGAGGTCAGAATTGATTTCGAACAGCAAGCCCGGTATGTGTTGAGCTTGAGTATATGAGTTCTGAAGATTAATGAAAATATTGCTCATCATCAACTGAGATGATTCTTCATCAACTGAGATGCTTATTTATACATCCCTTAGGTCTAGGTTTCCCAAGTAGCAGCCTTTAAGAGAATGTCCTATATATGGAAATTTAACTACATGGGAAGTGACCTTGTTCCATGCAGTATTGCTGCATATAAATATTGATTTTGTTATCTTTAAATACTGCATGACCAAGCATCCTCCTTAACTCTTTTCTTTCCCGTCCAGAGCCAATAATTCAAGGGCAACCAGACCCAAAAGGAAAATATCATCAATTATTGTTTAGGGCTAATTTAACAGATAATTTAACTTCAAACAACAATGTTCAGGTCATTAAATCTCAGAGCAATGAGAAAATGAAAGAACCAAGGGACAACTCTCGCTAACCGCTTCACAGTTTTTAGTGTCTTCCTGCTCGAGCAAAAGAATCAAAACCACCTAGGAAGCTATGTTTGCTTCTGAAACGCACTGTTTCCAAGGATGACAGGATGGGAAGACAGGAAGAGAGGGACTAAAACTGCAGACCACGACTCTCATTCAGGAAGTGCTAGAGAGGCTGGAAACCTCAACCCGAAAATGGATACCCAAACATGTCTAGTAACGGACAGCAACTTCTCCTTCTGACTCAAATCTCCAAACTTCCAACGTGCAACTTATTTTTAATCCTACGCGGCTGATTTCCACAGAGCCGGAAGACGGGAAAGGCTAACATATGTTGCACTACAGGCCAAGAAAGACCTTCACGCACGTAGCTATGATTGTTACTTGTGATTTTAAGTACCTTTGCTCATCGCAATATCAGATTTTTTCCGGTCTTGAGTTTCATGAGCGGACGGGGTGAGAAGGGGGTTTTTAGGATTTTGACTGGCAGAGAAAGGGAACGCGCGGAGTTAGACGCACCCCACTCCATTCCGCTGGCCCTTTCTTTCCTGTCTCCGAGGCTGGAGTAACCGCGGAGCATTCCACGCTGGCCAGGGGTGACCTTCCCCCTCGAATCCCTGCCTTCCCTCTCGAATCTCCCCAAACCCCGGGAGTTCCTACCCCGAGGCTCTTTCCCCCAGACTCCACGTCTTAGACCACAGATGCAGTCAGGGAAGCAAAGCGGGGTGCAAAGCGATAGGCAGTGGAACGCAGAGACGACGTCTGTTGTAAAGAAAACAGTTTCATCAGCAGGTAGACGAATGCTGGGATCTGAAACTGCACCAGGTAAACAAAAAGAAACAATTTTCAGAGAGAAGAAAGGGGGCGGGAAGCACTGAGGACTAAGAAGAAAGAAACAAGGACTTGCTCCATCCAGCCTAGGTTCTGCAGGCAGTTTCCCTGAAGCTGCCGAAGTGAGTTGAAACCCTGAGCCCGGTTTGTCCTGGGCAAGAGCGCCCTCACGTTGCAGCTGGAGCGCAGCGCCGGGCTCTGCGGGAAGCACGGCCGCGCTGCCGGGAAAAGCCAGTTCTCCGCGGGCAGCCTCAGTTCTCTCCTGCGTCCAAAGCCCGAGAAAACAACGCCACCGGCTCCGTGCGCACGATTTCCAGTGCCGCCGAGGCACCCGCTCTCCAACTCCACCCCGGAGTCCCTGAAGCGCGGGAAGTCCAACTGGACACCGCAGCAAGGACCCCAAACTCGCTTTGGCGGAGCCAACCTGCACCTGGCGCGCGCTCGCAGCCACCCTGGGACAGACAGGCTCTGGAGCATACACCGCCGTCTCCTAAGTGTGCATTAAGAATCAATTATTTGCCTGATATTTCCAAAGCCGGGAACTGAGATATTCCCAGTAGGAATAAAGTCAGACCCAGAACGGTGCTCATTTCCCTGGTCTTTCGAAGACACAGAGAATTCTCCCAAATTCGTCCTGCACTCCACCTACTGAGGCCCGGTTAAATTTCGCAGGGACCTTCGCCAGAGCCAGGCCAAACACCGGGGCCGGAGGGCCAGCTCTGGGGGAGACTGGCAATGTTACAGTGTGAAAACAGGAGAAAAGGCGTTTTTAAAAAGAAAAAAAAAAAAAGAAAAAAAGAAAAGAAAACAGTTTTTCAGAGAGGGAAGTTCTTGACTAGAGCACAGAGCTTTATCTCAAATAGGGACACCAAATAATTCCGGATGTGAACGTTAATAAAGTCCTCTATTTCTCGCAGACGCCACAAGACTCAGAAATCATATTTGCATAAAACGAATCACTTTGCACTTTAGGACCTATTTTAGACTTCCATTTCCTTCTCCATGCGAGTTACTCTTGTGTTCTCTTCACCCCTCACCCCATGGCTACATCTTCTTTCCTTAGGGATCCACCGTGATTTCTATCAGTGTGGAAGATGCATGCATCCTTTCACCTATGTCTGTTGGTATCGAACCAGCTAGGAACATTTTCCAAGAAAAGAGGAACACTTCCGTCCAGGAACTGGACCTCGAGGTTCAAAGCTCCTTCAAAAGCGGTGAGTAGGACTCACTCCCCACATTAACCTGCCCAGTGGAAAAGCACTTTCACTTACCAGTCTTGGAAGAGCGCTCTCAGTCCTCAAGTCTTTCTTCTCGGCATCCATCCATCGGGAAACAACCTCAGGCAGAGTCCTAGGGGAAAGGGGGAAAAAAAAGACAAATTGGGAGCGAGAAAGGAAACACAAAACGTTACAGTGTATCATATATTCGCCAGCCCCGAGCCCCCTAGGTCTCAGGCATCTAGACAAGGTCCCCAGGAACTGACCGCTAGAGCGGGAAAGCCAGTCACTTTGGGGTCTGAAAAGTAAGAGGCCGCTGGTGGTTGGGGGAGGGGTCAGGAAGCAGAAGGGGGAAGGATGATTGGGACAAGGAAAAGAAAATCTTCATTAAAAACACGGGGGAAAATGGAGGATGAAGTACTAACCGAGAGATCCTCTGGGCCCTTTTAACTCTTACAGGTAGGTAGCTCTTGGGGTGAACGCAAGTTGGCGTGAAAGAGAATCTAGATGGCCTCTATTCTTTCCGTATCTCTAGGATCTGGCCTTGAGCAGAAACATAAAGAGGAGAGGATTCTAACGCAAGTTCCACCTACCCTGCTTGTTGGAATGGCTGCTCAGATTTACACGTTGGAGAGTCCCATCCTTCTGGCAGAAGCTGGAGTGGTGTTGGGGGCAGGTTATCTGGTGAAGTAGGAATGTACAGGAACCCCGCCCTCTAGGCACAGTTACACCACCCAAGCAGCCCATCTCAGCTAGCTGTACAACCTCTCCCGGTCTTCACCTTCACCCTTTGTTAGCCTAATCCTAATTCTCCAACGGAATTTTATCTCAAGCACAATCAGCCATTTCGCTATTCATAAAATTAATTTCTCAAAAGCAAATTATTTCACTTCATGCAAATGCTTCAACAACGGTGTGAAACTACATGTTTCAAAAACACTTTAAAGAGAGCTGTAAATAGAGTGGACTTATATACCTGTTTAGGTGAAATATTACCATTTTTTAAAGTTAATACATTGCAAGACTGGTGTTTTGTCTCTCAGTTTGGTTCAAGTCATAGAAATCGCATGAAGGCTACTATGATCATAAGGAAATTTATATTAAATATTGTTAGTTCTAGACTTTATGTTCATTTTATTTCCAATTTTGCAGCAAACTGAGGAAACATGTTTGGAAGCATTCCTTACTGTTCTAGTTTACATCATTTTCACATTGTTTTATAGATTAGTAGTTTTTATTAACTTTACGCTAGGTAAATTACTTTTAAACTTTAAATAAATATAATTTAAGTTGTGAGCATTTTCAATTCCAAAAATCTCCAAAAGGGCTAGCCCTTATTTCCATAAAAACAATTTTGAGTTTGGACGAAAATAGTCTCCACCAAGTTTGAAGTATTTTTCTGGCATGAGGTAATTTTAAATGACAAAGGCTGCTGACAACAAACAAGGCAATATTACAATTGATCTGATGCAAAAATACATCAAATGTCATCTTAGATTGTCATTTGTTTTAAAAAGATATCTTAAGGAATTATAGGATATAGCAAGGCAGATGAAATGTTCACTTTAGGCTTTAAAAGGCCTTGCAAGTTTTCTCTTTCTACAACCCCCTTCATGTCTACTATGGCTAATAAGTGAACTTCGAATCATATCCATCATAGATGTAATTTGGATATGTGTCCAGGCCCATCTACTCCACTACTTAGTTCTTATGAATGAAAAGAGGCCAATTTTATTCTTGACTTCAAAGTATAAAGTTTGCCTTAAAAATTCTACTCCCCTATCAGCCAAATAAACACTTTGAATCACAAATAAATAAGTATTTAATATATAATCAGAGAAAAAACTCATGGCGGAAATCTTATTTTTTTCTGTATCTATTTCCCTTTACCTCAGTATGAGGTCAACTTTCTTTTCAACTTTTACTAGGTAAAAATACTATATTTCCCCTGTGGTAATAACATTCTCATTTCACAAATAAAACCCATGGCAATAGCAAACAATAACTCATCACCTTTTCCCACCCTAGACATATGCCTTTTTTCCAGGTATTTTGGATCACAACTGTGTAATGGGGATTTACTTCGCCTAACCTCAGCACATGTACTCATTTTTTTAACCAGCTGTAAATATGGCTTTTCAACAATAATTTGTGAATTTTTTCTTTTATGTTTCATTCTGAAGAACTGTTAAGTTTCAAGAAACTTAGATCTCTGTTGAATGTTTTCTCATAATAAGAAAATAAAATCATGCTCAGCCTGCCTAAAGAAGATAAACTAGCTGTTTTAATCTATTTTTTGCTCACACCCCATATACTTGGCTCCAGTTCTTTTAATCTCTCTCTTTCTCTCTCTCTCTCCCTCTCTTTCTCTCCACTTACTGCCATTTTCCAATATTAACTATTCTGCATTTCAATTTCAAATCTACTTTAGTCAGCTTGCTTCTCCCCTAGGTTCCCCCTTCTGAGCAACTCTCTGCTTGCTGATAACATCTTAAGGGCAGATTATTTTTCATTGGGCCCATTGTAAGAAGTAGCCAGCTTATTGCATTACTGCAGAACACATTTCAGACTATACAATTGTAACAAATGAACAACTTGTCCTCTACAGACTCACCACAGGATCCAATTAGTTACTAAAGCTTTTACTCAGGTTTTCCAATTATTTTTTGGAGTTATAGCATTGGGCTGCCTGCAACGATTAAAAATGCTTTCATTTTGTTTCATATATATGCATATATATACATACATATGCATATTGCAAGTTCAAACAAAGTTATGACTCAGTGTAAGCAAAAGAAACAAATCTTTAAATTATACAGACATATGTAAAAGAGAATCAAAGAAGTACCTCTGTGTTGTAAAAAATGAGGAATAAAAGGAGAGAGAGGCGTGTTGCTTCTTCTGAGTATCTAGAATTTTAAAGTGTTATTATTTAAAATGAAAATATCAACATTGATCTGCAAGCCATTACAACAGGTGATCACTTCAGCAAAATCTATATTGCAATTTCAGCACATCTTTATTAGAACTCTTCCATTGTGGGTAAACAGCCACAAAAATAAATGCTGACTTAGAAAGTATAAATACAAATATTTAAACAAAAATGTTTGCAGCATTCATAGCGCAAATTGTACCTGAACTGAAGGGCTCTGTGTATCTCTATATATTACATATGTGTTCATTATTCACTTCTATCTAACCATATACATATATTTATTTATAATTTGCCAAGTGCTATAAACAAGATACCTGAAACAAAGTATATAAAAAGCATTCTATTAACTGATTTTAAAATAAACATCAATGCACATAAAATTAAATATCTCTTTTTTTGCTGTATATCCACAAATACTTAAAAGATATCAGCTGAAAAGCCTATACTTTGTTTAAAGCTAGCGTTTATTAAGAAGCTTGCTCCTGGTAAAATTTGTCCACAAAGGGAAAAGAAAAATTATTTCCATTTTTAGAGTAGCAGTTCAAATTAGAGGAGCAGCTTAAATCTTAGTGCGGCCAGAAGAGCCTTTGAATTCCCTACAAATTGAATGGTCTTTTAAAAATTAGCTCTACTTAATAAAAGACACAAAAGTATCAAGATATATATGAATTTAGCCTATTTTTTATTTCTGTGTGTTCATAGTAAACATTTTTGTAAGTGACAAACACGGGCATATGACCACAGTATCACAATCAAGAAATTTTAAGACAACATTAACAATCACTCAAATTTATGCGGCATTTGCGCGACACAGGTTACATATTTGCAAGGTTTACCTATAAGTACAATAGGTATTAACATTTCACTACATTTAGAAAAAATAAAAGTGACCTGTTAGTGACCACATACATCAAAATATACACAACACAAACTGAAGGCAATCATTAATTTTGTCCCCTTCCGATCCAATTGAATGGGCAGTACTGCCAACTGAAACGACTTTCCTTTTGTGTTTGTTTGTTTGTTTGTTTGAATACTTAGTATACCAAGTGCATTTTCTAGAATCCAATCTTTGGTCTAAAAGTAAACAAAACAAAACAAAAAAAAAGAGTTCTCTAAAGAAAAGGACAAAACAATAGATGGCCAAAATAATTTCTTGGGCACCTTTACTACGAATGCTTCTTAAATACAAATTACAGTTTAACAGTTTAAAACTCTCCCCATAATTTAGGTTGTTCTCAAGGTCTGCATCCACCAGAGCGATCCATGATAACTTATAATACTGCACACATGGAAATCTGGCGGCTCATAGAGATAGACTTGTCAGGTTTGAATGAAATGGCAAAGCAGTCACTATTTAGATACACATTCTACTATAATTTTGACTTCCAAACCTTATATTCTACAATGTATTCTTCCCCACATTGCACCTCGCTGACACTCCACACCTTGTTAGAATAATAAACAACCCTAAAGACTGAACAAACGTACAGAAACGGGAGGGGGGCTTAATAAAAAATACCTGGACTTATTTTTAATTATCATTTACAATGCAAATGTGTGTAAAACGTTCACTTACAGTCTGGTCCCAGGGATGTTAATGTATTAATGGGTTGGAAGAAGACCCCTGATTTTGATGTGTGAAATAATCAGACAGTCCTCCGGACAGTCCCGTCGTAAAACTTGGCAAAGAGGGTCTTAAAGACTCACAGGGCAGGGTCGAGGGGGCCTGCGGCGACGTGGAGGAGGACGCGGCCCGGGCGCTCATGGACGTGCTGCTCTGCGAAGTCATTGATGGGTGCGGGACGTGGGGGAAAAAGTAACTGGTCTGGCCCGCCAGCAGGTTGACGGAGCAGGGGTTGAGGGAGTAGGTCCCGGAGCAGGGCACCGACAGGCCGCAGGGCACCGAGGCGGCCAGCGCGGCGGCCGTGAGGTGGTGCGTGGCGTAGGGGATCTCGCCGTTGACCAGGCGGTCCACGCTCAGCCCGTTGGCCGTGGAGAACGAGTGGTTGTTGCCCAGCGAGTTCTGAGTCAACACGGAGCTGTAGGGCATGGGGTGGCTGGGGTAGGCCGACGTGGTGCCGTTGTAGCTCAAAGTGCTGCTGGCGCGGGGGTGGTGCAGGGACAGGAAGGGCGACATGGGCCAGTAGAGGGAGCCGGCGCGGTCCATGAAGGTGAGGCCGGTGGAGGTGAGGCGCGCCCCGCGCTTGAAGGCCAGCTTGGCGCGCGACGTGGTGGAGCGGCGGCGCAGCTTGCCCGTGGTGCCCCCGATGAACACGTCGTCGCTCGACGGGTCCAGCATCCAGTAGTTGCCCTTGCCCGGGTCGTCGTAGTGGCGCGGCACCTTCACGAAGCACTTGTTGAGCGACAGGTTGTGGCGGATGGAGTTCTGCCAGCCCTGCTTGTTCTCGCGGTAGTAGGGGAAGTTCTTCATGATGAACTCGTAGATGCCGTTGAGCGTCAGCCGCTTCTCGGGGCTCTGCCGGATGGCCATCATGATGAGCGCGTTGTAGCTGAACGGCGGCTTCTCGTACTTGCCGTTCTTCTTCTCGCCCTCCTTGCCCCCCTCCCCGTCCTTGCCGCCCTCGCCCGCCCCCTTCTTCTCCTCCCCCCCGGCGCCCTTGTCCTTCTCGTCCGGCCCGACGGCCGCCAGCTCCCCCGGTCCCCCGCCGCC